>NC_082597.1:34575073-34887216 GCF_030936135.1 Gavia stellata | reverse complement strand
CCCCTCATCCCTTTCACTATGCTTTCCAAGAAAAGTTTGTCTGTCTTCACTACAACCCCCAATTAGGTCATTGAAGACAGCAGGAGGGCTTCTACAACCAGTATCAAAACTCTTTTGTTTAGAACTACAACTAGGAAATTCCTCCCTATTGACAGGTTTTTGAAGAACAGACAAAATTAACAAATTCTGATTAGAAATAATTATTTCTGCTATTATGAAGCTGAAACAATGCAAAACAAAACAAAGAAAACACTCAGCTTGTAAATTCTTGGAAAAAACAGAAGCAGCATGCATGGGTGATTACTGGCACAGTAAGTAACTACTACTCCTTCCTCATCATAAAGAACATTTCCTACTTAGTACCACAAGTCAGTATTGGTCTATTTACTTAATGAAGGATCTTCTGCAAGTGAGAGGAAAGCTGACTGAGTCATTTATTAGAGTTAACCCAAGTTTAGAGAGGAAAGCAGCAGAGAGACAGCAAGTATGGAATGCAATTGTGTGTCAGTCCGCAACTTAAGAAAATGTTCATAAAAGCTCATTCGCCCCTTTCCCAAGTTGAGATAAAAGGGTACTGCCAATGGGAAGTTGCTTACAGTAGAAATAATTTTCAGAGTCATGCAGTACTGCCTTCAGGAAGAAAAGACAGACCCACAGCAAAGGCTCCTGTCAAATTTACCAGACACATTTCAAAAGTCTGGACCACAAATACTGTTTTAGGTGAGATGATGCTGAGCACTTGTGTGGGGAACTAAAACAGTGCAGAACTGATACGAGAAATTGTACTGTCAGTATACTTACTGTTTTTTTTAAAGGATAAGTAAAACCTACCTATTGTTTGGTACTTAAAAGAACAGAAACAACATTGCCCATTGGCATCAGGAGAATCATACGATGCTTACCTGCGACCACATTCTGAATATTTACCAATATTTTTTAATATTAAGGCAGCTGTTAGTCGGATGTGTTTAGTTATTGGTCCCTCTTTTTCATCCTACAAAAGTAAAGAGAAAAAAAAAGTAAAAGCCCTGTAGCAGCAGGCAACAATTAGTACCTAATACCTGAGTCAAACAATACTAACTGTGAAATCTCTGAAGACAAGGTTTCTTGATCCCCTCCTTAATGCCATTAGGGCAGCACTCGGATGATTCACAATGGCCTTCTGTGCTCTGGGAGTAGAGGCAGTACCCCCTGCAGCTGGCTGCCTACATTAGTAAAGAAAGAATTAATAAATGTAAGTTTTGCACCACTTTCTAGAAGATTAACAACTCTGAACATTTATTTTGTCAATTTTTTAACCTATCTGAACAGAGACACAAAGATCCATTAATACTGGGTGCTGATATGTGATTTGCCTTTTGTTTTCACGAGATAAACCTCATTGCAAAGCCTTCAGAAGAGTCATGGGCTTTATTTTATGTGAAAAAACACTTCTCTTGAAGAAGTACTGCTCATCAGCCATGACATTTGTGATGGAAAAGTAATATATTGTACTAATGACATAGCCACTTCCTGAAGTGTACCTATTTAAAGGAATGTTTTATCAGACAGGATTTAACAGGAACTGTGATAGCAGCTATGCAAATGTCATCTGAGATTTGACCAGAGAATGCCCTTAAAATATAGCTATTCAGACTTGGCACAGCTCACTGGGACCATTAGACACCAAGACAATATAAAATACATACTAACTGTGGTTAGTGAGGAGTAATATAAAGTAACATGATTTAAGTTATGATCTAAGACATAAAACATCTAATTGTTAAATCAGATCAAACATTTGTAAAACCAATTACCTGTTACTGCAGCTTTCAGACTGAGATTAATAAATTAAGCAGGGTATTTTATAAAGCTGGTACAAATAACAAACATAGCGGAAGCAAATTCTCCATTTTCAGTATTAACACTGAAGTCAAAGCTCTGTCTCATAAAACTTTGAAATTACTCATACAATTAGAGTTTAGAATGTATAAATATGCAGCTTCACTTAATGAGTAAGAGTCATAATGTCATCTCAAAGGGAAGTTTTGCAGTATCAATGGTGATAAATATCACCACACTTCAACATACTGAACAGTATTATTATGAATTCTTTAAATACCCTAGTAGAACCCGATTCAGAACATCTCAATATACTAGAAAGTATATAAGTAGTGCTTGCTTGCAAAGATAGCATAAATCAAACATAAATGTTCTGATTTTTAAAATGAAAGTTAGCCTGTAAGAGTATTATTTAGGCATCTTTCACTGTAAGTGAATATTCTAAGAATAAAACTTGAATTCTCAATTCAGAGAGACTTTCTTCATAATCTGAAATTCTAACAAGGAAATCTAGTTAGAAGTTAGGAAAAGGGTTCCTATGAGTGGTTTTAAACCATAAAACAGGAAATTAAGAAGTAGTAACAGACAGACTCCTCCCTAAAAAACTTAGCTCATAATCACACTAGCATCCTCCCCTGAATGGAAATAGAGAGTTTGAAAACCTTTATGAAGTAAAGGGAGAAGGGCAGGAGCTGAATTAAGAAACTGCTGGGCAATGACATATGTTTATAGGAGACTGAGTACCACAGTAAAGAAATTATCATCTTCTGGAACATTTTTTTTTTTCCTTATATTGAGAAGAATAAGGATTCATCAATGGAGGCTGTTCTGAACGTCTCCCTTCAACAGCTATCATACTATATTTTGAAGGTTGAAGTACTATTGCCTGAAAAAGGGACAATTGCAATAAATTAGGAAGATATTAAAAGATTGTCTTCTGTTTTTGATTTTGCAAAAAAAGAAGTTGATAAAAAGTTACTGAGACATCAAGCGGACTGACTTGTGTCTGTAGGCAAGTATCTCTCAAGAAACATCTAGATTTCTTGAATTTCTTTAATTATATTATCAACTTAACTTTAAATCACAAGATGAATGGTATGGTTTGAAGTTATCTCCTGCCCCACTCCCATGGTGCATGAAGAATATTTTTGGTAGCTCATGCTACCACCTTTGCTTCAGTGGCAACAAGGAAAAAAAATTAACATGATTCCAAAAAGATTCAAATGCACAAAGCTACAGTCAACATAAAGTTAATTGCTAGTGCTACCTGACCTTCCAGAATGTAATATTCAGCTACCTCTGAAAACCAGAAGAGGAAGAGTTAATATAATACAACTTTAAAAGCAAAGAAATACAGAATTAAGGTATACAACCAACTCTGTAATGCAGCTTAACTTTGCCTATGTGGTTCTAGCAAAAGCCATTGCAGATTTTTTTTCAAGTATGTATGGTGCTATGATAGACAGAAATGATGATTAGGGGAGTGGGCCCTTATTTGTTACACTGTGTTCCACAGATTTTACTTCCAGCACCAATAACACTCACTCTATCTACACTCTCCGAGGTAGGTGTAGTTTCACTAAATGGTGAAGGATTAAGTGAAGAAACCTGGCCTAATTAACGCCTAAAAGTTGGTGGCTTACACATGCTTCATCTCAGCACCAGCTTAAGTTGTTTCAGGTCCATAAAATAGTTTAGTCATATGGAGTATCAGTGGTGTGCCAATACATCTGACAAGCTTCTAGGACTCAACAAACAGTAAATTAAGCCAAAACCTTGTAAGTCAGCTTTCAGACATGACCACGTAAGCCAACTTGAGGTGACCTGCTGGAGCAAGCTTAGGGTTTCATTTGACAAATCACTGATTCTGGAGAGCAAATTATCAAGTTTTGTCTCCCTCATGCAGCTAGATGCTCTTTTCAGTTGTGCGAACATAATCTTACAGCACTGCCACCACGGAGTTGTGTGGATTACACATTACATATAATCAAAATATTCCTGTTTGTTGATTTCTTCTTTGGTAAAAGAGGAGTAATGGAGACATGAGGGAAAAGAGTAAAAGTAACGGGCAGGGAACCTCTATGATTTCATAATACAGCTGACTGTATTAACTGTCGTGAGAGCTGACAGAGAAAGGTCTCATCCCTTCCTTTTGTTCCAGCTCACCTCCTGCACCGGTGTTCAACTGACTGTAAGGCAAGTGTATTCCACTCATCTGCCAAACTCACTTTTTTGACGGATTATTTTTTTAATAAACAGGATTGATTTACCATGCAATCAGACAAAAACTAAAGCTAGTTCTCTCACTGTAAACAGTGCATAGCCACGAGAAGGAACAAGGGATGGCAAGGACAGTCAAAACATCCTACTTTGAGTAGTGGAATGCTCTTATTTCAACTTGTATTCTGAAATCACATCTTTAGTATCTTGTGATATTGCAGTCTCTATACTTCAGCGAGAACTGGTTATGCATATAAATTCCTGCTTTCTGAATCTGACCTAATTAGGGAATTCTGCCTTAGAAGAGAGGATGTATGAACATTTTTTCTCATATGAGTACCTGTGTCAATTTTAAAGAAGCCTGTGAGGACACAGCGCTACTGGATGTGTTATCTGTGTGATGGAACATTTTTAAAAAGGCAGAGTTGAGATCACATCATGCTGGTAGATGGTATCAGACCTGTGCTTCCCACTTACCAAGTATTTAAGACTACATTACCATCATTCTTCATTTTGTGGTTTTCAGAGGTCTGAACGTTGTTCAGTGTAATGAAACAAAGCACCACAAAGCAATCGTAAGTCTGTGTTAAGAAGTTTGTTTATATTAAAAAAATAGAAGGATTCCCACACTAAATTTCTCAGCTTTCATACTCAACTTCCTCTGCTGCCTCCCGCAGCTTGGTAGGAATTTAACTAGCCACAGAACAAGACTGCAAAAATCTGCCTGGGACCATGTAATTACATCTTTAGCTTGCAACAAAGAGATTCCAGTTAGTTACCAACAAAGACCTAGTCTTAATAGACTTATACAAATAACTGAACCCTGAATAACATAATCATCCCCACAACCCCACAGCAATGGGATTGCGTTCTCCAATAATAATTCCGAATGTTTGAAATAGTTTTGGGAAAGAGGAGAGCCAAAGCTGATTCCAGGTAGCAGCACAAAATTAGAAGACTCGGAGGAGCTGGTATTTATCTTGTTTGCTTGTTTAAAGGAAAGTTTATTACAAGAGTCCCTGGTTCACATCAGGCCAAATTTAAACCACAAAACTGGAAGGAATACAGCAAGTTACAAGACAATCCATCTCAACTGTATGAAACAGCTGAACTGTACACAACAAATAACTTTCCATTTGGATTACAAGCACTTCCCTGATACAATAAAAGTTATAAAATGCTGTCCAGTTGGGAAAAATCAGAATATGTTGAGAACAATGTTCATCACAGAGTATATATACCTTAAAGAATTGCCTGCTCTTTTTATGATAACTGCAATCACATCTCCCACATCAGAATTTATTCCCTCTTTTGCCCATTTTATCTTACTGTAATGGATCTCAAATTTGATTACTGTTATAGACTCTACATATGCAGAGTTTCACCTGATAAGCCAAGTTATAAATACAGAAATTCTTCCAATAATTTCTAATTCTCTCTATTACTAATAAGGCTCAGGTCTCTTACTTATTGGAAGGCTTCTGATTTCCTGCTTGTCCAAGTTCATCTTGCTTTAATCCTGCAAGCAAAGCATCTCTGGAACAGTGCTTATCCTGTTTCAGGAAAAGAGAAAGACAGTGAGAAAGGTGTGTGAAAATTTACCATGAAATTCCTACTATTTTCTGAAGTAATATGTGAAAGAAAATCTGCACCTGTAAATGGGTAATGAAGGAAAACCTCTGCCGCTGGAAAGGTTCACATCCCTCCCATAAGCACTGCCCTGGGTAGACATCTTTTCCTCCATGTTCAGTTGCTGCATGATAGAAAACCTGTGATGGTGTTTGAAACCACCTACAAAAAGAAGGGGGGAGGAATTTAAGGGTTTTTTTCCAGTAAATGGTAAAGCACAAACGTAAAGCCATATTGACTAAACATTTTTATTTTCTGAGACATGCACTGATAAATGAAAAGTTGTAAAATTTTAAAAGGAAAAACTTGTACATCTATAACCAGTGAGCTACCAATAAATGGCAGTATGATCTTGCCCAATCCGATTGAAATATCCTGGTTCTATTTTTCTATTTATACTTTACCAAAGAAATAATGCATGTTAATTCCAACAGATCCATTCTCTGCAATACAAGCAAAATACAGTAATAAACAGCTAAAAAAGTGGGGTTTCATGTATTCCTTTTCCTGTTTTCCTTCTTCACTGGCAGTCATACTCAGACCTTATTTAAACTTTAATTGGGAAAAAGAGATGCACACCAACCTATTTGTTCTCAATACCGCACACTTGTCAAAACTGATGCAATAAGAGATCAATCTAAAATTAGTGCTCTTTAGCACCTGAATTCTAAGTACCAGGAAAATGGCTAGATGTCATCTCCTGATGCAAACAGAAGTCAAAAAATGTCACTATGTGACCCTTTTTAACATCTTCACTTAAACCCCAATTTTAAATGACCTTCCAAAATCTCAAATTAAGCACTTTGCCTGCCGATAGCCCCAAAGCACGGGACATGAGGTATTTGAGCAAATTAAGTGCTTCTGCATCAATATAAAAGATGAAGTTGTCCTAAATCTGGCCCTGTACTACTCTAGACAGTACATTTTGTGTTTTCTGTACGGTCCATTCAGCGAAAGCACAGGTGTGACATACCTTACAATGAATTCAGCCCGATAAGGGCTTTCTTCCATTTCAAAGTGGTAGAAAAGTTACAACTCACTGTGAATGCCACCTCAAAATACTGGTGAGTCAACAGCTCTTAAACAGTTCTTAGATCTGTATTTTCAAATTGTCATGTAGACAAAAGATGTGTTATTTTAATATATATCAGATGGTAATGGAGAACCACTATATTTCAAACAATATTAAATGAAAATAGTGAATGTCTCCAAGTGCGGGTTTTTTAGTCTAGATACATTTTAAGGTGTATCTCAAGCGTTACAAGTTACATCCCTTACTTCAACAGAGAAAAAATGGCCAAAATAAACAGGAGACTTAGCTGCTTGCTATTCATTTCAGTACAACTAACCCAGCTCATGAACACCCACTTAAGGCTTGGACAGAAGAGGTCTACAAACCTAGCTGCTGCCATTTAGGAAGTCACTACCAGTTGTCAGCAGTCACCAGTTATCTTCACACACTTGCTGGACGGATGCCATTGGCACACGCACCCACCTTGGCCACTCTGGTTCACATGCCAGTATTTTAGTTTCAGTTAACAAGAAAAGTATTTGTGTTAAGCTGTTTGACTGAACTCCCTGGGCTGAACAGTGCCAAGAGGGAGATGACCTCCAATCAGAGACTTACAGCAAGCAGCCAAGGATGCTGCAACATCTTAAACCTACAGCAGTCGTTTATGGACAAGTTCAAGTCAGAACTCTCAGCATATGAATAGCAGATCAGCAAGTGCTTTGAACCAGCCACCTCCTTCCACACCCTACTACTCATTTCAATACTGTCCATTATGCAAACATACTTGCAATCAATACGTAGGCCTAAGTAACACCCCATAAAGGTGTCAAAGAGCTAATTTCACCCAGAGACAAGTCTTAGTTATAAACTGAATCCTACGACAATAACCACCTGGAATACAGTGATTACCTTCTGCATAGGCAGTAAATACTACTCTCCTAAAAAGCATTAAGCTTTTCCATGCCAGTCAGCTCTTACTGAAGGGAAGCTGGGAAGGGAAAATATCTGCCTCTTGCTGTTGGTCCAGATAGCCCATAGTAGGAAATGAAAATAAAACATTTTACATATACATTGGCTCAACAGCAAAAGTTGATGTTTCAGAGACAGAAAGATGTCTTTCCACAATAACGGGCAAAGTCAGTATGTAAACTTAAGCCTGGCACAAACCTATTTATGAATAATTCCCAGCATGGATGAAACAAATTTCATGGCATAAGTGAAACCCAAAATGTAGTTCAAAACATTTTATTCAACATGGCAAGGCTTTAAGAAAAGCTATTTCAGCTGTGTTGGTTCATTCACTGTATAATACATTCAGTGTTATACTTCCATCACTGATCTAAGAAGATTCAAATCTACTACCATTTTGCAGAGAAAAGCTATTTTTCCTTAAAGAAACACCTGAACATAGTAATAAAGTAAAAAAAAAAAGCTTAAGTACTGAGAATTCGGTCAGTTGAGTCTAGACTCTTGTTTCACAGAATCATACAATGGTTTGGGTTGGAAGGGACCTTAAAGATCATCTATTTCCAACCTCCTGCCATGGGCAGGGACACCTTCCACTAGACCAGGTTTCCCACTTAACTTCTCCATCATTCTGTTCAGCTGCTGAACAGAATATTAAACTAACAGCTGACTTGACAGGCAGTGGAGATTCAATAGCATTTCCAATTTACTTTTTAAATACAAAGCAATTCAAGAGCAGACATCTTCTGCCTACCTGTGAAACGAAATAGCAGCTTTTAAATTAAGCTGAATACAATTAGCAGTACTTGCAGACAGCTGAACTTCAAAGGAAAACACCTACTTTCTGTTACATCCTCAATGCAAAGTAGTGTACTGACTGACACTTCTAGAGTTTTACTTCCACTTCAGATACTAAACCTGAATACACCTGTGAGAAGCCAATCATTACAACTATTTGCATAATTGGGCCTGATCTGGTTGTGGTCTTCAGACACTACTAAATCTGTTGCATTTTATTTCAAAATCTTGGTATAATGTTTTCTCGTTCAGTTCTAAAAAACAAAACAGCAGAACCCACACCCACGCCACTGGAATGTTGCTGACTGCAGCAGCCAAGTTAGCGAGTAGGAAAGAACATACTATTTTATTTATTCGTATTTATTCTGATTCTCAATAAAATGTTTTTGAAGGCCTTCACTGCCTTCTGCAATACATCCTGGAAGGGAAACTTAATGCTAGTATGTTGTGAGAATAAAACTAAAGAACATGCATTGAAAAACAGGTGCAAATGACTGTCTCCTGCCATATCTTTCTGGTTAATTGTGAACACCATGAAAGAAATACTGTTCTATCATTCTACTATGATGAACCTGCCTCCTTAATACCTCGGAAAAAAACTGCTAAGCAACCATGAATGAAATTAAGTAGTGGATGTAAAGTTCAGATAGACTAATGACCCACTCAAAAGAATCTTCTTGCTTCCTGCTTAAAGAATTCAATAAAAACAGCTAATATTGAGAGCTATAACTAAAACAGTTACAATAACAGGTGGCAATTCCAGATTTTTCTTTATCTCTTAGAAGCAGGAAGCCTACAGGAGATTTGATACTCCCGTTTTTAATCAGGCTGTTGAAGGAATGTGAATAAACAATATACATTTGAGGAAGATGCTAACTTAACATTTTGGTTCTCTCTTCACCACAGAGAATACTGAGTGTAATGTTTACCTAAACTGTTTTTAGGCTGGGGCTAAAACAAATATTTTAAAAGTGAGACACAGCATAAGAACAAGAGCTGTGTGTCACATTGACTACAATCTATCAATGCAAAATCTCTGAAGGCTTTTGAAAATAATGAGACTTAACCATGAACAAAACCCAGTGCAGTAAGTAACAACAAGAGAAACTAAAGCAACAGAAATAATACACTATCTTTGAAATAAAACATAGATATCAACTTGTAAAATATGGGCCTTGTAGCCCTTAACTTCAGTCTCAGGAAAACTTACTGGAATAATATTTTAAGAGAGACTTACAAAAAGACTGATAATGTAAGGTAATCATAATTGTATTGTTCCTCCTCCTGCCCCAAAATTTGTCTGCACATATTCACATCCTAGTTCACATCTGACATCAGCTTGTTCTATGGTTAGATGTCACCTCAACTCTACACAACTCATCCTACATAACTTTGGACATAGAAGAAAGTTGGTGACTAACTGATGCTTTAAAACTGTAGTTCACCAAATGCGTCAAGATGGTATAAATTGGCAAGGCTTCTGCTAAGAAACTGTCCCAGCTTTTCATTTCCACCTCAGTACAACCCACTCTTGTACCAACACGTGTTTATGCATCTATTGTGCAGCCAGTAGAGCATGGCGCTACAGTTATATTTATTAGTAGTAAAGGAGTAAAGCAAAAGGTAAGTAAAGCCTTACATGTATTTCTTACATAGAGAAGGGTCACCTACCAAAGAAACAAAAATCACTTTTAAGGTGAAAACAGGGCAATGATTTTAAAAGTGCCAGATCTCTACAGTACCAGTCAGAGTCATATCTAAAGTACTTATGTCTTGCATTGACTTAATGATGTTTGAGTTACGTTTGTAAAGAATGAAAGAAACAGAAATTGCAGCTTCAGTGGTCTACAGATTAACTGTCCTTCAGTATTCCTCTAATTCTGTTCAAATGCCTCATTTTCACCATTGCTTCCAAACATTCAAGCTTCTCCATCATTTCATCCCAATTTTCTGAATGTCTACACACCAGCTTTCTGCCAAATCAGCTTGTCTTTATGTTCTCTTTGTCTTGTCCTACAACGATGAAGTGTCTCACTCTTTTTCATGCCCATCCTATACGTTATGCAATTTCTCTCACTGTTTTCAAAGTGGTTATTTGACAACTACCTTTGTTTCACCAATCTGTACCCTTCACTGAAAACTAAGCATATTCACAAACCTATGTTATTTTAAAAATCAGTGTCAAGATATACATACTGATAACAAGGGTAGTATCATGTTTTTATAAGCCTACATCCAAAAGTCTGCTAGCTCACTCCTCTTTCTTTTAAAGACAACAAAAAATCAAAAATGTCTATAATCATTGCTGCCTAGTCTTAAGGCTCAGTTCCTTTTTATTTCCTTTTCTGTAAATGGAGTCCTGTGGTACACAAATGGTATCATAATTACTAAAATTAGTCATAATCTAAATAAGACTTTGACCAGGACATACAAGTGCAACACCCTGCTCTTGCAAAACTGGAAACACAAGAAAGATTAAAAGCTGGAAACACAACAAAATGTCAAGACATGATTTGTAACTGGAGTACAGTAACTATTTTTGTATTCGCAACACAGAGAACAAGCTTCAGAGCTAGGAATTTTTTTTCTTTTTAACTTAACTACATGACAATATTTTATTTGTTACTGAAGAATCAATACATTACAAGAAAGCCACATAATACTCATTTTATGCTCTGAAGTGTAATTGAGAGCAGTTAAATGTCTTTCACTCCCCCATCTCAGCTTCAGCTTCTTCCCCACTGACAAAGTATAAGGTAACTTAAGGAAACAGAATAGACAGAACTTGTAGAATCACCTTCTATATACAAGCATCTGTTACATATTAGTAAAAAGTAGTTAAATAAAGGAGCCATTTACTTTTTACAAGATTGCCACAGACACATGAAGTTCTGTCCAGGTTTTTTCATTTGCTCTGCATGCTGACTTGCTGCAGTGTATGAAGGTGGCTGCAAATTGATCTGCTGGCCCTGTACTTGCACTGTTGGTATTGACGTTGCAGGTGTGCTCTGTAGAAAAAGTTAAAACACAGTTTTAAACAGGGCTTATTTCAAGACTGGACATACAGTCTACTGTTTAAAGATCTTTTGTTTTACACCTTAATCCACCACAAGTTTTCAGATTTCAACATTCTGAATAAGCATTAATAGACACAATAACATGAGGACCATAAAACTTCTACACTGTAGTATTTATGCAGAAGTTTCTAATATTCAAATTAATAAACCTTATGCCTAAATTAAAATACAGAATTATGACTGCAAAGGAATTTCTCAAGGGTACTAGTGGAGCAAAGGTTAGCATTATTTTGCAAAGGCTTTACTTATTTTTTAAGAAAAAAAACATGCAAACTCAAGGGGTTGCAATACCATCAGCACAGGGAGTAGTTTGCTTTCCTGTGTAAATGTGGAGAAAATATTCCTAAAGGAAGTAAAATGAGCACTGATACATCTAAAACTGCTTTATGTTCTTTGATTAAATGGTTTTATGTGCTGCATCTGTGGAATTCTTGAACTGCCGCATTAGTACACATCAGCCTGTGTTACAGAGGGCGTAAGAAAAGGTAAATTGAACAATGCTGAAGAAACGCTGTCAAAGACCTGTAGGCTCAAACTATGACATACCATTTTCTCTAAAAAACTTGGCAAATGATATAATTCTTCCACCTCTTGTAAAACCAGCCAGCACATGTACCTTTATACAGGACACCACATGCCCACAATGCCTTAACATGTGGTTACAACTTGTATACAGTGAAATATAAAAACATTTCAGAAAGGAAAAAGATGTTCCCCTTGCTCCCTTGCAATATTACAAGAAACTTATTTTAACAGTGAATAAAAATTATCTTAAAAGTGACCTTAAAAAGATAAAACAAAGCCAAAATATGTCAATTTTATTTCTTTTTCTGAATAATAGATACTGAATGCTGGACTTCCCATTTCGGAACACTGTTTATGTCAGAATACTGTTTCTCTTCTTTCTTTTGTCCTGGAAGGTTCTGGCCAGAAAGACATTTATAAAGATGATGACAATACAAAAATTAAGCTTTTGAATGTTATCTAGGAATGAAGACCTAACATCCTTTTCTTCCCTACTGTTAGAAAAGGAACATAACACTCTCTTAAAGAGACAAAACAAAACTACTTTCAAGTCTGTGTTTAAGAATATTATAAAAGAAGCACTTTCAAATGGTGCACACAATACTCTGTTTACATCTTTACAGCTCTGTTACTGAATAGCTTTAGACTTTAACTATAGAGAAACAAACAGTTAAGTGCAACTTCTAACACTTCATTTGCATATTGATCTTATGTTTTCTTCTTGCTGCTCTCTATTGGCATTGTGGACAAGTCACACAAGGCAAAGAGTTAGTAACTGTCACAGATCGTACAACACTAACAACGTGACCAAAAGGACAGCAAAAAAGCCTCATCGAAACCAAAACACTTCCCATATTCAAGCATAAATTCTGATAAAAATTAGACAAAACTCAGCAAAACTCCTGAACACAGCACAACTGTTGTATGATGCCTGTAAGAAAGGGCTCGAGTCCATTAGTCATAACCACAAGTTATTTTGAATTCTGCAATGATTTTCATCTGAAGACCTCTAAGCTATTTTACAGATTGGGTAATTAGTCTTCACAATATATCTTTTAACAAAAGGTAAACACAAGTGGAGCCTTTTAAGATCAACATCCCTTTAACAAGGCATTTTTAAAGTGAAGCTGAAAGTAAAAATCATTGAGTGTCAGCAGTACAGCTTGTTTTGCAACCTTTGCTTGGCATCCTGATATCAATACGATTGTCTTATGCAACTTTTTCTCCCTATAGAACTTCTGTCTCATTTAATGTGCTGCAGAGAGAGTGAGCTTACTGAATGAATTCAGTATTTCATTTAATTCTCATCATTCAATGTGTGTTCATGTATCATTTACTCCATTTTAAGCAAACCCTGCAATTAATCCAGAATTATGAATTTTCTCAAGGGTTTTTCTGGCAAGCTGTCCTAGTGGTATTCAAAGGTTTTAATACCGTCTCATTAAAAAACTGTTTATTTTAAACAAGGAGATCTGAGATATACAACACAAAATATTACATGCTGAAAATGAAAGAGCACAGAAAGGGAAACAAATTTTCAGGACAAAAAGTTAAAATTCAGTTTCCCCTCCAATTTACTTCTACCCTTTTATTTTCAGTGAGAAAAAAACAGCTGATAAATTGAAAAGAAATGTGTCAAATAATTGTTGTTTAGAATTCTCTTATTACTGCTGTACTGCAAAGTAGAGTAGTTTCACTCAAATTTGTAGGATTAGGAGGTTACAACTTCCGTGTGTTTTTAAGCCAAATCTATTGTTTGCCTATCAACTATGCTGATTATATTTTAAAATGAACAGATAAAGGCAAGTTATGTTTCTAAACTAAAACCTAGGAAAACAAACTAAGTTCATGTTCAAACATCTCAAATCTTTCCTCTCTTCATTCAAGAGATCAGAAATACCACTAATTTTTGTGGGGTTTTCCCTCCTCTATTTTCACAAATCGATTTAGTAATGCATGATACATGGGACATCACTAAAATTAGGTATAGTCTTTGTTTTTCAGAAATGAAACTCCTTTTTTTCAAAAATGGACCTAGAAATAGTTGCTCTGTGCTACCTAGTTTACAGTACTGATATGCAGTGATTATGTAAACTTACCGATTTCTTTAACATACAGAACTATGACAAGACATTTAATTTTTCCTAATAAAGTCTTTCTGGGAGAAGTAACATTGAAAAAAATTTCCCCATGGCATAAAGATCTCACAAAATTTCCTCCTCTAGCAAAAACATTTAATGATTCCAGGTTCCTCAAGAAATCAAATGCCCAGTACACTTGAAAGCACTTCATGGCATCTTTTTATAATCACATTAGACCTCTCCATGATATGACTTGCAACTGCCACCACGTAGCACTTCTGCAAATCAGATCTCACTGGATCTCAGGACTGAAAGGCACCTTTAGCAGCATCACCTGTCTCAGTATGGTTTGCACTGAACTCTTAAAACTACATAAATACAAACCTTTAATGCCTGTACAGTCTACTTACAGAACAGATACTACAGCCTACTTTCAATAAGCAGAAGCAGATTTTCTATCTAGACTGAGTGACTTTAGACTGAGATGGGGGGGTGGGGGGGAAGGGAAGGAAGTCCAGCATAGTCATGAAAACTAAGAGTAAAACTAAGAGCTTCCTGCTAACTAGAATGGACTGTTTACAAAAGATACTAATTTATTTTTATGCACATGAGCTCCCCATGTAGTAGGAATGACAAACCCTATGGCTTGTGGCCAGAAATAGCCTCCACCTCCATTTCACAGAATAAATGGTGCCATTCCCTTTGTGTATTAATGGATAACTCTATTTCAGCACGATACCTGCCCATTTTATTTAAAAGGCCTACTGTGCCATCAGCAAGAGAACACACTGCATCCCAGTGTGATGGCAATCCTGTTGACATAGAGAGAGCCATGTGCAGTTAAAAAGTATTAGGCTGCATTTTTTCTCCTATCATTAGTACATGCACACCCATAATGAATATATTTAACCCAACAATAAACAGTTAATTATTAGTAAACATATTTTTAAAGCACCATAGAATTTACAGTTTGGTATTACAAAATTTTATGTTTAGCTTCTTCACAATAATGAACATATATAAAAAGATAACCTACACGCTGAAAATTAATATAGCAGGATTTGAGCGTGAGGAAGGGGTCAGGTGGATGGGTAGGCACTAAAATAAGTGTTCTTTTCTTGTTAGATTACTGAAGTTTAAGCCTCCTTGCAACAGTGTGCTTCACAAGTGAAGAGCAATACAAGCACAGAGATTCTGTATTTCAGTACTTCCAGCTGAGAAACTAATTTGCTCTGTGGCTAGGAATGAATTACACCTCCTGGGGCCACACACCTGCTTTCTGGTGCATGGTAATTCTCAGCTTCCCAATCAACAGAGAGAAGCAGCAAATAGTTAAGGCAATGCTCACACAGTTTTTACCACCTAAATTTCCACACAAGCATGTTTCAAGTGGGCGGCCTTAAGAGAAATGGGAGCGCATTGTTTATGAGGGGATGACAGTGATGAGCAGGGAAGTGACTACTTTAAAAGCCAGATAAGGCAATTTAAATCAGATTTGCTCATTTCTAGGAACTTGGCATGATATCAGAGCATTCCTTCAAAACACACACCAATTGGGACAAACCAACATGGTTATGTTCAACAGATGTTTTGGAGGCGTTTGAAGAGGAGTAAGTGGAAAAGAAAAGAAAATGTACATGTAGGTAATTGCTCATTTCTTTTTGTTTTTAATCCACCAGTCCAGTACAATGCCTCAGGAAAGCAATAATCCAGGAGCAGGGAACACAGAAATAAAAGAAAAGGAAGCCAAGAAAGTGAAATGCCAGTTCTGTCTCCTCTCAGACTGTATTTCATGGGCTTACAAAACACAGATGGAGATATAAGACAGAAATTGTGACACTGTGTGTATCGTATGTTCCTCTTCTGACATAACCCATACACCCATAGCCCGATTTTTGTATAAAAATACAAAAAATAAAAATCTTTAAAGTCAGTATATATGTATTTTTCAATGAGTTCTGCTGACATGTACAATTAACATGGAACAATCACAGAATATACACAGAAGACACCTGTACATGTCTAACTGGATTTCAAAAGCACTATATGGGCTGTCCCATAAACAGCAAGTATGTAATTTTCATTATTTTAGTAGGCCATTTAAATCAACATTTTTCCCCCCAAACATACAGTACCAGCCCATTTCAAAGTACCATTCATATCATGAAACAAATCTTCTCTTAACTTTTACATTCCCTTAAGAATTATTTCACTCTTTTTCTCACTTTCCTTAGTTTTCATTTTGCTATTCTCTTCCCTCCCCTGTTTGTCCTTCCTTATCTTCAGTTCAAACTTTCTCCCTTCTGAAGTTCATGACAACTAATCCTGCTGTAGTTGCATAAGCAATACTCTCCTCCCTCTTCTGTCCTTTACGTCTCTTTTTCCAGCCTTCCTGTTGCGTTGTAATTTTATTACAAATCTTCTTCCTCTATCCCTTTCTCACTTCTCTGAAATACAAACTCCGGTTTAAAATAAAATTTTAAGATGGCAAGCAAACAGGAAATCACACACTAACAGCTTCAGCAGCTATGTAATTTTGCCATAGCTAATATACCTTTATTCCCTGTCCATCACCATTTTTCTCCATTGGGTTGTATTTATAAAAAATTTCACACTGTCTGCAAAAAGAACTATGTTCTCCTATTTCTTCTGCAAGACACCCAGTATACATTAGATACTGCCGAGAGGATAAAACAATCCTCAAGTGAAAACAGTGTTCCTTAGCTGATGCCTTTCAAAAAGTCAGGGACAAGAAAGCTGCTTATCATACAAGGAAGACTCTCAACATGGGAGGGAGCAAATAGGAGATTATACTGGGCCTAATCTCAAAAGAAGTCATCATGAAAACTGAAACTGAGTTCATGAGAATTTGGCTACATCTTAGTATTTCTGGATGTCCTAAACATAGTCCTAAAAGCAGACTCTAAATTGGAAATACTTAACATATGCTTTCCCAGCAAAATAATGGCTATTGCAGCTGCTCAGCAGCTTTGGAAAAAAAAAAAAAGAGCCAGCCAGAATGATTTTGGTACTGTTTATAGTCCAACACATTAATTTTAAAGGAATGGTAAAGATCCTTAAAGTCTTAAGCCAAACTCTGATGTTCACTATATCTGAACAGAGTACTATAAAGTGGGTTCTATTGTAAGTCAGTACTTAGCATTATCATGATAGACATGATCCATAAATAGCCATATGTAATGGTTAAGACAATTAGCTAACAAACTAGATTGTTCACCAAGATCAAAACTAATAAATTCCTTTTCTCCCACATTCCTGTTTTTCTGAAGAAAGCAAGGGCATCCTACAGACAAGAAAATGAGCCAGCTTCCATAGAAGCAGACATTAAACCAAGCTGTTTTGATCTGCAAATCTGTACTGAATGGAATACCCAGCTGGCAGCATTTCTTTTTGTGCAGGTAATGGAATGATAGTGATATTAGTGATAGTGTTAAAAGAAACTATCAGCACAGAAAATACTCTTTTCTTCTCTATTATCATGACAGAACAGCTAATGCAATACAAATTAAATAGTTAACCGTATTACTCCCCTCTTCTCAAAAATCTGGAAGGCTAATAGCTGTTTGAGACACAACTGAAAATTCTTGTCACAGCCACATGTCCAAGGAATAAATAACCACAGATAATATTTACTCCATTCCAGAGACATAGCCATACCATTTTCTATTTCAGCCAAATCCTTAGCAAAGCTAGAATAGAAATTCAGACTCTGTAACAGCTAAAGATGATCACTGTAAAAAGCAAGACATAGCTTGCTTTTTTTCATCCACACTACAGAAAAATCTAGTTCATTCTCCCTGTGCTGCCAAAAGACACTTTCATTTTGGTCAACTCCTTTCTAGTAAGAACAAAGATAAATAACGTATCAGAAAAATACAAATCTCTCTCTGATAAAACCTCAGTGAAAATTTATGGGAGTTTAAAGACATTTTAAAAACATAACTCTGTGCAGTGTGGCAGTTAGAATAGAAAGAAAAAGAAAGAAAAGTTGTTAGCTATTAGTCCTGATTTCTGACAACTCGATGAAGGGAAGTCAAAAGAGCTTTCAACAGACACCTAACTTGACACAGAAAAAGAAGTAGCACTAGCCATCACATGTTGAATTTTGAATTCTAGCTCTGTTTAAGTCCATAAGGTCTATACCTGCTACCCCGTCAAAAACAAACAAACAAAAACCCAACCAAACAAACAAAAAAGGAAGATAAGAAGTAAAAGACCTGTCTTACCTCAAGGTCAAAATGCACTAACATACACTCAAGATTTCATTTCTCCTCTCCACAGTCTGTCAGAACTCTGTGACCCCCAGACCTACTATTCTATTCTTTTTGCTCCTACTGAGGTTAGGAATGTTTTTTTGGGGAGGGATTTTCTGTCCATGTAACAAGGCTAAAATAAATTCTAGAAACTAGAATAATCTTAAACATGATTATCTGTACTTATTAATGCTCATACAACTGATAGCCATACCTAATTTCTAGTAAAGTGTTATGGAGTAACCACTTTCAAATGACTTTTTAAAAGTTGATTGAGGAAAAAAAAAAACACCACCAAAAAAAGCCCTCTCCAAAGTGTCAAACAGAAAAAAACCCAAACAATGTGTATTATATCAATAAAATAAACATTACAAATATTTTGCCATAAACAAACATAACTATTTCAACAAATTTACAAAACAGTACTTTCTCCTGACTGTAGTGAACACCTGAAGCAAGCCTTTCAAGACCACCTTTAAATGCAAGAACTTCAACTCATTTTAGCAAGCCAGAAGCAGCTGCAGTGATTAACTTGCAAAAAAAGACATATTCACCCCTCCCTAAGCAATAAGAACCAAGAATAAAATGCAGAACAATTCTGACATTTTTACAAGACTATACAACAAAATCATTGTTGTTTTCAGAACAGTTAATCATTTAAGGAAGAAACCAGTGTGCAGAAGTTCTCTCCTTACTGTGTATTACCAAGCTACAAACTATTTTAAATTCCACTACTGTTACTGACATCGAAGTATGCAAACTATTAGAACTTTAGTCTGTGAAAGAACAGAAACCATAATTTTCTGAATATTTTAAATACTATGCAAGAGATATTGACTGAATTTACATTTTCACCCACATTATTTCACAGCATTAGTCAGAATCACAGTTGGAATAAACATAAAAAGAACACTGCAACATACCTGTGTGACCATGCTTTGTATATACGTGGTTGGATGCTGCTGCTTTTGTTGAACAGCACTTTCTATTGCTACTTTCGCTACAGTGCTTGGATCCGCTCCAGCTGGCACAGCAACCATAGTTGCACTGCAACCAGCATTGTTGGGGTCACTGATTGTAACAATTCTAACTCCTACTTTATTTGGAATTCCTGGAACAGTTTCCCTGTCATTATCCTCTGCTGGCCTCTTTACAGTTTTGCATTCTGCTGTGCCATTAGTAGACCGAACTTCGGATGACAGGGTAGACTGGGACACTCTAGGTCCTGAGTGTGGAACTGCTATGATTTGATGCCCCTGTATAACAGAGGCTGTAGATTGTGGTGAGACAACTACACTTGGGCGTTGCTGAGGCACATCTGAATTCAAACTTGAAGCTAGAGGTCCATTAGGTAAATCAGTGTTGGTACCACTAAGTTGCTGGGTTAACAGTTTTGCAGCCTCCTGTGTACCGCTTACAACAGGTGAACTACTCAAAGTTAATACAGGCCCATTAGAAATTCTTTCCCCTTGATCACCTTTGGCAGTATCTTGCTGCGTGGCATCCAAATTCCCTTGTTGTTCCACTGAAGATATCTCACCATTTCCTACATGATTGGAAGTTTTGTGATTTGGAATGTTTTTGCTCAAATGAGAACCATCTCCTTTATCAAAATCACAGATTCCATTAACTAGGGGCTTCTTCAAATCACTTTTAATTTCCTGTGTGTCCATTTGTTCAAAGTTCTGCTTTCCAGGAGCTCCGTTCTCACCCATTTCTAATGATGGCCCATTACTGACTTGTGAGCACTGATTGGCCTCATTCTGAGTTTTCCCTGAGTTAGAAGGAGGTAGACTGGAGTCACTATACTTTCTCCCATTTAAAAGACTTCCCACCTGCATTTCATTTTCTTTTGCATCCCCATTGCTGGTGTTTGCAGCTCCTCTTCGGCAGGAAGGATTCTCCATAACTTCAATTTTACGTTCATGAATGTGTAAACCTGTTGCTTCCTTTGCTTCTTCCTCCTTTTGGCAAATTATTTTATCACCTTTGAATGGGGGAGCAGCAGTACACGGTGATTGTCCAGCTGAAGGTGCTTGAGTAGCTGGAAGTGTTTGCACCTGTAGCCCAACTCCTGTCTGTGCTCCACTCACTGCAATTCCTGCTGGAGCAATGATCTGAGTTGCATTTCCCTGACTCACAGTTGCGGTAGCAAAACTCGTATTTGGCACAACTGTTATCGTAACCTGGTTGCCAGTAGTCCCTTGGAAAATAGTTGCTGGGCTGTTTGAGATCAACTGGCCTGGCAATATCTGTAAATTAGAAATGGGTACTGTTTGTACTGCCCCTTGGGGCTGGATTGCACCCGGGACCAGCTGAACATTTTGCTGTCCAACTAGCAGCTGCTGAGCTGGAGACTGTCCTTGAACTCCAAAACCTGGTGCCTGGTTATTGGCCATCTGATAAACCACCTGAGGGCTAGGAGCTCTTGCATTGTTAGGTGGAGGAATCTGTGGAGCTGGGAGTATAAGCTTCCCCCCTGGAGTTGAGGGGCCTCTTTTTGGAAGAAGCAGTTGTTTTATCAGACTAGACTCACCAGAGTTAGGCTGGCCAACTCCTGTACTAGCTTGTTGTGACTGAACTTGCATTTGTATCGGTTGTTGTACCTGTACCTGCTGCTGTGATGATGCTGGTGAATGTTGCTGCTGCTGCTGCCTCTTTACAGAAAGCATCTGGCTGACAGTAGGAGGGGGTCCTTGTGACTGAGGAGTGGTAGATGAAGATGACATAACTGTAGGGACTTGATTATTTGTAACCGGACCTGGGGATGGTGAAGAAGATGGAGTAATGCTTGGCTGTCCAGTCAACTGGACAGTTTGACCAGCGGGAATAGAAGCTGGATTAGCAAGCACTATTTGATGAATGGCTGGTGCATATGTCTGACCTTGCTGAGCTGGCTGGCTTACAATCACTACACTTTGCTGGGATGGTGGTGGAGGCTGCTGCTGTGGCTGCACAGGCTGCTGTACCACAGCAGGTGGAACTTGCTGAGATGGCAGAGGCTTTGGTGCAATATTCTGAAACCCTACCCTAGATGTTGGTGGGTTTTGGACACCTGCGATTGTAACCACCTGCCCAGCTGCTACTTGGAAATTCTGAACTGTGGTGGCAGAAACAATGTTAGATGCAGAGGTTGTGACGTACTGCTGTGGTGCTATGATGACTGTATCTTGTTGCTGGTTGCCAGCAGAGGACTGCTGAGATGATGTCTGCCCAGGTTGTGATGATGTGCTGATTAGCTGTTGACCCTGTGAAACTGCTGAACTGCATGCTGGTATGTTTTGTACTCTGCCAAATATATGACCCTGAGGTACAGCTTGCTGAATTACCGTAACAGGAGTGCCTGAAGGTATCTGTCCTGGTACCACTGCATGCAGTGGAGACTGTTGTTGAATTACAGGTTGGTGGTGAAGCAACGTCTGAGAACTAACAACAGTAACAGACGGCTGTGCTCCTGTAGTGCTGTGATTTTGATTAGAAGCTTGGGGTGCTCCTCCTACAGCAATAGTAACAGGAACTGCAGACTGGGGAACAGAGCTCTGTATTACTGTGGCCTTCACTACTTCACAGGATATTGGACCTTTATTCTGTATAACAGTCACTGGAGCATTTTGTTGCTGCTGTGTATGAACAGAAGGATTTTGTGGAATTCTAGAAACAGTCTGTGCCACAGTATGAACACCTTGAATTGGAAAAGACATCTGTGTTGCTGTCAAAGTTGAAGACTGGTTAATAGGGGTCCTCTGATAGTGATTTCCTACGCTTGGTAGCCCATGCGGGATTCCTGTTGAAATAAACACAGTAGAAGTTTGGAAGCAAAAATTATTTCAAAACACATTAACATAACACATTTTTAAAAATCCAAGGCTTGACTTTGTAATTCTGTATGAAGCAGTTTGTCTTCTCAGCTATCCTGCATCTGAACTAATGATGCAGCAACAACAGCTTGTCTGCTGACTGACAAATTCATGGGTTACACATCAAATACTAGAATGGCATGCAAGTACATACTGCAATACTATTCCTAACATTATTGAATAAAATCAATCAAAACATGTGGCCCCGAATTCCACCACTTTCAAACTATTTTCAAAACTTTTTTTCTTCTATTGTCAGTTCAGAATCAATGCAAAATACTTGACATTTAATTAATTTAAAAACCTGCTGGCGAAGGAGACGAAGACACATCAGGAATTGAATCAACCCGGACAACTGGGGTAGACGAAGTTGGTTGCTGCTGATAGTACATCTGAATGGGAAGTGGTATAGCTCTCCTTTTCACTCCTACCACATGTATATGTGCTTGACCATTGTTACTTGGATCTTCTACTCTCTTCACTGTATGATTTGGAAAGACAGTTCTGCCAAACAACAGAAATCTATGTTAATAAATACAACAAGTCAATCCTCTTACAATGTTTTTGTTTTAACTAACTGCTCTTGTGCGCAGAGTAACTGCACTAATGCCTGCATCTTTGCAATACAGCAGGATCCTCCAATAGCATCTGAGTATTCATCATTGAGGACTAAGAGGTCCACCACATCGTTGGCCAAGATCTCATACAAGCCAAGTGAAAACTACAATACCTCCCAAAAAAATACTCCTGAAAGAATTAAAAGGACTATAAGCAAAGAAGGAAACCTATCAAAGATCCTGAAATAGAATGAAATAAAATTAAACAAACACTAAACATTTGTTTCAATTAAAATTCCAAACCTGGTTGTCTTTCAAACTCAGTTCAGTAGATCTTTTCTCAAAGAAATCTAAAGCTACAGGTTAGTATTGAGCACATACAATTGCTTCTTTATTTTTGCATAATTTTTGTCTTACCGCAGACATTTGTAAAATCCAGTTGATGTCAGGATTCCACCTCGAGCTAATTTACTACAGGTAGAGAGGTATTCAGAGTACATTTCTGCTCGAGAGACAGAGCAATCAAGATTCACCTCAAAATGTGCGTTCAACCTGAGGATGAAAAAATAAACTATGAAGCAAAACACAGAGTACTTTTGAAAGGGTTGTTAAAACACTTCTGTATCACAGAAACTTTTGAGACCTGATAACAACATGGAAAATAGCATTTTAGTATATTGTCTTGCCAAATGTCTGTTCCATACTTTCTCCTTCTCACTGCTTATGATTCAACACATAAGACCTCTAACACATACAGTCAGTTTTATGTGCAACATCTTATTTACATATATAATATGCAAAATAGTGTCTACATATGCCTTTATTATATATTCAGAAACAAAACCAAAAAAGAATGCATTGTTTGGTGACGTCTCCTCCCCACAGCTCTGTTCTTATTTCTTAATGATTCTACTTTAGCAAAAGATAGACTGAATGCTAGCTAATTCTTCATCAGAAATTTCTATCAAAAGTCAACATTTATATCAAAACCAAGGATTTTGTTAACTGATCTGCTAATGCAGTCTTACTTTAAAATACAAGTAAAACCAGAGATAGAATAACAGCCCCACCCTGTCATTCTGATACAGGTGGGAAGGCAAGAGACAGAGGGCTGGGATTCTAAGAGAGTATGCACACAAACACACACACTCTCATTCCCGGAGTCCCACACTACATAGACGTCAATAAAATCCTTGAACAACCTGTTCTGCCTAAGGTTCAATTTCCAGGGAGAGAAAGTATTTGTATCTCCTACAGACTCTCCACAAGCACGCAGACAATCCAACCCCCAACCAGGAAGCTGTGAGAGAAGGAAACACTTTCTATCAGTTTAATTTTATTTCTTTCAGATCCATTATTCCAACCCAGAGACATAGGAATGGTTCATCCTCAGCAGCAAATGGAGGTAAGTAACAACTCTCACACAATGCTCAAATACCAGTACCAGAATATAAGCTCAGACAGAATAAAAATATTTTTTAAGTTGTCAGCATTTACTATATGGTGCTAACACTTTGGAAAACTACACTGCATTCTCCTTTGTAGAGTCCTACACTCGCAATATAACTAGCTACTTCAAAAGAGAAAAAGCAAATTATCACATTCTTTAAATTGTGTTCTCTCATAACCAGTAAAGAGTAAGTATGATGTCATTTATCCTGCAGTTGAGTTACAATTTTGTTATTACAAAAACTGAGATCACAATGTAAAACAGAAAGTCTAGGTATTAATTAAATTGGGCGTATCAGACAAATGACTGTCCAGTTGGGTATGTCATATCTGGCTGACACACTATCACTGGTACCAGTGAACTGAAGATATTCAGGACTTATAACGGTGAAATGGGATCTGCAATTAGCACTTTACTGTCACATGCACTTACCTTACAAGGACTCCTACTTCGGCTACGCTAGCTAATAATATATCCAGGAAGGCCAGTTTAAATATCTTGTCTTTCTGCTGCTTCCAAGAGATAGTAACTTTTCTAAATTCTACTGTTATGATTTACTCATTTTCCATTTCTCTCAATAAGAAACAATGACTAAAACATACCATGAAAATTTACATGAATGTAAGACACTCCATGTTAGCATTGATGAAAATACTTGGAAGAGTCTACTCCTCTGCTCTCAATTTGCATATTTTATTTTTTTGCCAGTACAGTTAGTATTTAAGGAGAATTTTCAGGACTAGATGTTAATTTTTATTTTTCACTAGCTCTATCTACCTAAGACTAACCAGAAGAAAATCAAGTACAAAATAAGAGTATTCAACACTGGCAGCTCCAGAAGCACACAGAATTGGAAACAAAGCAGACGTTCCAAATCTTCCTGATATAATGCTCTATGGTTTGCTTCATTATTTTCTGTCATTTGATGGTATCGCACAGTTTGAGCATGGTACCTAACCATACTTTTTTTAACAGTCAAAACTTCTATTTTGCATTTTACACGGAGTGCAAAATTCACCTTGCCTACAACTTTACTACTGAAAGCTACATGTCTAGTGCTCTCTATAGTCAATGGAGAGAAGGTGGCACCAGAAGGTAATTTGTCATCTCATCAGAAACTAGGCAGGTGAAGGCAATTCATTTTACTACTGGGGGAATCTCCCACTCCATTAATTAAAAAGGCAGCCTAGAAAACTAGCTTTGGCTAAAGACCAACTTGCAGATCCCTAAATTGAGCTGTGGTGATCCCTGTTTAAATGTTTAAATGTGAAATTTTTCAGTCTTTCAGCAGTGCACATTAATAATACTTTGCAGTGTGCAAACAGAAGCATGGGAACAACATCAGTTGACCAACAAGAATGGCCTGCAACACTTCCCCCATACAATCTAAGTTTTGCTGGAAGTATAAATAAAACTAAATCATGACCTAAAGCACTAAGCTTTGACAAATTTTACTTTATCTTGGAGGCCCTTGCCTGATCAGTGAGACAACTGATGAACATATGAGTTGTGGAGCAGCAGATGTGGAAGGGTCCCATCAGGAACCGATTAACACAAATACTTAGAATGTGAGTAGATTTGCATAAGTCAAATCGTTCAGAAAGCTCACCCTCAGCCCGCATGAGAACCACAGGCGGAATAGTTTTTCTCTAAATATCTGACAACAACAATATTAGTTGAAAGCAAGAGAATTTGGATGGAAAAGGCTTTGATCTTCTTTAACTTGATTGAGGTTCACAATGATCACATGGAGAGTTTTGCAGGGCCTAGCTTCATAGTTTGATAATTACTTTTATATTGGTGCAGTAATACAGCAATACATTACCAGATGAAAACACTCATGAAGCAGATGCTGCTGCTTGACAATTTAAAAAAATAAATA
This sequence comes from Gavia stellata, assembly GCF_030936135.1. Classification (NCBI taxonomy): domain Eukaryota; kingdom Metazoa; phylum Chordata; class Aves; order Gaviiformes; family Gaviidae; genus Gavia; species Gavia stellata. The sequence continues at coordinate 34,861,067 of NC_082597.1, read as the reverse complement.
AAATCAAGATCAGAGTTAAAAATCTGAGAGAGAAAACAACTAATTTCAAGTATCAACTGTTGAAGAGTGAATATTCTTGTTGAGCTTTTTCTTTCATACTTCTTCAAAGGAATGACAGAATGGTTTTGCTTTATACGTGTTTTTCAGAAAAATTAGTCTAACAGTAAATAGAAGCAAGCTAGACAATTCTGTGACACATGAATACAGGCATTTTTCTTTGTTTTTCTTCTTCATTGAAGTATTTGAACAGAACTATACACTTACCACTGACATGCAAATTTCTCGCTGTCTATTTCTACTATTCCTGGTGGTGGAGCAACATGTGGTGCTGTCCTAGAGGCTGTGGAGAATGAAGGGAAGAAAAAAAAAACTTGCTGAGATTATTTTTGTTCTCCTGAATGAAGCACTTCATGACTTTTACTGGTACAGTTTCTCCTGTGCTTGTAAGCAAGGATGTATCCAGCTAAGGCAAGTCACAAAGATGCACTAAGCAGACTACAGATTTGCACCACAATTTACCAAAGCAAAGCAGGGCATGCCAAGGCCAGAGCCACCACTGAAGTGCAATGATGATGTAAGCACTTAGTGAATGACGGCTTCTGATTCACAATCATGATCCATGATCTCAGTACTTCAGAGTACTGAGCATGATTTAAAAGTGGCACAATACTCCACCAGAACAGGCACAAATACACAGCAGTTATTTTTCCAATTCCTAAGTGGAAGCAAATACAACGTAAAGAATTTTGTAGCAATGTCACATCAGTTCCTTCTGTTCACTCTTGTTCACCTCCTTAGTCACATTCTTTTCCAGTCACTTTCACTGTGGTATCTGAATCCATTCCAGAAACAGTACACTTAGACATGCAAGCCAGAGTCTGTTGTAATGGTTCTTTCTCCATTTTTTTCCCCAGAACGAATAGCTATGTTCCATCTTGTGTGCACTTGTGATATACTGCTTTGTGCTTTTATTAGTAAAGACAGAATGAGGTACATGTGCTATTCCCTCGACCAGTAATAGTTAGCTGTGCCATCAATTTCCAGAGTGCCACTATTCAATTCCAAAATAAAACTGCAAAAATTAATCATAGTTACAATTTAATTTAAAATTAAGAAAACACTTGTCAAGCTTTAAACAGTAGTTAAAATTTGGTTCACATCACAATAAGCTGTTTAGCAGCTTCAATAGAGGCATGATTCTGTGTGTCTATTATGTCTGCAATTCTATCAAATACTGTATGTTACTGCCCAATAAAATGGACCTCTAATTCTCTGCAAATAGTAGGAACAATCTAGAATGGATATTTTCTTTCCACTGAACAAGTTAAAATAAGGAGTGTACCTAACTTCCAGTAAAGTTACAGATTAGCAACTGAAAAGTATTAAGATTCTTTTAAAGCTGGTTTCACAACAGTTTTGGCTAACATAGCTTTATATTTGCTTTGTGAACAAGTGTCTGAAAAAAGATACCATATGTTATGCATAATGCTATACTTATTTATGTAAATTAATCAGAAACCTACAGAAGACAAAAATCATACATATAGGAAATTCTGTAGAAGAGTATGTTCTCTTGCAGTGATACTAACCTGGGACACCTGTTGCATGGGCCTGTGAGGAACCATGATCCATTACTTGTGGTCTGACATCAGGTACTCCTTGCTGGCTAACACACTGATGTTCAATGAGTTTTACAGCAGTAAGTGCATCGGGTCCAAACATCTGGATGTCCATAGAAACCAGACATACTAATGTATCTAAAGTATTGAATGTAAAACCGACAATGACATTAGGACAAGACAAATGAATGTTGCTGGGACATATTGATTTGCTTTAAAATTGCCATGTGTTGAAAGAAAACAAGTGTCTGCATGCTTCTGTAGATTTTTTATTTATTTATTTATTTACACACACACACACACTTCCTTCATGGCATTAAAAAACACACAAAGAAAACAAAAAAAACCCCAAAAACCTCCTTCAAAAGTTTTAACTTCCCTAGTTATTAGCATCATTAATTTCTTGAGTACACAGAGAGTAAATTTTAGTAAAACTTCCTATTCTAATATCCATCCTTAAGCTGCACACACACATAATCAAGCTATGTTTTTAACCACTGAACATGACATATTCTTAAGTCTTTTTTCCTAGATTTTGCTTCTCCCTTACCTATGCTCTTCTCTACTTTAGCAATCTTTGAGCAGGCCACTTCTCCCATTTCTGTGAGCATGTATAGCACCTCGAGTGCTGAGATTACAAGCAGCACATCTGGTAACGTGAGATGACATATGATCTCTTTATAGGATTCTTGATCCACATATTCACAAATTAAGACACCGTTATCTTCAGCCTTACAAAGATTTGCCAAGATTTCCATGCCTGAAGAACAAATACAAAATAGTTTTAAACAGCAATAATTACAATTCTAATACAACAATAGAATAGCTAGAGATCTTACCTCTCATTTTTAAAAATCTATCCCTTGACATGAGGCATTTTGTAACAGTGTGAAACATTAGATGAGTAGTTTTGAAATCAACAGGATCCAAAAGAAGCTGATGAGAAAGAAAAAAAAAAATCTATGACTAACACTATCCATATAGTGCTAATGGCTCAAATCCTTAAATTTGCATATCAAAATATAAGATTAAAAAGTGTTTAAATGACATTTGTGTTCACAAAAACAGAACCCTGTGAGCTTTTTATTGTAGCTAGCATTTTGAGCCCCCTCCTCCTTTTCTGCTCTGAAGTAGCAGTCTAATTTATACTTTCCAGTGCTCAGATGAAGGAAAATAACTTTATTCCCAGGCAGTCAACAGTATACACAAATGTATTTTAATATCCAACGAAGAACAGAACTTGAGAAATTACAAACATTTCTTCCCAAATGCTAGCACAATCATTCTGTTTCTATCTACTTCTGCTTCTCCATCAGACCTCTCAGATGTTATAATATGTAACATTCCCTCTTATTCAAGAGAAGCTGGACACACTGCAAGTGAAAACGCCATCTTTTTTTTTCAATATTCAGCACTGGACCAATACTTCAAGTCTCATTCTCTGATACCTACCCATTTAACTTATCTGTTTTAAAATATAATATAAGGAATATCTGAACCTATGTATGTATAAAATCTGTATAATTTATCTGCACAATGATATGACATACTGAAATAGTGTATTTTATTACATTCAAACCTCTGTGAAAAGAAAAGGATGCTTCATGCGATTCAAGCAGTATACCCAGTGGCATATGACTAGCCCACTGCTGTTCACTACACACGGCATAAAACACTCTACCACACCCTTTCTCAAACATACTATTTTGAAATTATGACTAAAGATTATAATTATAAAGTGAAGAAGCTAGTGTACAGTCTGCAGAATTTAACTAAACTCCTTTCTTCTCCCTGGGAAACTAAACTGAAAATTATGCACTATAAGTATCTTGTATCTCCCTATACAATTAGTCTTCTCCATGTGATTCTATTTAAGCAAACCGACATGTACAGTCTGTATTTTTGTTTTGGCCCTGAATACTTATTTTCAAATTGCTGTTTACAAATTCAAAGAATAATTTATTTCCTGCTTAATCCAATTATGAAGGAAAAAATTAATTTAATTAACACTAAAATTATGGTTTTATCAAATTATATTTTAATTGTTCCAGTTTGAAGCACATTACCTCTGCTGCAATATTTCCCAGAGTGTCAAGCCCCAACTGCCGTAGAGAAATAAAATGACTATGAGCAGAAAGTAGCAGGAACCGAAGACAAGTACGATTAGCTGCCAAAAGTTTAACATTTCCCTCTTCAAAAGAAAGATTACGTAAAATCACTGCGATCTGTAGTACCCGCTGCCCTTCAATATCATTAATGCCCAATTTGCGAGGTGGATGAAATAAGGATTCCCAAATCCATTCTTCCGATGGAATATCTACAAAATAAATAAATAAATAAATTTTAGTCCTTCCTTTACTATATTTACGAACATGTATGTATTAAAATTAGTCAAGATGTCTCACCTTGAGATTTGCTTCTGTCAGAAATTAGATCACGAACTTCAATATCCTCAACAATATCCTTCCAAAACTGAAGAAAGAATTAAAAGTACACTTAATTTCATAGGGATTATATTTCTTTAAATACTATTTTTATTTCTATTACTTCAAAATATTGAAAAAATATGAAAAGTATTGTTCTTTTAAAATTTCCTAGTACCTTGATTCATCTAATCGTAACAGTATTTTTCACTCATAGGATGACATGCAAGATATTCAGTACTTTACATTATGAAACTCTTCCTCTCAAGCACCAGAAGTATGCATTCATGATCAATCAACACTACCACAGAAGTACTTTGCTGAAGCACGTACTGAAGCTATACGGACAGTTTTCCATAAACAATTAGAAATACAGCAATTATAAGTGCAAGAGAAGTACAGTTCATCCTCCTTCACCTCCTACAAACAGTGAACTCCTAAAGCAGAAGATGGTGACTCCTCTCAGTTTCAGTAGATTTTAGCTCCTGCTAGAAGTACAACTGTCAGATTTCTACCTTGGGAGACTTTTTAAAGCTTCTGCTATGTCTTCCACATCATCATAAATCAGTGATAAAACAGAAGCAACAACCACCCTCACCAAAAACCTTTATAAATATAAGCAACAGAATGCTTCAGCAGACTGAAATTCAAATTACTTTACAAATATATGGTCTGATATGTAAATGGTTATGTCACTAGTCCTGTTGAAATTCAAGAGTAATACACATTGTGACATTTATTAATAAAAATATAATATATACATTCTAATGTATATATTATAATAAAAAAATCTAAACATTCCTTTGACTAATAAAAATTTATACATTCCTTTAACTCACTAATGAAATACAGCTCATCTTTTGGCTATGATCACAGAATAAAACTACAAATAAATCGGGATAAAAAGGAAAGGATGGGAGGTACAACCAGCTGAACAGCAGGAGAAATTTTGCTATGCAAATGTAATTACTAAATTACAGCATACATACCAAGCTTGACATTATTACTTTCTTGAAAAATAGAATACTACAGATTTTCTAAATTGGAAGGAAAAGAATTTTATTTTCCACTGCAATGCTGCTAAATGCCTTCCAACTGCTGTTTAGTAAAGAGGATTCCTTGTACAGAATGGATTATTACCTCATTTTACCAAAGATAAGAACAGCCAGATAAAAGTCTAACTTCTTACTGTTTGTGACAAACAGATTTTTCTAATCAATACTGAGGCTATCATCAAGAGCCACAGAAGACCAAGGCATGCAGGTAAAATCTGCAGAATGTACTTCAATTTCAGCTGTCTTTACTTTTAGAGGAGGCTATTTACGGAAGAGGCTTCAGTCATTGTTTTAAAAAGCACACAGAAGTATATTGTCTGGAAATTTACGAGTCAGTACACCCTTTCCTTTAGGATGTTTCCTTTTCAAAAACCAATGAAGACAGTAAGCCTTCACATTACAGTGCTACTTAAAAGAAAAACCTCAGAAGCTTTTAAAGATTAGTTGTTTAATGAGTTAAGGATTTTTTTTAAAAAAAGTGAATATTGAACAGAGATACTTAAAGTCTTCAACTTCAACCTGAATCTCTTTGGAAGAGGCCAAAGTCAATCACAATACAATGTTAAAACTGATGTCACACATTAAATGTTAAAACAGCATCATCACATTTTGCTAGCTGAATCCACCAATAATCAACTTTTCACCTCTTAATCGTATAGTCCAAAATGAAACATTTAAAAACCTCTGGCAACATAAAATCATAAAGGAGCAAATTTTTCTATCTGGAAGGCAAATCATCCTGGACATGTTCTCAAAGGGATAGAAAATGAGGATTTAAGGGTTTTGCAGGTGAAGACACTACAGACCCTGCTAAAGATAAAGCCTCAAAGTCCTATGGCTAAAGATGAGGACAGGAATACATTGATGGAAAACTGTACATCTCACCTGAAACTTGCAGAATAAACAGATCCACACTAGTTGCTTGAACAATTAGCCCTGTTACCTACATGAAGCACACCAGAATAATGTGCGTTCCCCACAGCCTCAGTTCCTCTGAGTCCTAAAGATCTGGAAAGGATCTTAAAGCTCTAAGGAACAGAATCTGGAGGATAGGACATGAATATGCAGACAATACAATTTCAAAAAGAACAATTAAAAAAATGCATTTTCTTTCCCTCTCTTGAGCGTTTATTTCTACATACAGAAGCACTGTGGGTGATAATGCTCACCAAGAACACTGCTTTACCTGCAGAAGTGTCCCAGAGCCTTTTGCTTACTAAAAACTGTAGGTCTGCATTCCCAAAGCCAGCATCTGTCATGGGTGTTTCAGCAACCGTGAAATGCCTACTGCAGTAGCAAACCAGGCTTCCTGTGAGCACTTTGCAGATTTTAAGATTTCAAGCATTCTGCAGAAGTTCCAGCGATCTCAGCAAAGAACTCAGAAACATTATCCAAAAAATAATATCACCAAAACACTCAGAAATATTATCCTACATCCTCCATTTAACAAGCCAGTAACTTAAAGAGCTAATCAGCAAGTAATGCGTTCAGAAATCCAAGCAGCTAAGACACAAACTATTACATGTGCATTTAATGTATCTATTTTAGAGATGAGCTGCTAACTACAGAGGGGTCAGGATTTCCCAGGATGTTAGCTGTTGACAAGCATGTTGCAACAATGAATGTAGAGATGGAAGCCTGATATGCATTTATCACTACACTGAGCTCCAAAACACCTAAAACGTCTACCATAGATAGCTCAGATAAGTTCCTAGCCAAGGAAAGAGGCATCTGTCTCTAATCATTTAGAAGGCAGAGCAACTTTCCATTTGATTCCAACAAGCTATCTTCTAGCAGGCACCATTACATAGAAGAGTCGACCTCCCTCAGAAAAGTTACTATTCTGTCCAGGGAACGACAACCAGCTTGATGCAATATTCTTGTGCACTGCACGTACAGTCATGTAAGGAATTTTAAAAGTTCAGTCAGCCTGGCCTATGACAATCAAAATATCAATCAAATTGTCAGGCATAAAATCAAGTTGTCCAAACATTTAAAAAAATGCAGGTTTTTTGAGAGATGCTATGACAAACAGATTTCACCTGACCCCCCTAAAAACAATAACACAGAGTCAATAGCAAATATGAATTCTGCATCTTTCACTCAGGCAGAGGACTCCAAGAAACCCAAAGCAAATTCCAGGACACTTAAGACCTCTTCAGAAAGAAAGAGTGAAAGAAAGCCCTTGATAAGACTTTCAGGAAGGCAAATTGTACTTTCCACTCCTTAATTGGAATGATGAAGCTCGTTAGTTACAAAACCCCTTACAACGTAGTAGGGAAAAAACACCAATAAAAGAACAATAGCATGTAGTTCTGTAAATTAGCCTCTGATTCTGGTGAAATACAGATTTTTCCATGTCTCAGACAAATCTTCACACTGGAATCACGTGTCCTGCCAGTAAATGATCAAAAAACGCGCACAGTTCTTCTCAAGCACTAGGATTTACCTACAATAATCACCATCTTGTACCCCTGAATAAACGCGTTCAAACATCGTAAGTTCAGAATGAGTCTCAATTTCTTTTCTTAACAAGGAAAGAGTTGGCCTGAATCACCTTCTTCATTGCATTTAAGCAGACTGGTTTGATAGCTCTCAGTCCACTCAACATTTATTTCCTGCCTAAGCAGGAGGAAACCGGTGGAAAACAGAATTAAATAACCTATCTGTTAGAAGAGAACAAGGTGTAACATGACAAAATTTTTGTTTGCCCAAAGGAAAGGCAAAAGTGGAAAAAGATGAGTTAAGTCAATCTTTCTGGGCATTCCTTTGAAAAACATACTTACATCACAGAGGCAAGAAAAAAAATCAATTTAGCATCACAAGCAGTTATTTATTCCCTACTATAAACCATGGATACTTCATATCAACAGAAATGAACAAGAAAGGATGAAAAAAACTGAGACCCTTTATCACTAGTTATTTCTATATATGTATTTTAGATCACGGCAACACACTGCTAATAGGAATATAAAGCTAAAACTTGGAAGCAAACCAACAATGCTTGGCTACGTGACATCCAGATGCTAAGAGATAATGGACAAAGGTAAAAGAACTTGATTCACATGCACAATCTGATTGCCATCAGTAGCCAAGTTCCTTTGGAAAAAGATGCACAGGTTTATACAGAATTCACCGGAAAATCAGATTAACCAAATTACTGGCCATAAAACCAATGGACATTTGAGTCCATGAATCATATAATGTAGCAATGATCATGACTACTTATTGTCCAAGAAAAATATGAGAGCACCTGGAGTCAAGTCAGCTTGAGAGATCCCTGTGAGAGACAAGAAAGGTGACATTTGAAAAGTATTTCAGGCATTTAAATGCATGAGGATCTCTCCCTACACACTGAAAAAGATTCAAAGAATAAACGCACGTAAAGAAAGCTATTATTAAACTTATACGAAGAAAGAGTTAGACAACAAAGTAAGAACTTCACCAAAAAAAAAGAAAAGGAAACCAAAAGAAGTAATGCATTATGCAAAGCAATAAAGAAAGCACAAAAACTGCATAAGCATGGATTTTTGAACTCTACAGGTAGAATAGGCCTCAAGAAGTCCAAGAACATGAAATTCAACTGCTTAAATTTAAGTAAATGGAAATTAATGATGCGTGAAGAAATTTAATGCAGTTAGTCATATACTACATCAAATAGTGGGCAGCTGCTGAAGATACAAAAGAAATACTTGGAAAAACAGCTACATCTGTCTGATTATAAGCATGCTACATAAACAAGTCACTCTTGAAAGATAAACTCTACTCACAAGTGAACCTTGCTAACATGAGGAAATTTAAGAGAAATGAAACAGTTAAAAATAGAAAAGCTTCCCGAGTAGATGAGAAAACATCTGAGCAGGATGTCATCAGAGCTTGGGGACGGGGATGACAAAACAAAACAAGAAGAGATACAAGCTGACTGTCTAAATGCCAGTTGTTCCAATCCTTAAGTAAGGACATGCAGTCATTCGAACTAACTAGAGATTTAAGCTTATTAACAGCATCAGGAAAAATCAAGAGAAAGCAACAAATTAACATAGCTATAAGGGATAACAGCAGGTTCAACTAAAATGATATGCAAATTCTGGCAATTAATGGAAGAGATTCACTTTAGAGGTAATCACTGTAGAAAGTGAGAAAATATGTAGCGCTGGAGATAAGATAATGGAAATTACAAATTTTCCAAACAGTTTTTTATAATGCAGTAAGGATTGGGGGGAGGGAAAGAAAATGTTATTGATTCCCTCAAAGTTTAGTATAAAGGAACACATTGTTTTCCATCTTCACCTTCAACTGGAACAGCAGTGATGCTGGAGGACACAACTAAATAGGCAAGCTCCTTTGCTCGCGAATATGACATTACCAAACTAGTAGACTGTTCTGAAAAAATCATGATACCACATATGTGAAGTAGAATGATTTTAAGTCAAAATTAGAGAACAGCAGAATATAAAAATCAAAGTATTGGTGCTGAAACAGTGAACAAAATCTTCATAATAAATTAATATAAGAACTCAAGAGCTGACTGAATACCAACCAACCAACCGTTATTGCGTAGATATTTAAGAGTGGGAGAAATACTAATGGTGATGCTGTACCACTCCTAGTGTGCAAAGATACAGTAGAATGAAGAGAAAAAATAGTGAAGAAAAACATACGGCCATTTTTCTTTATTGAAAACTGATTTAAAAATACCAATATGATTAAGAGACTAAAAATCAAATCAAACTTATTTTAAGCAAACATTAAAAACTTCCACAGAACATTTTAGTATAAATACATAATTCTAAAATTACCCCCAATGTCTACATAAAGACACTGAAATACAGAAACTAAACACCTCTATAAAATCCAAAGTTCCAAGTTTATGTTCATATATTTTAATAAGCAGGAGGAGGAGTTTGGAAAAAAGTTAGTAAGAGTAGCTATGTAGATGAAATGTCAAATATTCTGAACATATCTCATAGATGATTTATATTTCTTTCACTGCATTTGAAAAGCTATTTTCACCTAACTTTTTTTTTGCATAAAACTGACATACCAATACTTAAACTGACATTCAGTTGCCAAGAATCCAAGTTAATGATTTTTCTATGAATCCTAGTTCACGATTTCTCTATGAATCCTGAATTTAATCCTGAGAATAATTTTCAGAACAGCTTCAAGATTTCTAATACTTCTCAGCCACCTGCACATCCCCCAACCCCAAAACATGAAAAATCCCCTACAGTCTGAGAGTAACGTTTACAAACTCAACAGATTTTCTATCAATTCAATTCCTATTAGTTTAGAATTCACGTTTAATTCCTTTTCCATTTTCATCTTTACACAAATTTCTAATCTGTTGCCATTATAGTAGAGAAAAAAAACTGGAACAGTAACCTCACAAAATCAAGAAACAAACAACTGGCAGCAAAATTAAAAAAACCCAAACAAATAAAGACGATTTTTTTTAAAAAGGGTAATGTGAACAGTGAAAGGAGGGACACACATTCAATGGCCATTCTATTAATCTTAAAGCTGTAAAAGCAAATTTAAAAAGCCAAATACATAATCTCTACTCTACCAACCAAATATCTCTCTCCTATGTCATGAAGCTCCCATAATGCTCCCCCGATTTCTGTTTTGACACAGCCACAGCTGCAATACAGAACAAATTACTTCCAGTAGTAAGGTCAAACAAATGCTTGAAGTAAGATGTTCTGAAAAATCTGGATTCTTGGCATTAGAGATATTTTTAGATCTGGTGTTACGTTTCTGACATGCTTTCAGCAGTATTTCACTACAGAGTGGTACTATACATGTTGTAATGTTCAAAAATAGATCTTGGAGAGCATCCAAGTAAACCTTGTTGCAGTTACAGTGGTTTGACTTAACACTTCGTTAAAAACATTTATCAGAACCATCTGTCCTTATCTATCACAATTACTTAAGTTTATATAATTAATGAACATATAATGAATTAGAATTCTGTATAATTTTAAATATTTACAGATTTAGATCAGCAACAGTCTATGACAGTCTACAGTGAAGTCAACACAGAAGTGCTAAGTGCTTTTAAAAAAACCCAAACCAAAACACAACCTATAGTACTTCTGGACATATTTTTCAAATGGAAAAAAGAAACAAAGATTATGAAGCATTTTAATTTATTTATTTTTACACTTACCTTAAGCACATTTGAAACACGTTTTCAAGTTCATATACTAACAAATATGAGAGCTTACCTTTTCTGTTCTTAACTTTACCTAGGAAATTTTGGTTAGGGAATCTATTCACTGATACTTCAGCAATACTTATTATTTAACCAACACTACTATGGTCCAACTTGTCCCAAAATTGAGTTACATAAAAATAAACCAGAAGACAAATGGAAAAAGCTCCTAACAAATATTTCTCTATAATACTGGTAAGACATTTCAGTATATGAGACAATTAAGAAATTGGGCAGAAACCTGGCTATAAGTTCATAAGGAACTCAGCAGCTTAGCTCTTCACATTTTTACTTAATAAAAAGCGTAATTTATCAAAATATATTTTAATCTAGCTTTCTTCTATTTTAGCTACATAAGTCGTCACCTGAAATTCAATTTAAGGAAATTGTATATCATAGCAAATATGCTGAAATATCAAACCTCTTTCAGCTATAATATATCTCATGCTCTCATTCACCTCAAAATGGTCACCTATAATACAGAGGAAGCATTTATACAAAGAAACTTTAGTTATATTTTTACCTCATTTCATTACTTGTACAGTAGATCATGCCCTCTAGTGGAAAGATAAAAAAGCCTTGTGCAAAAATAGTTTAACTGAAACAAATTTGCAACTTGGGAGTTAAATTTGTCCTATGCTTCTTACGTTACGGACTTAATTTTCATAATCCACAATGTTTCTTTACTGATCATGGCAGTTTTAAAAAAAAACCCAACAAACCAGCATTGTTTTCTCTTGCTAAACATGTTGGCCAGTTTTCCTTTTCCTCAGATATATTAGCTTTCTTATAAAAAGAAACATAGAACCTCTTTATTAATTTACCTACACCTATTTTTTCTTAATACATTTCTTCCTGTTTATCCAAACATTTTATGTGATTCAGTGTCCTATTCTATTTAAATCAAAGGAAAAAAGTTGAGAGTAATTCAAAAGACATATGCTACTATATCTTACAATTTTCTGTCTTTTTAAAGGATTTGATATCCACGATATGCAGTTCAAAATTACTTTAATAATTTTTGAATTACCTTAACAAAATCTCTATCAGTTTTCTCCTTCCATTCTTCTCCAAATACAGCAGAAAATGATCCTAAAGCTTTAAGCATAAAAAGCAGAATTTAGTAAAATAAGAAAATGAACATTTTTGTTTGACTTTTTACTAATCCATAAACTAAATATTCAATGACACTACAGACTCTTCCAATGTTTCCCTTTTCATTTTAAAAAAAAACCAATGCTGTAATAAATTGCATAAACCACCTGAAATCTCTATAGTTAGATAATTAACTGCTACTGCAGTTTTACAGTTTAAATTGAGAATACGTAGCCCAGAAAGAATGGACTAGTTCATGAACCCTTTAAAAAACACATAGGAAACTTTTCCACAGCTCTTTTCCAGGAGTCAAGACGACTGCTCAGTTTTCAACCTCACATCAGCAACTGCTTTCCATGTGCACAGTATAAGCTATAAACCCTACTTTAGTAATTAAACTAATTCCCACTAATGTTTTCTAGAAAACATAAAAGTAGCAGTGAGATTTCAACAGCACTCAAAAGCAAGTATTTAACCAGGAAGCGTAATGGATGTTCTTGGGTGTTTGGTGGAGCCACTACCACAAGTTTTCTAATCATCACTCCTTGAAAGCAGCAAAGACTCAGTCAATCCAAAAATAAACTCTGTCTTGCAATAGTTCTGTAATGAACTAATGACACATTAATTTACACTTAAACATTTTGGTTCATAACGTTTTATTGTTTTGAACAAAATGCTACAAATCTCAATTCCAAGACCACATCAGCTTTCAACTCCGAGAATCCAAATCAAGGCTTATGCAGCACTCCAAATCAAAAATACTATATACCCCCAAACCCCTGGAGCTACCCTATCAAATGCAATAGAATCATCATCCCAAACTTTACTGGGGGAGGTGGGGGGTGGGGCAGAAAGAGCTGAAGACATATTTTTCTTGTTACCTAGAAGCAGTGTATTACAAATACTAACAATGATAAAACCTTAATTATAGACAAGCCAAATCTAAACCCCACATTAAATAAAGTTAATCAGCTATCATTTATTTACACCTGAAATTACCATGACAGTATATTCATACTACCTGACTTTGCTAATCACAGATTTCATTTAATCACCAAACTTGACAGATTTACCTTCATTATTTACAATACAAAAGCATGTACAAATTCCAAATCGAAGCTTCATGCTTCAAAAATAAGTAAGCACATTCCTCCTTTCTTTCCCCAATTTGTCCCAATTAGTCCTCCTCATGCTGCTAGGACGCTCCCTGGATTTATCCAAAAGATGTAATCAGGTAAGATAAAAATGAAGTTTTCCCCAGAGAATGAAAAGAGCAAGCCCATTACATGCTTGTCATTCCTCTTGGCTTTACCTCAAATATTTTTCGATATAAGAAAGACTAATACAGACCAGCTATGGAACAAGCCTGTGCTTGGAGTCCAAGTTAAGAACTCTAGAAAACACTGTCTACTTTTGCAATATCCAATACAAAACAATATTGCAACAGCAATACAAAACTTGATTAAATTATTTATAAATACCTAAGTCCACAGAAGTTCCATCAAAAGAACAAGGGAATGATGGCAAACTCAAAAATCTAGAGAGCAAGCATCCTGGAATCACTAAAATGCAGGACTAAGTTTCACGGTAGCTTCCTTTCAAATATTTTTCTTTGAAAGTTCTTGTGACTAGGCTAGATGCAGACACTAAATGACCAAGATCTAAATTTGAAGGGCATAGGTACAAATCAAAAACATCAGAGAGAAGCTGGAGAACACTAATGCAATATTGGGAGGAGGAGGGGGAAGTTACAAATAATTAGTTAAAATGCTAAAGATTAAAAAAAAAAAAACAAACCCCAAACAGTATACAATGTCTAACACTGATTCTTCCCCAGAATTTTAAAACAGAGTCTCTGACATACCATACTATGTTTGTGCTTACACATGCAAAGCAGATTTATACTCAGATATGATCATCTGTACTAGCAGACTTAAATATAGTTCGCTGAAAAAAGCTCATTTCAGCAATTTATTATGGTGGTAATTTCTGAAATTCAGTATTAAAAAAAAACCCAACACACATCAGTACACAAAACCAGTAAATACTTCCTCCTCGTCACCACAAGACAGGAGCTATGCTGTTACGATTTTAGGATGGTTTGGGTTAACTTATTTTTTTTTTCCCCTCTCCTTGACAGAAAGACAAACAGTTAGCAGTTAACAAGGAACAACTTGGCATGGAGGTCACACTGAACAAGTCAAACAGAATAATTTATTTCACATACTGAAGTATTTTGATGGAATAGACTCTCTTAAAATTTATGTGCTAACACATTAAGTAATTCTGAAACTCAGAGTAAGGTTTTTATCCCTTGAGTTTTGTATTCTGAATTTCACTACAGTTAAACATGTAGTGAATTATCAGGATAAAAATCTTCGTGGGTCGTTGTTTTCAGACTGCCCTTTCTTAATTTTTAAATTTATGACTGCTACTAGAAAAGAATTATGAAAAGTCAGCATGGTCCTACGAATTCAGAAGAAAGCAGTAATACGGTACAAGCAGATGGAAATCCAATGTTGTAAAGTTGAGCATCTTGATCAATTAAACTCTATTACTGAAAAACTAATTCCTACATGTCACTGAACTGTTAAATAACACTGTTTTGAATTACCTAACTTAGAAGGTATTTGTAACGTCTGAGAAAAACTCTAACTGTGGACAAGGTATAAAAGAAAAACTAGAGGTAAGTTTGTTACAGTGCAATAAACATTTTGATTGCCAAGGGTTGTGAAAGATGCTACAACAGGTATTGACTCTCTCTGTTGCAAAGATGTTATATACTTACTGTCATCAAACACCCCAGCATTTGCAAGCAGTAAAGTGATGATTTTAGGGTCCTTTTCAAGCTGCATAACATGCTTGCTTTCATTTGAAAGAAGAGTACATACATTAATTGCAAAGTCCACTTCATTTGGGAGTCCAGATAACAGTGAAAGCACCAATTTATTATAGTCATTTGGTGAGTTAAAGTCCATAGACAGCCCATAGCTTTGACGAAGGTAATCTAAATAAGAAAAAAAAATAAAACAAAACAACGTTTTCACAACTAAACTAATTAATATTCAGATGATACATTAAACAATATTATTATGAATGATAAGTATTTTCGAAAAAGTTTTATTAATAAAAGTTATTGTGGGTTTTAACAAGTTTTTACAGTATTCAATTTATTTTTTCCATTTGTCTTTGGCCAAAATGCTGAACACATTCTACTTAGCTGTGTACCTTTCTAGTTAATATTAATTCCTTCATCATCTCCAGAATGCAATACTGCAGTATGTTCTCCCAAAGAAAAGCTTTGAAAATGCAAACTTTAATTAAAGCAGAATAGAACTGTAATACAATTTGGAGTCACTTTCTACACAATAAATCACACATCCATTCCACAGAGTCCAGCAGCTTCCAATTTGTTTATTGGTTCAAGATTGATACTTTGGTCTCTAAATAACAATGGTGGTGATTCTGGCTCCTTATGCATGTGCTTTATTCCTCGGCTTTTAAAGATTAATTAATCGTATGCTCAGTTCAGGTATTTGGCTCCGTAGGGAAATGACTCATGTGACAGAAACACAATCTGAAGATTTTCAAGGTACGTTGTTTCAAGACAAGTAACTATTTTGCCTTGCTAATTAGAAAGAGAAACATTTGTAAAGAAGAGAAATAGCTTATGGATTATCATACTTATTTTGTTTCGGTTCACAGTGGAAAGGGCTTTAAGTGTCTTAAATTAATTATTTGAGTGGCCCACAGATTTGATGGTTTTAATAATATTGTAAATTTAGCTACACATTATTTCCTTAGGCCTGTCCATATATATATATATGTATATATATGGGAAAAAAACAGCACTTTTCCTCAAAAGTTTACCTGACACACTGTGTTGCTGGTAGTTATAAGAAGTTGGAATTGCACCAATAGGAAGTTGTGGCTTTGGATTGCCTGGTTGTACCTCATCATCCTCCTCCCCAAAATGATGGACTTTTTCATACTTTTCTAGATAACTGGAATAAAAAAAGCAAAGATTTTGAATATATATAGTACAACTAAATCCTTCATCCCCCAAAGAACTGAACTGCCAAAGGAAACAAACAGTACAAACATGGGGATTTACTGGAAACAGTAGTCGAGGTGGTATAAAACATAAAATGTGAGTCAGACTGACAATAGGTGATACAGAAAATGCCGATATGTGGAATTATGGATTTAGATATTAAAATTTCTTCACATTTCTCAACAACAATCCCTAGCTAAATTGCAGCCCATTGAGCCCTCTTGTGACTAAGTTCATTTTTCCCAAATCAGCTTTTGCTACCCAAGATAACTCTGCAGGTGGAAGCATCATAAAAATTACTCTGTGCAGGTTACCAACACATATACTGAGGTCAAGTCCAGAAAAACCACCTACTTTTTCTCTGACTTAAAGAGAAACAACATACCAAGTCCTAGCAATTACACAGGAGTAAGATAATTCTGGGATACTGAGGGCAATAATTCAACATCAGAAGTTCTGTGCCATGGCTGCAACTAATGACTACTGGAAACCCATTCAAACCTCTTAAAAAAACAAATTCTGATCTATTATACATGGAATGGACTGCAAGCACAGAATTTATATATAACAAAAGTAAACAGTCATCAGCTTGGTAAATTAAATTATCTCAATTAACAGTTAATTTAGCATTAAATCTGTGACTTTCAGGACTTTTTACACTCCAATATATAAAGTCAACTTAAAAAGGTGCACTGTAGGCTTAACTTCACACTGATGCATAGTTGCAAAACCCTTCATGAAATTATTCCAAGATCACAAAGTTGCCTAAATGTACAAACTTTCATTGTGCTGAAAACTGACAATATCAAGTCAATTATATCATAATAAAAATATTATGGAATCAGGAAATAATTTAAAACATTTATCTTCCTCTTTGTATACGGTAAAAATATTTAATATATTAGGGAAAAAACAAGGTTTTGGTATCATTTTTGTCAATAGACACTGAAGTAATTCACTCATGGTGAATCAGAAAGATTTAAAGAAAACAGTATTCCCATTGACCTCTGGGGAATATTTCAGGTGCATTGAATTAGTAATTATTTCATGAAGTTAGATATCATTGACATAACTATAACTTTAAAATATTAACAAAAATATATTTGCTAAGAAATTGTTACATTCCAGAAGGAAGGAAAAAATTTCAGAGTTACTAACACATATCATGGTGCACTGTATCTCATGCAACTACGATTTGTGTATGACTAATGTTCAGGATATCCGAAGTATTATATATGTTCTTGCTATGTGAACCACTGCTATAGCGCGATCCTTATTATGTAGACCCTTGAGTAACTTAAGGAGTCAGCAGAAAATCTTCCCTGCACTTCCCTGCTTTTAGGGACTAAAAATTACATTTAAATATGGTTGGTTTTTTAATCTTTAAACTAAAAATCCTTATCTATGCTAATTAGGTCCAAATTTAAAATCTGCAAAAAAGTAAAATCCTGCTAAAAAGTTATGAACAATTTTAAACTCGTAACCACTCCTACCCACAGGTTTTAAAATCTAAATGCTAATAAACTTAATAGTGGCTTCTAAAATCTTGAGAAAGAACAAAGTTGTGCAGGATCCTGAACTATGTGCAAGTCTAATAGTATGTAGGACCGCATCAGTGTACCCTGATGAAGTTTGCTGGTGATACCAAACTGAGTGGGGAAGTGGACAGTTTGGAAGGGAGAGCCACCCTGCAGGAAGACCTGGGTAGGCTGGAAGAGTGGGCTAACAAGAACCTTATGAAGTTCGACAAGGACAAGTGCAAGGTCTTGCACCTGGGAAAATATAATCCAGGAGTGCAGCACAGGCTGGGATCTACCCGGCTAAGGAGCAGCTCTGTGGAAAGGGACCTCGGGATCCTGGTGGACAACAAGCTCAATACGAGTGAACAGTGTGCTGCTGTGGCAAAGAAAGCCAACAAGATAGTGGGTTGCATCAACAAGGGCATCACCAGCAGAGATAAAGAAGCCATCATCCCACTCTACTCAGTGCTTGTCAGGCCACACCTGGAATATTGTGTTCAGTTTTTGTCCCCACTACACAAAAAAGATGTGGACAGGCTGAAGAGGGTCCAGAGAAGGGCCACAAAGATGATCAAAGGACTGGGAAGCCTGCCTTTTGAGGAAAGGCTGAGAGAACTGGATTTGTTCAGCCTTGAAAAAAGAAGGCTTAGGGGAGACCTTCTCACCATGTTCCAGTATTTAAAGGGTGGCTCCTTTTTACAAGGAGTCACATGGAAAAGACAAGGGGTAATGGGGACAAGCCACTCCTGGGGAGATTCCGATTGGACAGAAGAGGAAAATTTTTCACAAAAAGAACAATCAGCCATTGGAATAATCTCCCCAGGGAAGTGGTGGATTCTCCAACACTGGACACTTTTAAGATTCAGCTGGACAGGATGCTGGGCCATCTTGTCTAGACTGTGCTTTTGCCAAGAAAGGTTGGACCAGATGATCCTTGAGATCCCTTCCAACCTGGTATTCTATGATTCTATGAAT
Source organism: Gavia stellata (assembly GCF_030936135.1). Classification (NCBI taxonomy): domain Eukaryota; kingdom Metazoa; phylum Chordata; class Aves; order Gaviiformes; family Gaviidae; genus Gavia; species Gavia stellata. The sequence continues at coordinate 34,842,109 of NC_082597.1, read as the reverse complement.
ATTTCCAATTTATCCTGATCCAAATTGAACCATGGGAACAATTAAAATACTTTCAGTTAAAGGCTGCTCACTGCAGAAGTCTAGACTTCTTTCTGCTACCAGCATTTGTTCATTGTCTTTCAAACAGTTCAGTAAATCACTCAGTCTGTCATCATCACCATCATCATGGTTTGAATAACTGAGTTTGTACTGTAACTGAGGTGACCAATGTTGAAAAGACGATTTCACAAAACTAGTCTAACTTCTGATACCAAGTGAAAAGGAAACCTAAAAATCTAGAACTGATCTTTCCTACACATGCACAAACACATGCTTTGCTTTCTACTCCTATGAGATCATCAAAAGCTGTTGAAATTGAGGAAAAGACAGGTCAAGGAAAATATACTGCCTTCACAAAGTCCTGAATCAGATTAATCAAATCTATGAATAAGTCCAATCAATTTAAACAGAGCCTACATAAATGTGCGTTTATGATCATGGCCTAAAGGAGTAGCTCAGAGACAGCCTGACCTCTCCTCCTTCTGACCATCCAGTCTCTCACTCTTCAGAGAGCTCATTTAGCAAATGAAGAGGATTCTAGGTTGGCTTTCCACTGATTTTTCAAACTGAATAGGGGTCAGCTGAATACTAGAGCTGATGCAGGGGAAACAGCAGGTGTACACAGCTGAGGATGGCAAGATGATGATGCACATGCGCCATTTCTACACTGGCAGAAGCTATACTGCCTTAGTATAGAAATGGGACTAAGTACCATTAATCCCATTCTATGTCCCATTAGTCTCTAATGGGACTTCAGAAGTGCTGTGCCTAGACCTAATTTCCTCATATTTGTTGGTCTGGGTCAGAGCTTAAACTTAGCATAAAACACTTTCATTATTGAATATAAGATTTCATAAGAATATTTAATAAGATGAAGTAAAAATCCCTATAAAGAAGCACATAAAGTACTCAAAATACAGTTTGCAAATTTACTACCATCTTTTTCTGGACTTGTCCATTCTACCAAGAATAAATAGCTATTTAAGCATTAAAAAAAAAAAAAGGCTTATCTATCATAAAATAATCCATGTTGTGCCATACTTTAAAATACAAATACTGAACCTTATGCTTTTTATTAAAGCCACATCCCAGCAGAGCTGAACAATATCAATATCCTAGATGTGCTCCTCTGTTAACACCTGGTTTATTAAAATGTGTTAAAACAGTTCTGCCAAACACAGAAACTCTGAAATTTCAAAATCTAGTTTACTTCCTTCCTCTCCAAAACCAAACAATTAAATTGCTTCCCACTGAGTTTGATTAAGAAATTTTGGGGGGTTAGAAAGCTTTTATGTATAAATTTAAAGACATTTGCAAACTAAAATAGTCGTAATTTTTTTCCGTGTTGACAACTCTCACGAAGTTCTCACAAATGTCTTATTAAATACTTCATAGGAAACCAGAATTCAAATCAACCTAAGTGATGATCTAATTTTTGCCTATGCTAAAGCAAGTACCAACTTCACTTGCTTAAATTCTCAGCTCTTTTTGTTGTTATGCAATTTACCAAAGTTCCACCTATTCAAAGAACACTCCCTCTTTCCTATCTCACCCCAAACTAATCAAGTTTGCTGAGGGAAAAAAAAAAAAACACGAACAACAAAACAAAATAAAAAAGTCCCAAATAACTCCAAAGCATCAGTTACAAAGGCTAAAAAAACCCCAAACCAAACAAAAACAAAAAAAAAAAACACATAGAAAGACCTTCCCCACCTCTAACACATACACTTATTCCTTTTAAGATACTGTTAGTTTAGAGGGAGGTCATTGAACTATTTCTGAATCCATAGAGTTAACAGCACTGTATTACTGAATTTCAACCATAATAACCAGACCTTAACAGAATGCTTTAGTATGATTCCTTTTTGCTATATAAGTACCGACTGTTTACAGACAGCTGTACAGACCTCAACCCTCCAAACCCTCCTTTTGTTTCCTGCAGAGAGAATGCATGACCTGGAATTTTAGTGTAGAGAAGAAGCTTTGTAAATTAGCTTGTAAATGAGCTTTACTAGTCTTAAATTCTAATCTTAACAGTCTGGCATACAGCTACTATGCAAACAGCAGAATAGCTATCACAAAGACAGGTCTTGCTCTAAAGATACAAGAAATTTAAGAATAATAAATGGAGCTTTTTATTACTGAAAAACAGTTGTGTAAAAGCTCATAGATTATAATCAGATAGTTACAAAAGGCTAATCTCATGTTTCAAAACAACTTAGATCTGTAGCTATAGACTAGAAATGCATACTTGATCACAGAAAAAGGTTTTTAGGAATTCAGAATGCTTCCTTAATTTAGCAAAGTCACAGGCGGTATACATCAACAATACAGGTCTCAATCTTCCAATCTTCTCTTTTAATTTCAACGCCACCTGAACGATTAGGCCCTGAAAGAGAAAGATGCAGCTAATATGTACGAAAGAACTAAAGCAACTAACTAAATGAAGGATCAGAACAAAAAGTACTAATGAAACAAGCAACGTATATCGGATATAAAAGTTTCAAAGACTTCTGAGGAAAAAAAAAATCTAAATACTATGTTGAAGCCCTGGAGAGAATGGAGTAATGAGGAAAACTGCCTTCTGTACATATACTGAAAGGTGCTCAATGCTGTTAGCATGGCATCTCAAGCTGGTGTTAGCCCAGTGCACACACGACCCAAAATATTCAAGAAACTTAAATGCAATGAAACCCAGTGGCAATTTACAGCCACTCCCTCCTTTCAGTTTGGATCACACCTCTTGGATCAACACTACAGGCTTGGGGACGAGTGGCTGGAAAGCTGCCTGGCAGAAAAGGACCTGGGAGTGCTGGTTGACAGCCAGCTGAATATGAGCCAGCAGCGTGCCCAGGTGGCCAAGAAGGCCAACAGCATCCTGGCCTGTATCAGAAATAGTGTGGCCAGCAGGACTAGGGAAGTGATTGTGCCCCTGTACTCGGCGCTGGTGAGGCCGCACCTCAAATACTGTGTTCAGTTTTGGGCCCCTCACTACAAGAAGGACACTGAGGGGCTGGAGCATGTCCAGAGAAGGGCAACGAAGCTGGTGAGGTGTCTGGAGCACAAGTCTTGTGAGGAGCAGCTGAGGGAACTGGGCTTGTTCAGTCTGGAGAAGAGGAGGCTGAGGGGAGACCTTACCGCTCTCCATAATTACCTGAAAGGGGGTTGGTCTCTTCTCCCAAGAGACTAGCGACAGGACAAGGCTGGATATTAGGAAAAATTTCTTTACTGAGAGAGCAGTGAAGCGCTGGCACAGGCTGCCCAGGGAGGCGGTGGAGTCACCATCACTGGAGGTGTTCAAGGAACATGTGGACGTGGCATTGCGGGACATGGTTTAGTGGGCATGGTGGTGTTGGGTTGATGGTTGGACTTGATGATCTTACAGGTCTTTTCCAACCTTAATGATTCTGTGATTCTATTCTGAGAGGCTTAACTTAAAAAAAACAACCAACCAAACAAACAAAAAACCCCAAAAAACCCAAAACCCTGAAACACCCCCCCACCAAAAAAAAAAACCCAACCAAAAAAACCACCCACAAAACAAAACCACCACTACAACCCCCCAAAAAACCAACACCACACACAGCTAGAACTACAGGATATGCAAAGTGCTGACAAATAGGAAAATACACGGGCAGCCAAAGATGTGAAGGCTGGCTACTTTTTGAAGGGCAAGTGATTTCAATGCCTTCTGAAAACTTGTTTCCTTTAAGGATCCCTTGAGCTGGAAATCAACAGATAATATCCCTTTGAAAAATCAAATTGTCATATTACACATTCGGTTCCTGTGACAGAACTTAAGTAAGTCATTTTGTTTCATTCAGATCTCTGAGAAAATAAGTTTTATGAATATGGTTAATATTTTTGTCCATTAAAAATACTTACTAAAGTGACAACACAGGTATTTATTCAGTCCCAGTTAGTTTCAGGCTGTTTTTCAGGTATTTGAGAAAAAACATTGACAAAAGGAAGTCCACACAAGGTACAGCTAGTGTCGTGCAGAATTTACTATGAACAGTAGCCCTGAATGGGCTTACAGTATACCGCAAGCTCTCAAGCTAGGGTTTGGGGGACAACGTTTCTGGTACCTTTTGAATCTGCTTCTCATAAAAGCGGAGAATTTGAATAAAAAAGTGTCTAGGCTTTTAGATTACGATGGTCTCCAATTGACAATTTAGAGTGCACCACATACTCCCTCAGTATTTATCACCTTAATTTACGTATTGGTATAAAACATCTGTCTTATTTGGCTATTTTGGCTCCCTATACCAGGACATAGTAAATTTGCCAAATATATATTAAGACAGTGACTGGCAAAATAGTGAAGACAGCATCAACCGTCACAGTCCAACTACCAATTCCTTATCTTTGTATTCAGCTGAAGGACAATATGGTACCATTCCTATGAGAGCTCTCCACCTGATCTTTCTTGGAACTGTCTTTTTGGCAGCATTATTAACAGGGGACTGACAACGTGAACTTGCACCAATTCTGTTAGCCTGAACACCTTCCATTATCAAGCAAGACAGACACATTCTTCCTGCTCATTCTCTTGCATCCCCTCTCCCTATTGGCAATCCTATCAACAACAACATCCTAGATAATCATGAGACAAAATCCTTATTGTAATAAAGATTTCACAGTACTCCATATTCCAGTTTGGGTCACCATAACTGTGAATCATTGCATACCGTCTCTCTTTGCCCCTAATTCCACATGACCCTTACCCTGATCTAAAGGACTAAGGAACTCCATGGCGGCAATGCTATGCCAACTAGAAAATTTTTAGAACAGGGGTCCATGCTTGGGTAAAACAATAAAAGTAACTAAAAATATTGGAGGCAGCAGGGGGGGGAAATTTAAAAGCTACCTATTGTTGTAAGATTTTGAACTTAAAAAAACAAATACCTCTCGGGCTTCCGATAACATTCCTCCCTGATACATGCAGCACACTGGTACTTGCACTCATGCATAATTTACCGAGTAGTACATCTGACTTCTTTAAAAGGGACAACTCATGAACTTGTGGTGCCAATCAAAAGCTGCGACCTTCTTAAAAAGATAACATCTTCATCAGACAATCCATTATAGTCCTATACCACGAATCTACGCCTGCTACGGTTACCTGAAAATCTGATCCATTTACGAATCCTAATAGCAGGAAGTATTTTAATCACAGAGAAGGCTGTTTCTCAACAGGGCCAAAGCACTTATGCTCTACTCTCCTACTTCTAGTACACACAGTGGAGACTGGTGCCATGCTCTGGAATGAAACTCCTGCTTAGAACTTAACAAAGCTGCTGCTGCAGCTGCCTCAAGTATTGTCTAAATGTTTGCTTACAAAACACCTGTCCTAAGAGTTAACCTAACTAGTTCCTGGGAACGCCAAACTCAATAACCAGCTTCAAGGCTCTGCTAAAACTTTTAGCATACACCAACTAACTACATTTCATATCTGAGTGTTTCACCAGTGTCATCAGCAATCTCTTCAGGGCTTTTTTCCTTGGTCACAAGGGCACCATGAATTCCAAGTCAACAGTTACATCCAACTATTGTCAGAACTGATGCTTGCAGCTGAATCCTTCAAAACAATGTTTGTGTGTTTTCCATCTTCACGTTGTCTGACTTAGAAACCAAGTATCTCACAGAATGCACCCAGCGAAACACTCCGCGTGTGATTCTTAGCAGTATTTGTTTGATTTCTCACTTATTGTGACCACCTAATAAGACAGGCTGACAAATCAAGATTCTTAATGCTGTACTTGGCCAGCTTGCTAAACAAGTAGGAAATGCCAACACCTGTGCTTTTCAAACACCTGGCCTGGTGCTCCACTATGTGGCTGAAGAAAGCTGTCTGCTCCAGAGTCAGTTCCCATGCAGCCCCATCTGACCATACACACCATACCAGGGACTCCACAACTCCAGCCTCCATCCTGACATCATTCTGTCACACGTTAAGTGAATCGTGAGCAAACTCAGAAGGCCCTGTGCAGATTACACATAGTCCAAGACCTTTATATAGATCCACATATAAAGTACAATTGCATACACTGGAATTTAAATGCATTAACAACATTTTGTAACACAGGTTATGTGAGACTACAACATAGATGGTCCAATTTGTGGTTTGCTTGAAATTTGGTTAAAAAATTCTTAACCTACCAAGAAGCCTTTGCAAACAGAAGAAATCCAAATACATGACTTCTGAAGTTTTGAATCTTTGTTAAGGCAAGATATATTATTTATTGTTAGAAAAAGAAGTGTAAAATTCACGAGCATCAACAATCCTGGAAGTTTCACTTTGTTAGACGTTACAACAAGAACAAAAACATGCAACGCTTCTAAGTGGAAAAAAAAATTCATTCTAGAGTCACTGAAAATACATTCTTAATATCTATGGGAGCACCAAAAGGAAAGAAATTAAGATACTATTTCATGCTTTCATATTAATAATGTTCCAGTTTAGAAGGAAAATAATAGAAGACATACGCTAGCCAACTAAAGTGTGTATGTTGGAGTGCAGCTTCAAGAAACTCGAGTGACTGGGGGATGACAACACAAGCCTGTGAAAAAACTGTGCTACCAGGAAATCCAACAGATTCTGGATAAATACACTGCATAATTGAGAACAGAAGAAAACAGATATTTTGACCATCGCGAAGTTTAGAGGAACTCTGTGTTGTTACACAAGGAGGGGGGAGGGAGAAAGAAGTCCTAAAATAAAAGACAAAAGTTTCATTTACCATGAAGATCTGTTAGCCAAAATAGTAGCTGAAAGCAAATTTAGGTCTCCTCCTACATTCCTTTAACTTTCTTCTAACTCTTCTTAAATCCTGGCAGAAGGACTGCATGGGGAAGTCTGCACACAGCAAAAGCAGCGGACCCAGTTGACAAAGTCTTGACAGTTAAGAAGCTAAATTCTAGTCTACTATGCTGTAACTAACACCAAAATGTATTAACAACTGTTCTTTTAAAATAAAGATCCTTCACTTACAGGCTTGTTTTCATTTATTTTAAATTTTATTTAAACTGAATCCACTTGTGATCCACAGCTGCGGTCCACAATTAATTTCCAGGACTAACTCTTCTACTGCATTCTCACTTCTTGCCAAAAACAATTCAAAACCAGCATCACCTCTTACTGCTTCAGCAGCTGTTTCATTAGATCTGATAGGCTTCACATCCAGGAATATCTGAGCTGTACCATTATTAATAGTAATAATTCTCCAGTCTGTATCTGGGTATTAACTTTTCAAAGGCAATTCCCAGATCTATTCATCTTACTAATACTGTAGTCATTCTGTTGCCATCTAAGACAATAGTTCATCAAGTCAGTCAAGTATCGCAGCAGTCTGAGTTTAGCTCTTCAAACAGAACAACAGAATCCTCAAGATTTTTGCTATCTCCATAACATGCTCGCAAATTCTAGAAAAACCCCCAAGTTTCTCTATTTTGAGAAACAACCTACGGTACCACCTAGATTTCCCCACAGTGCCTGAACACATGGGTATCTGAACGGCAAAGATGCACTAATACAAATGGTACCTCATGATAGGAATCACTGTAGGCATGTGCAGGAAATTATAACTAAGCACTGTGTGGCTTGCCCAAAGCAAGTCACAATAACATACTATCACTCACACCAGGTATCTAGTTTCAGGCAGCCACAGAAATTCCAAATGCCACCGCATTATGAAAGACTCTACAACAGTTTTCAGTGTTCCTGTATCCACTGAAGAGCTGGTAGCGATGTAAGTGAATGACTGACTCTACACTGTAAGATCTATTGTGATACACTAATAATAATACTTTCAAGTAAATCCAGCTTCCTACATAGCATTAGTTATACACAGCATGTCTTGTACTACAGAGTCTGCACAGAACGTAAAACACTTGCTTTCAGTGAACACTATTTAGGTCACTAAATCAAGTGTCAAAATAAATACTAAAATAAAAATCAATTGTAAACATGCATTCTTTCACAAACACACCCTAGGACTGGGTGGTGTTCTGACAGCAACAGACATGTTTATCTAATAAGTGTATTTCAAGAGGAAATATTTTTTTAAATATATGTACAAATATGTACATTAAAGGATACATATTTATTAAAAAAAATTCAGAACACAAAGTTATCATTCCTACACAGTGTGATAACCTAGAGCATGTTTTAAAGCTAGGGACTTCCATTAAAAATAGTGGATCATATTTTGACAAATATTAAAGCTAAAAATCTAATAGGCATTCACAAGATTAGAAACAAGCAAAAGTACATTAAACATATTATGCGCTTTGACCACCGTAGATTAAGCAACCACGTGTTGCAAATTATTTCTTGAGAGAAGCAACTACATACATAAAGACATTTTAATGCAAATGCATGTGTACACATTTAATATATATTGTGTACAAAGTCGTGCAACTTTCAGAACGGTGAACACGAGTAGTTGTTAAATTGTCTGGAAGACCTACTGACTCTATATAGCTATATAAGCAACATACAAATATTTAATTAACTATATGAAGAAAACTGTATGCATTATAAACAGGTATAGATTAATTTGCCCACTACTCATGTTTATTATTTAACTATTATGAAATTTAAATTAGAAAAAGGTTCCCCGCCCCCCCCCCTTTTTTTTTTTAGGTAACACAAAAGAAAGTGGAGAAAGAAACAACACTTATTACAGCAATACAACATTCCGTCAGTGCATTGACTGAAGAGCTGTTCTCACTAAAGAGAAAATTTCTATGGCAATTCAGTCTTAGCTTTTTCTCCAAATTCAGGATGCAAACTGACCTTGTAGTACCTACAATTAAGGAGGTTATTCCCTGTTGTCTTTAGTTCACCGTTCCATTACCGAATACATAAATAGAGAGGGCTGGTATTTGCGCAACAAAACCCTTGTGCACTTTCAAGGACTTCACAAATGTTTTTAGAAAAACTAGACTGGGTTTTTTTGTATGTGAGAAGTAAATTCTTTAATTTTCTGCCTGCTATCCATTACACAAAAGTTATTTACACAGCAATAATGCCATGAAAAGAATTTATCCTACCAAGAATTTCCAGTTCTTAGAGTTTCTCTCAGACCATTATAAATAACACAGATATCGACAATATTATGGAAGGTAATAGTCACTCACATAGTCTTGGCTATGCAGAACAAATTTCTCCCATAAAGGCATAATTTAGAAAAATAACACAATACGTGAATCGTCTCATACTTACAATTACAATTATACACTTACTCAAAACACTTTGCTAAACTGGAATCTGTCTCAACTGCAGAGACTTGTGTACTTCTTTTCAACTGCAAATACTTATTTTGCATGTTTCTGAAATTAGGAATATTACACACTTTTCGGGCTGCAGTGAAAAGACAAAAATACTCTCGGGACTTAAAACACTAAAAAATTTATAATACCTCATATTTGCGTATTTTATTATAACTATGCCAACAGAAATGTTGCTTATGCATGTTACTCAAACACTCTTAACGCACAACATGTCAGCCAATTCTAGAATGAGGCTTCAAAGTCCAGACTCTACACAGGTAAAGTACTATCTTAATTATTGGAAAAAGGTCCTTTCTCCCTGGCCTATTATTAATCCACACTCTTTGCTACATTCTGACACTACTTTGACAACAAGGGCCGATAAGGTTCCCATAGGAAGCCTGGTAATTAGAAGGACACTATACAAGAGAATACTAATTCTAGATTCAAATCTCATGAAAACAGCAGTCTAGAAATAGGTTTTCTAGATTTCAGCAATTGCTCCAGCCACCACAGTAAACATTTCCACAACACTTCTTCCAGCCTTGTTCAGCAGTTACTAAATAAAAGCATGAAACACAGAATAAAAAATAGAACTTTCTGATTTCTAATGCTTATTGGCTGTTTAAGTTTACTGAATCTACAAGTCTTTATTAAAAATACATTGCTACGCCATTTTTTCACCTCATATAACTATCTGTAATTTCATCGTTAGATTCTGCACAGAATCAGCAATTAACAGTTGCACTTTTCAGCCTTCATCTTATGAATCAGTCTTTTCCTGCAATTAAATCTATTTACAATTTCTCTGCTAATTTGTGTTCCGCACTTTGACCACATAATCAAAGCAAATGTACTAGTTTACATGTCCCTATTTATGTGGTAAATCAAACAAAAACATGAAAATTAATTAATTCTTGAACACTTCACCAGATGGATCAAATATTCATGAAAAAAGTGAGAATGGAATTTAAAAAATCTGATTAAGAGGATCCTGCTGGGATTCTGCACAATAGAAACATAAAGTCTTTAAGTTCTACATGGAGAGGCAAAAGCTGCCTTGGGACCAAGTCCCTTCTTTATCTCAAGATCTTACCAGAAATTAGTTTGTAAGAAGGAATGCAATCTGGCCTTCATAAAAATATTCAACTTAAAAATATCTGTATGTTTTAAATAAACACAAACATATCCAGACTGAACCTAAAATAACAGTGACTAATTTTACACCTTCTGATCACATAACAATATTCAGTTATAGGACTTAAAGTATCTCAGTGTATTCTGAGAATGCAGGTAAGTGCAAATTTAGAGATGATGATGAAGAGGTAACATATCAATTTAGCTGTCTAAAGTTGTAAAGGCTACACATCTATACTAGTAAAATAACAGTGCTGTGAGCATTCCCATGCATGAAAATGACCTGCCTGTATTACTAAATTGTTAGAAAAGGGCCTGAAACAACTTCTGCCCAGGCCAATTAGCATTCTTTCAAGCAGTTTAAAGGCACTGTGCAGTAGCTACCCTTGGTCAGGGGACGATTCCCAGAATTAAATTTGGATATAGCTACCCTGCTTTGGGGCTAAGAGTATGGACATGAGCCATTTTGTGTCAATTAGCCTCAGCTACACTTAATTCACTAATATAGATATAGCCAGAGAAACACTGAATGCTACACAGATGGCCTCTGGCTTAACACTAATTCTGATGCAGCATAGGGAAAGCTGAATGCTAGATGAAGTGTTGCTCCTTCAGAGAATTACCAGCGATATAATAATCATGAAGAATTTATAAGCATTTTCTTTCTGCCTTGTGTAACTGTAATGTAAAGCCATTAGAACATATAAAGATAGAGAGAACAAGCAGGCATGATGCATACAGATAAAGCCCAAAGATCAGATTTCCTGTTGGGAAATACCCATCTCAGTCACTGAAGATAATCATTGTCAATTGCTTTAAAGGCAGAAGGAAGAGAAATTTTGGATATTAGAAGGAAAAAAAAAAAAGAAACCAACAACCCTACTTTTATCTAACAAATTATTCAATGAGAATGCTGTTGTGAAATATGTAGTAAAACCACCCAAACTCTAAGCTGATTTAGTACTGAGTAGACAGATACTAAAAATGTGTTGAGCATACTGGAAGAGAAATTGTATTCTCTTATAGGAATGCTAAAAAACAGAAAACAGTATTAATAGTATTCAGATATTAAGCATTAGAAAAGGTTTGGAGGATATTGAGTCCCTGCTGGTGGTCTGGGGTTTAGAGGAGATAAAACCTGATCCTCTACTGTGGATTGACCAGCCTTTTCAAATCCTGCGTAAACTCAGTAAAGCTTATTGTATTGCTATTACTTTGAATGGAAATAATTTGTGGGAAGAGAAGTGCTCTGCAATTAACATACTGAGTACCTTTTTAAGACGCAGAGAGTAGGTATGTGTAGTAAGCAATACATAAGAAAGTAAACAAACATTTTCCTAGTTAATAAGCTAAATATTATCCCTCTTTTCCTCAGAGCCTTCTTCTATACTGTACATAAATTCTGAATAGAACTAAATGCTACCATCAGGTTGGACGGGGCTTTGAGCAACTTCATCTAGTGAAAGATGTCCCTACCCATGGCAAGGGGGTAGACTAGATTATCTTTAAACTCAAACTATTCTATGTTTCTGTATTATTCCAGCATATAATGACTGGATTTGTTACTTATGCTTCCTTCACCCTGCCACTCGACTGTTACAGTACACAATATCTGGTAAAGACAACCAGGTTTTTCAAAAACCTAGCTATAGGTTCACAATAGCGTACTTACACATAAAACAGACACTTTATGTAAGTTTCCAGGTAACACTAGCACATGGTGCTGGTCCTCTTCTTTAAGTACTCAGTATTCTGAAACCAGGATACCTCTGTGTCACCTAAGCTCTGGACATGTTTGAAGACTCTTCTGCAGGCCAATGAAACTTTCTACCAAAAGGCAGAGTTCATTTCTACAGAAGAGCAAACTTTCCCAGAAATAAATTTCAAATAAGAAATTAAAAATAAGTCTTCGGTATTTTCTGCTCACATGTAACATCATGCTTTGCAACAGCTGGGGAAAAAAGTAAATCCTTCAGTAGCATAAAAAGCATTAATCCAGCAATAATATCCAACCCTCTGGAAAGACCACAATAGAAGGAAGGAATAAATCACATACAACACTTTGCTTTAAGTACTACCTTAAGGTGATCAGACCTTACACTGTGATGATGGCACTACTACCAGAACTTAACCTGAATAAAAATCGAAGTCCTTTGGGAATCTTTTCAAGAAAACTTACTAAGATGTCTCTTAAGGATTCAACCTTCTAAAAGTCTTTGTCTACTACATACGAGAAGCTTAAAACCAGTCCAGCAACAAATTAGGGGGGCAAAAAGTGCATAACATGTGAATAGCGTCAACGATAGCACCAATAAAATTCATCGAAGTTGTGGGTCATCTCTTTAGCAAACTGGTGTTAGCCTACCCCTTTCATTAAACTAGGTCAACCGGTATCATTATTTAAGAGTAGGAAAAGTACTTAAAAGCCATGGATGGCCTCCCTGTCATAAGGATCACATTACTTACAATTTTCATATTTTATGTTCTATTATGTTAGCATTAGTTGTCATGTTGTGCTTGGTTCCTATGGCAGTAGCCATACCAAAACATTTCCCTTTAACTGGGAAAAAAGTCATTTACCCTATTTTACACAAATAAGGAGTATTGTTTAAGAAACAGGACACAAATAAACCAATCCACTAGGAAAGAGGAGGGAAATTTCTATTTCCTAGGTTGTTTGGTTAGGGTTTATTTTTTTTAAAAATCATATAAGCAGCAGAATTTCAAGTTACTTCTCAATAACGTACTTTCAAGTTTAATCTACACTGCATCAGGATACAGCAAGCAGTTATATTATTTTTTTAAATGCAAGCACTTATTGTTCATCATGAATGCACTTGCAAACATAGGGGTCCCCCCACTACGTGAAACACTTTCATCAATAAATTCAGAAGATAGTATAGTATGAGTCTTTAAATGCACAAAACACCCTCTTCTAAACTCAGCCTGCAAATTTAATAGTAAAATAAATAAACATAAAACCAAGAGATCCTACTTAACAACCACCTCAAAATCCATTTCTCCAACTATATTTAAATCAGATTTTTTAAACTATTTTTTCTAAAAAGAAATCAATCTAAAGCTTAGTTACAAGTTGTATTTCTCTTCATTAAGGTTAAGCCTACTATTACTTATTCAAAAGATACAGATAATAGTAAAGGGCATCAATGAAGTGCATCAGGAAGTTTAATTCATGAAGAATTGCTAATTTTTTAATTATATTGAGAACTTTAAGAAAAAACAGCTGGTTTCTGAGTTCATTTAAAGTTCTTAAGTCAGAGCATCACACAATGCTTTAAGAGCAACATTATCCATCTGAATGCTAACATCTTTTTGCACAGGTATTTTTTCCACTTTCTCTCTAAATAATTTTTTTTTACCTTTACTACCTGTTGGCATGAAGTATATTTACTTTATTCAAAGCATGTACAGAGTGGAAATTGAAAAGAAAATGGAAACTTGGTTTTCCTTTTATAATTATGAAGGAAAAAAAAAAAAAAGTAGGTGAATAAAAGATGTACCAGCCCTAAAACATGTAGTCAGATTTTCAGATCTTCAGAAGACCCAAATAAGTAGATGAGTGCCAAGTAAAGTTTTCACAAGCACATAAACACTTCAGCATCTGCTTCCCACTGATTTCAATGCAAGTCTATCACCCAGCTCCCCAGATCTGCTCAGGTGCTAGTGGAAGATGTTACTTAGCATCTCTTTGTATCAGTAAATGCCTTTGAAAACACAAGGAACAATTCATAACTCATCAAGTATACTTCAAACTTCCCTAGCTTAACCAATTAAGTTTTAAGCCAGAACACATCTAGATAAAACTGACTTTTTAATGTATCCAGTAAATTTAAGGTACTTTTTACTTAATAAAAAGACCAGAAATTCCAATTTGCATCCAAATACAGTTTGACTGAAAACACAAATAAAAGTTAGTAAATTTTCTAGTAAACATCTTTCAATACTTTCTAACATAAAACATGAAGTCTCTTTAAAAAAAAAAAAAAAAGGGAGGGGGCTACTGCACTACCTAGCTGCTCAAATAACTGTGCTGATATACTGTATTCTCCCCACTAGAAAAAGAAATACCACATTCAGGCACTCAATCAGTACAGAAAGTATTAGAGCAACTGCAGAAGCCACCATCCTCTACTGGAAATTAGCATACCCAAATCTCTGCCAAGCAAATCCAATTCTGTTTCAGGCAAAATTAGCCAGGTTAGCTTAACCACTCATTTAAACTAACTTGGCTTATTTTGCCTGCAGAAGAGCAGGAAATTATCCCAATAAACTACTCATCCACCTCTGCTACAACAATCCTGAGTCCCACAGAAATCAACAGCAAACAGCTGAGAGCAGTGAAGGTTTAAATTGTTAACTACTGGTTTATGAAGTTATCTAACACTAACACTTGAAATAAACTAGCTGACGTTGTACTGTCATCAACAAGGTATTTACAAAAGATTCCTCCGGTTAACAGGTTGTAGAGGTAGCAGCAGCCGCCAGCTGGTGAGGGGTAATGATCAGCCAGGACAGATTTGACTGCTGATGTCAGATCCTGAAAGAAGTCTGTCCATGCCCTCAGAGTAAAGGCCGCCTTGCAGTTCCAAATTATTGCCACAAACAGTTGTAGTTAAATTTTCAGGGACAGTTAGTTTAACAGTCATTTTTCTTGATTGGTCTCAAAACCGTGTCTTTCACAAGCTGTGCTGCATTCACCTTGACTAATACAAACATGGGCTAGAGCCCATACCTAGTTTTAGCACCACTTGTGCAAGCTACCCTCTGTCTTCACCACCAAAGAAATATGCAACTAAGTTTGTTTGGTTGTTTTTTGGGGGGTTTTGTGGGGGTTTTTAGGGTTTTCTTTGTGTTTTTTGTGGGTTTTTTGTTTGGTTTTTTTTAAATGGACCAGAGGCTCTTATTCATGCCCCAAATGATCTGAACATTTATTCCGGGTAGCTTCCTTTGGGAAAGGATATGGAAAGTATTATTAAATATTTTTAAAAGTTTTAAGATCCTGGGAGCAGGGGCATACTAGATGAATTACAATGAACTTATGCAAGATAGACAAGCAACTAACTACATTTCTAGGCAGCAAGTTTTTACAACACATGGATGATCTAAAAACAACTTGCTGTGGCCATTACAGGGAAGAGATTGTTTTTAAAAAGGAAATAAAGTACCTTTAGAACTGCATGTATCAAGTTACATCTTATCAAAATAATCTCACATGTAAGTATTTTGTCATGCTATAGTAATACACAAAAAGAATTTGAAAAGAGGAAAAACATTAGAGGAAAGGGATTTAAGACTGTAAAAAACAGATACTGTGGGAGGACACCGATTTAGGAAGTGAAGACTGGGAGATTATAAATTGTAACAGATGATCGAAAGGAGGCTGGAGGAAAAGCCTGCTAATTTCCCTCCCAGTTGCTTGAAGATACTATGATAATGGCATAATAAAATTGTCACATGGAGGTGAGCACCACATTCCTGTCTTCCTTCCCCAGCCCTGCTCATGATTGCTCTCTAAACATTAAAAATTAGTTCCATTCCACTATAAAAACTGTGATGAGAGGGAAAAGGAAAAATAAAGAATAAAATGGCAGTCATATTAAAACCCTGCTTTGCCATGGGCCAGCTGACTTTGCATAAGTTACTTTGCTTTTAAGTGACATCTGTAAAAACAGGATAGTGATATAAAGCACTTTGTGAGGTACCTAAGTCCTGAAAGAGCTAGGTACTGCACAACTGGAGTAGCTTTCTGAACATAAATCTACATGATAAAAATGTCTTATCTAATGAACCTTCAACTCTTTTCAGGTTTGAAAAACTACAAAACAGACCGATGACAAAAACTGAAGTTAACGGTGATTCCAAGTAGCTTTTATCAAATCTCATGCCCTTCTAGACTAGAAAATTCAGTAATATCAAAGGTATATAGTTTTATAAGTAACTTTTCAGCAACAGTATCCTTGTAAGTAGTTGTTCACCCTTCCCAGCATTTCTGCCCACTCCCGCAATCCCCCAGCACAGCCTCCTGCCGACATGGCATCGTAAGAATTTATGGACTATACAGTGAACGTGGTCAAGCTAAGAAATTTCTGAGTTGTTTAAAATAATTACTAGGGAGCAACAGAACATTTGCCAGCATATTCCTTCTATACTTTCTCCCGCCCCAGAAAAGGCAGGGAGGGAGGGCCAAAGGATTTCTGGAAACCTTTCTTTAGCCAACTGGCTATGATTTCAAGCTTGTATTATCCTTGAGATGTTTTTTAAGTGAAATAACTAAAAAGTTTAAAGTGTAAACATGATGAAAATACATTGTTTCATTTCAGGTTTACAGCTGCTGACTGAAAGTAGGAAGTGATTAAAGTCATGTTCAGTAATTTCATGATGCAACAAAACCCCCCTGTTATAGCAGTGATTACATAATGCCTGCACTGTTGCTGCCCACAGCATGAGAGCACTAGTAGTCCGAAATGGTACATAAAGAAGCCAAAAACTGCAGTTGTTTTATTTTTAGCCATGCATATATAAAAATGATGTAATATTTTGAAATACTGATAGCCATTTAAAATTTAAAAAGTGAACATGACAAAGGCAGATTTCAGTTGCTATTTTACAAACACAAACGGCCTTAATTTTGTGAGGGGAAAAAGCATGTTAAAAGAGAGTAAAAAGGATAACTATACTTTTCACTAACAATGCAAAAAGATGTAAAATTGTATATTATTGTAATATACAGTTAAATGCAATTACAAGAGAGCTTCAAATTTGTTTGACCTCACACTGGACTAAGATAAAAAAAAAGCCTGTGACTAATAGCCTATGGCTAATCTAGTAACAAGGGACTATGGCTAGCTAATTAGCCTTTTCAAGAACAAAAAGATAAGCAACAACTTACATTGGGTAAAAAGTTTTAATTAGAAGCACACCATAGAACGCAGCCTCCAGCATGAAGTTAAATTGAAGACGTAATTTCAGAATCATTCACATTTCTCCAAAGTGTCAAACTTTTTACTACCAGATCTGTATCTCTAGAAATTAGTGGAAAAATAGGAAGATATATCTGTACCATACCTGTAACATTCCTGTCTTAGAAACACAACACTTTCAGACTTGTCTACATTACAACTAGATTGGCCCTTTCTTAATTAGGGTCGTAAACTTCGATGTTTAGCAGGCATCAAATTGTGCTACAGTGTTAGGCACATTGTACATGAACACACGCAAGTACGTTTGTCAGACATTGACCTGAGTTTTAGCCTTAGATGGAGCAAACTAACATAAGGTGCTGACAGACATTCACCAGCAGATAAAAATCAGACAATTGAAGCTGTCACCACCCAGCCGCCTGCCCCTCCCTTTTGATAAATGTGGCTGTTGCTAAATGAAGGCATCTGATGCACTCCTGAATCAGCTCATGAATCACTGTTGCTCTCAGCCCAGCGTATTCAAGGAAGCAGACACAATTTTACCTGAAAATAGTTAGGTGGCTCAAGAGCTTATTCATATGCACAGCTGACATCACCACCTGGAAAGTGTAGCGAATGTAACATAATAGCTTCATAACAGCAATAGCTTCAGCCAGCTGATTTCCGTCTATTGCTACACATCTGCCAGAACCAATTGCCTCAGAAATCTCCTCAGAAAAGGCCCTACTAGTACTCATTCAAAGAGCATGCAAGCAACGCAGTTTGCGCTTATGCAGATTATAGGTGTTACACAACACATCTGGTATGTGACCTTGCGGACTACTTAATTAGTGTAACTTTTAAAATTATTTGAGCAAGCATAAAACTCATTCAAGAAATACCAACTGCAGAGGGAGCGCAGCCAGCTTGCCTCCTCCAGCTCAGCTCCTTCGCCTACAATTTCTACAGCTTCACCCTATGGAGTCAGGAAATAATAAATAGAGCTGTAGCTTCTTGCAAAGTTCCTTCCTTGAGCCAGAGGTTTTTCTAAACAGGAGGTGCCACAGCCCTGGAGGGATGTCTGTACTCCTGCAGCAGAGTCACCACCTCCATCCACTCAGCCAGGCTGCCCACAGAGTAATTAAACTACACAGATGTGGAGGCAGAGCATGCGCTAATCCGGTACAGACCTCTTCAGTATCAAAAAATTCAGGCAGGGGTGGGGGGAAGGGTAGGAGCTTAGGTCTTCCACCTAGGAGTGTCTGCAAAACCTACATAAAGGGTTGCATCAGCAACCTACAGAGCAATTCACCCTGGACTATGGCACTGGCAAGAGAGGGAGGAGTAGGAAGACGAGCCAACCAGTTTATAAAAGCACGATTAGGATCTAATCTAGATTTACCTCATAACTTTGTCAAATAATTTCAGTGTGACACATGCTTACACTGTTTTTTGTTATTACTGGGGGGTGGTGAGTTGTTTTTTGTTTTTAATTATTTTGTTTTTAAATTGCTACAGCCACAATAATAGATCCCCTGAATGGATGCTATTAAAGAAATAATTTAAAACCATGTATTTACTCCCATTGACCCTCACTTCATGGGGCCTTAGAAGGTTCATACCACTTTAACTGTTTTATTACAATACAACCAACACCCACACAACTGAAAGATGGCAGAAATTAAAATATTACTTAAATAGAAGTCAATTTAGTTACATCTCACCTTTAAACTGCTCTAAAAATACTTTATTTGGATTCAAGTAAAGGATTTAGACCTTAGGCATTCCTTTAATGACATGGAAACCTTTAATCGGGTTTTCTAATGTCTCACTATTTTAAGATCCATCCCTTACATAGCTTGGCTTCATTAATTTAAAAAAAAAAAAAAGGCAGAACAAAACCCCTAATACAGATTAGGAATTTATAGCTGTCACACAAATTAGCAGACAGTTAAAATTAAGCTGTACTTCAACTTAGTAACTAGCCTTAAAAAAAAAAAAAAAATCACTGATTGTTTTATCTTCAATATGGTGTTACCTTCGTTCAAGTATTACTGCATAGCCAAAAATGCAGCAAAACCATTTATTCTACCTAATGAAAAAAGTATTTAAGACATCAGTAGTTAATAAAAAGTTTGTTATCTACTACATTCCTAAAAAACAAAAACCCCACAACCACAGACTGAAAAAATAATTCATTAAAAACATGACCAATATATTTGATTAAACAATCAACAAGCAAACATTTCCTTAATTAGCTGTTCAATGCAAGATCTGTTAAAAAACAGTCTTGATCATCTTTGGAGTTTAAGCATAAATAAAAACACTGTGTGCTGAAATCCATATAGAAAAATGACAGGCTTTCCCTCCCCCCCCGCCCCGTTTTGGTGGTTTGGTTGGTTTTTTTTGTTTGTTTGGTTTGGTTTTTTGGTTGGTTTTTTTTTACTTACTAAGACTGGAGAATGTGGTTCACAGCTAACACAGCAGATCTAGCTGCAGCTGCTGTATTGATACTCTCCCCTGGCAAAGCATTACTGCTCCCTCTGGTGTTCCTCTGACCCTGTGCCAAGCCCTTTCAACACACTAAGGTGGCAGAAAACATTTTTTTTCTTTTTTTAAGAAGTGTGTAGGTGTGTATACATGAGCAGAATTACATGTGAATGTGCATATAGAGAGGTTTCTTCACAGTATAGTGACTGAAGCAACTGAATTTGGGGTCAGAAGAGCACTGAAGCTGGCACAAAGGAGGATGTGACTGTAAGAGCCAGAATTTAGATCAAGTCATGCAGCCATGGAAAAGGAGCTCACATTAGGGCAAGTTACACTTCCCAGACTATCCAATCTAACAGACCCCTGCCATTTTTCACCCTCACTCCTAGCTGTGCTATACCATCCTACTACTGCTATACTACTTTGTAAAGGCTCTGACATGCCAACTATTCTCCAAGTCAACCCTACTCACTGACATCTGGCAAGATACCCTGGCTTTTCTTTCCTTCTGGGATTAGGGTTTTTTCATGTTAATAAACTTCATCGAATCTCTGGGGGGAGATAAATAAAAAAAATGCCACAGCCAGTAAAAAACAAAAAAGCAGTGGGAGCTCACAGCTAAGGACAGAAAAAAGCAGGAGCTCATCCTTTAACCACTGGTAACCAATTAGATTACTTGAGCTTCTTGCACAACTCTTCCCTAGATAAGAATGAGGGTTATTTTACTTTCAAATATCTAATAAGGATCTCTGAATTAAGCAAGACATATGATTTATCTGGGAAATTCTTGTGATTCCTCATCACCCCTAATGTCCCCACACTAAAACCTGGTCAGTGACAGAAAAAGTTTGTTGTCTCTCTCTCTCTCTTCCTCCTACCCCACCACGCACGCCACCATCATAGAACAGACAGCCAGCAGCTACCAGCTGAGTTGGGAGGGGAAACCTGAGTGAGAGGCTGGGTTGTCATCCTGGATATGCCTTTCAGAGTGAATGTATGATGTTGGTGTCTATGGCTGTGGTTTCTGTTTCTCTCCAAACGCAGGAGCAGATTGTGCTGTCCCCTACTCCTTCACAAGTTGGTGGCAGTGTGCGTTTGGCTGATCCAACCTTGTAGTGTTATGGTTCAGGGGAACTACTTCACTTCTGATTTTATTAAAGTCTTAGCAAACAGTATTAAAGAGCGTGTGAGATTCTTTTATGTAGTTCAGAAATGCTAGACTGAAGTTGACTCGATGCTACTGTCTTGAATTACTTGATTCTCTGTCTTGCATTACTTGATTCTACACCTATTCTTCATAGGGCATTCCCAGTTTTTCTTCGCATCAGGTCACCATCCCTGGAGGTGTTCAAGGACCGTGTGGACATGGCACTGCGGGACACGGTTTAGTGGGCATGGTGGTGTTGGGTTGATGGTTGGACTTGATGATCTTACAGGTCTTTTCCAACCGTAGTGATTCTGTGGTTTTCAAGCTCTACCAAATATGATATAATACGCTGGGTACAAGCACTATTTCACAGAATCTGATTTTAAGTGCTGAAAACACCCCTGTGCAGTCAAAACTAGAAATTATATAACACTTTCTTATGTGAACAGTAATATCCAGTAGCCAAAAGAATGGCACATTTGAAATGGCAGATATGATGCTTTTAAAACACAGACATACCTTTGACAATACACTGGTTTGTCGCAAAAAGAAAACTGAACTAGCCTGGGACATAGAGTAAGTCTGACTTGCGCACAAATGATTTGTGTCGTCCTCTTAACAAGTCAAAGTAGACATATCTATACAAAAAATACATAATGAAATATCCTATCCGTTGATCAAATGGCCTTTGGCTACAGCAGTTGTTGCTAACTATCTCTATAGGCAAGCCAAATTATGAGCATTTTTCTATCACATTGAATACTACATAGCATGACTATTTATAGCTCCTAGGAAATGGAATTAGGATGACAATAATAAAAGTTACATTTGCTTAATATGTATCTAATCAAGCCAAACATAACAGCTTAAAATATTTTTATTGCAGACGTGGCAAATGGGTCAGGTTTCATCCTATGACTTGCAACTCTACCCACAGTTAAAAGATTGCTACTGAAATATCAACCATCAGCTGGGCAGCTGTATTTTGGCCAGTCGTTCAGAAGTATAAAGAATTTAAATACTCACAATTAAGCTTTGATGTTAACACCCTATTAACTTGAACGGAATTAAGTTTACTCCTACAGTACTGTTGTCTGAGGCCAAGTATTGACGCAAGGCAACAGTAAATTTATTTAGTGAATGAGAAAGAGTGGGGGAAGATATTTCATTCTAGAGAATAAAGAAAGAGTGAGACAGACCTAGATTTTTTCCTCAGTTGGAATCTGATGATTCCATATTACTTTATCATTAAACTGATTCCATCTACTTTGTCTTAGGTGTTAAACATGATGAAACAACACAATTAAACAGCCAAGTGCATATCAAAAAATAAAGTTATTCATCTGCCCATAATAGCTGCAGCAGAAAATAATACTTACATGCAAAACGCAGATACTTAGCTGAAGGTGTTAGAAATCCTTAGAAAAGACTGCACTCTGGTGGAAGATTTGTTAACTTGCTGTAATATCTACTTGATAAAGCAGTGGTTTGTAAGTTTTTGTTTAAAATATAGGTTTTGTAGTAAGAAAATATTTGCTACACAAAATAAAAAGCTCTTCAAGCATGTGTTACTTCAGTTCTTACAGTTCTTTGGTTTCACCTGCCAATTACTCATGGCATTTCAAAATACTAAGCCAAATATTTAGAAGTAGTTTTATATAACTATACACATTTCCATATCTGTATCCTGTGACACCAAGAGTAAGGAGGGATAATTTTCTGTAACTTTGTTTGTTCTTTAACCCTAGCAGGTTAGTAAACACCAAAAACCCCAACCAAACAAAAAAACCCAAGTAGCATAGCAAGGGAAGACAC
Source organism: Gavia stellata (assembly GCF_030936135.1). NCBI lineage: Eukaryota > Metazoa > Chordata > Aves > Gaviiformes > Gaviidae > Gavia > Gavia stellata. The sequence goes on along the minus strand of NC_082597.1, from coordinate 34,819,285 downwards.
AACAGAAAACAAATGCTCTTTAAAATCGTTCCATGAGGAAGGGAAATAATGAACCATGGATTTGTGTTCTATATTCCTCATATTCCCTTAACATGTTTACTTTTTCCTTTGGCCCGAGCAAAAATCCTTATCACAACAGTTCAACATACTCTAAGCTGTCCTCAACTCTCCTCATTTCACACTCACCAGTCACTGCTTTCTCCCTTCTGTGCCCACTACAGATCTGCAGAGTACTCCCAGCCCCCACGTACCCACCTCTCCAACTGACCAGGCAAGGCGCAGCATGTGCTAAAACTGGTGCACAGCAACGTACAAGCCGGTATGGGTGGGCTGCTGAAAGCAACTTCACCTGGAATGTATACTGTCCATGCTGTGCCTAACCCTCCCTCATTGACAACATTTCTAGGGTCTCTTTCCTTTATGTACCTGCTATTAACCGATTGAAAAAAATCGGTTATTGGAATTTGAGGCTTATTTCTTTCTATCAAACATGGCTGAACTTGGTCCACAGGTTCCAAAGCTCTTGGAGAAGACAGACATGCAGTAAAAACACATTTAAAACATTCTTCATAAAACTAATAAAATGCTACTAAAAATACCTAAGAATTAACAATTAGATACACACTTCCACACATTAAATAGGAAACAAGCAAATAATTGCAATACCTGCTTGGGCTAGTATTTTACTGACACTGTATTTAGTGTTAACAAAAGAAATGCATTTATGACTGATGGAATGGACAAGTGGGATGACCAATTTTGAATCTGGAGTGAACACATACATGAGCTACCACGACACAGACTGGCAGAAGAAAACAACATTCATGGAACAGCAGGCTAGAATTCGTTTAACTTCAGGTTGTCCTCAATTAAAGTAATGGATCTTTTCTAAGATATCAGCAATTTAACATAATGTACCACACCCATATTCTGTACTGCCAGCAGGCAATAATGGGAAAAGTAGACTGAGATCATCATGTGCAATATACTGTTTCCGTTTTAACAGCCATATTATTATACACAAAATAGTATACTCAAAAGAGCAGTGGTACACTTGTAATTTGTCTTGTAACCATGTTTTGCAAATTTAAAAAAAAATATTTACTCCTGAATTCAAATTATAAGCATTTATACATTTGTTCTGAAGATTACACTAACTTTTGAAGAACTGATTGCGCATTTCCCAAATAGTATTCCTGCTACCTTAGAGCAAGTTTGTACTTCCAACTTCCTGCCTACTAATTATGAAAATCTCTTCTTAGCCTTGCCTGTCCTTGCACCTTTTAAGATTTACTACTGCAGTTATGGATCACTATTTGTGACGCTAACAGCAAAAACTCCCATTTAATTCAGGTAGCGCTGGTCTTATTTGTGCGATCACTTAAACATGCTGCTGACGTGTCAAACAAGGCATAGGAAATTAAGTAGCATGCAGGAGTTGCATTAACCATAGTAAAACAGAATTAAAAGTGGTTAATACCATTGTATGTTAATGCAGATACAAAACGTATTTACTCTCAGAACTTTATTGGAACAGCTACTCTAAAAGCTGAAATATCTACTTTCGTAAAGTTTCAAGTGCAAATAACCAAATAGTATTCAAACACAATGGAAGCCGTTAAGAAGTAGCCCTCTTTTGCACCAGCTTAATTTCTCCCATGCAGCCAGCTTTCCACTTCTAATTTCATACTGCAAGTTTAATAATCATACTAACAGTTATGTTAATGCAACCCGGTAGTTCTCTCACTACTGATCTGAGTTCAGTATAATTAATAATAAATTTTTTTTCTTAAAATGCTGAGGACATAACACCTATAGACTAAACAATTAATTGTAGAATATATCATATTATGATTAAGTTAATACTGTCATACTTTTCATTGTAAAGAAAGTATTGTGCTTTAATTAGATAGTACTATCATACAAGAATATTTATTACTTGCATAGTTATCTTAATTAAGAAATCATGGCACATTGTGACAACAAAAAAACATTTAAAAAAAATAATCAACATACATGCTATAGAGATTGAAGTATTCGCTAATGATTTTCTGTGAAATATGAAACAATTCCAGAGAGCGGAAAAAAGGCTTTTAATATCTCCTTAAAGTAGTTGGCTCCCAATGAATGCACATCACTTTATTTAATCATTGATACCCATAGAGTTTTAAAAAAGCTGGGATGTGAGCCAAAAAATAGGAAACCTAGAAAACAAGGCTAGAAATAACTTTTAAAAGGTTATCTTGTCCATCATACCAAGACTGTTTGCAGGTACCAATCTTAAGGGATCCCTTCATAGCAAACGTTAGTCTAATCTGTTTCAAAAATGCCATTGATGGAGATTCCACCAATTCTTTACAGTGAAGTGATTACCCACTGCTTTCCCACTGCTTTTTTGGAAAACTTTTAACAATATTTAATATAAGTCTCACTTGCTCCAATCACCACCCTGCAATGCTCCTTGTTCCACCTCCAACAGACACAAAAGACATTTCAGTGTTATAGCAGGTCCTTTTACATACTAGATAACTCACTCTCATCTCTTTTTTTGTCTTCTCTCCTGGAGACCAAACAAAACATTTTTCTTCCAGTCTTTCCTCAAATTACACTTTCAAGCCTTCTGATCACTGTGTGCAGGTAGATGGAGGGGATAAGGTAAAGAAAGGAAAAATACTTCCACCACTCAAAAATATGTAGAAAACACTCTAACAATGTTTGCACTGGAGAAAAAAAACAAGCAAACAAACAACAACTTTCTAAGGACTATGAAATACTTATTATGCAAAAAGAAGAAATACAATGAAAAAATATTGGTATCAAGATGCACTGGTATCAATATATGTCTTTCATGTTACTATACTGTTAAGCAGGCAAGGCAGGCTAAAGATGGTTATAGAAAATTAGTATGTTGCACTCTCCATTTAAAAAAGGCATGCTCTTATCTTTCTCCTGTTTTCTATAAAAAACCCAAAACCACTGTCAGACCAAACTATTCTGATAAAATGATTATACAGGAATTCATACTATTAAAGGAAACACGGTACAAGATCTTATGAAATTGTAAGACAACTCTTAAGTTCAGATTTATTTTTTTTGCGTCCAAAGTTAGCATGTTTCACTTTTCCTGATCCCTGTTGCTGCACTCTTGCAGTAGTAAAAGCCACACTAATAGAAGTGAGATAAGAAAAAAAAAATAAAAATATCAGTAAGAATAAAATCTAATCCCAGTTTACATATGGAGTCCTTCAAATTCTTTAGGAAATCACTTAATATCCCTTTTACTTCAAGTAGTACATTAACTTTACAGTTAGTTTACAAACATAGAGACAAAGAATCAGATATACTTCCCTACCCACAAAATGGGAAAATTAGTCATCTAAACGGTTCTTGTGAAGTTTCATTTATGCTTCAGAAAGCATTCTGAATCTGAAAGGAATACTTTTTTATATTATCCTGTTTCACAGATCATATCCAAAGAAACTAAACTCTGTTCTAGTTTAACTAAAGTTAGAAATAAATGAATAAAATTAAGGGTTTTGATTGTTTTAGGAATGTTGCAGTTACTCCAAATACCAGGAACTGGCTCAGAAGAAATCCTTACATTTTAAGACACAGAAACTGAGAGATTAAATATTAAAACAACCTTAACTCTGCCCTGGTGAGGTCTATTAACTGTAATGAGAGATTCATGGTTTTTTAGCATTTGTAGCCCAATCTGTCCTTTAAAAAGATACTTTTCTCCTGTAGCAGGAAAGGAATCCTGAAGAAAGGAATATTTCTACTTCCTAAACCCCTATATCCACATTTACTGGACAACAGCCCTACAAGCACCAGTGTTCAGAAGAATCATAACAGACATACTGTTTCACCTGCTGACATAGCATGCAACTACCAAATCTCTAGGTGAACAGAAAATATGACTTAATCTGTGAAAGAGAACTGATTGATTTACTACAATCTCTGGAATTACACACAAGTGAACTACAGGAGCAACAGGTGAAATTACTTCTGAAGTCACAGGATGTCACAGTTAATATAACCTTAGCTATTTATCTCATCTTTGCTATAGATTCGTGACTATTATGTATACTAGCAAGCAGCTCAGGATAACTACAAGCTAAATTCTTCAAGGTACTACACAAAACATTTCATTATGTTTTGGCTGCTTCTAAAGTTTGAATGATTTATCTCATCCATTACTAAGTTAATTCAGGGTAGAAAGATCTTGAAACAGAAGGTTACATTTCTCAATCCAATTCTTCATTCATTTCAATTAAAAAAAATTAATGAGTTCACTTACAAAAAAATCTCAGCAGTAACATTATATACTCCAATAGTACTGTATTCTGCAGACAACAGGCTGCATTCACCACTCAAAACAAATGCAGAAGTCCTGCTTTCAGTGCAAAGCTAAACAGAACCTGTGCTACTGAATCACAATCAATGCCGACTACTTTTGAGGCACGTTATAGTTCAAGATTTTCCTTTTTATGTCATGTTAAAAAGAAAACAAGGCATTAGAAGAGTCCATGTATAAACTGTGGTTTTTTAAAGCATTAGGTATTCCAATGATGCATCAGAAACAGCAGGGGGTAGTATTTCAGTGCTTTTAAACCCATGTACTTTTTTAGCAAAGTAAGTCTCACCCTGCATTTTCTCTCCTTACCCCCACCTAGATTTCTTCAGGACTTAACTCCTTCTGGCTGCATGCCTGCGAGGCAGAGTTGCCAACGCTCTTCCGAGCTGGCTAGCACAGGTCCTGCTCCAGGCAATCTGGTGACCACCTGGCTGCTCTTTTCTGCTCCCTCTTCCTTACAGATTTTACCAGACTTTTATTTACCACTATCGTGGAAATCATTAGCCTATAATAGATCACCTCACATTGCTCACTTACATCTTCCTATAAATATAGCGAATCAAAATCAGTTTAAATTTAAAATTAAAATATTAACTTGTACAGCACCACAGGCATGTCCAACATTTTACAGACTAAAAGAACATTCCTACCATGAGTTTATAATCCAAACACATCAAAATAGCTTTTAGTGGAATGCAGAATATAGTGATTTTGTGCTTGTCATTTGTAAAAAATATTTCTTGAGAACGGCAAAAAGCTACTTGAATATTCCCAAACTGAGCCAATACTATCCTACCTAGGTAATTTAGACTACCAAACTTTCACTTTTATCTAAAACAGGCTATGTCCCCCAACATCTACTAATCACATTTAATATTCCTCCAGTTAGATTAATTCTGCCAAGTGTAACATCAATCAATTGAGGTTATCTGTTTACGTCGCATATATAGGTTACAAATATTTTAGACAAAAAACCCCCCTATTTTTAAAAATAAGTTTTAGAGGTTGGTTTTTGTTGGGTTTAACTTTTTTTTATATGCCTCCATAATCTATTTTTCTTTTTCAGAGTTTATCTTGATACACACCGCCGACGTCCCCTGCCCCAAATCTAAACTTGCTATGGATAGCCACAAACATTTGTAGAAAACCTACTAACTTCCGAAATATTTTGCTTGCAATTTTAGGATCTATTATCTCATTAATTACCATACTAAGATCCAGCATTGTCTTTGATTCAATTAAAGAGCTGATTACCAGTTCTCCAACAGCATAAATGTAGGTGTCTGAGAAACAGGACACATGTTTATTTTCCACCTGTATCACATTTTTTTTGTATTAGCTCACTTACACAGTAATTTTAAGGATTTCTTCTTTAAAATACAGCAAAAAGCTTAGGTAAAATAATGAATACTGTTTCAAGGGAACTGGCTGTAGGATAGCCAGTGAGAATTGTCCATCTGATGTTGCCATTTGTTCTAAAACAGAGTAAATTAGATTGAGTTTAGGAAAAAAAAAAATCAGCTTCAAAATTTAAAGCTCAAAACTTAGAGTTGCAATGAAATATGCCTTCTGTAAGACTTATTCTCTGACCAATCTTTAAGACTTATTCTCTAACCAATCTTGTATTTAGTATGCAAACGCAAAACAGAAAAAACCCCAAAGTAACTTTGTAATTAATTTAAATCAAAACACCATCATCACTTACTATACTAAAGGGTGAGCAAACGCTCTGATTCTTCTATAAATTACCAGGTTGTGAAGATGCACCTTGACAAACAAATGCAAATTAGTGCAAAATTATTTTACTTATGGTCATAGGGGATCCAAAAGAACAGTCATTGAGGAAATTCCAATAATAGAGATACTACAGCTGAAGCCATTATTTACTCCTCCATCTCATTCAAGCTATCCTGTTCAGAAATTCTGAAGTGATACACAGATACCATATGATGCCTTCTCACAGTGGCTGTTTCCATTCTGAAGACAGAACTGTACTATCAGTTTTCAAAGATTTAAGAAAACACTGACCCTAAACAAGCCATCCTACCATCTTCCACCTCTAAGTAGGCTAATTGTACTGAATACTACTTTTTATCTACAGATCTTTCAATTCAATCAGCAACCCAATTTGACTGGCCAATGACCAGTGATAATGCAAGGGAAGTTACAGGAATCTATTAGTAAAGGAAGACAATTACACTTTTCAAGTCAGAAGGGAACCATATCTTTACCGGGCAGCTAAACCGTTATCTGCATCGTAGTAGCTGGCACACTGTGAGAATGAAACATTTATCAGCAATTACCTCCATGATCTCCTCATGATCAATGTACAGTATTGTCAAAAGAAGAAGGAACACACACGAGCAAGAAGACACGAGACCCACTGGTGGCACACACAGGATTGCTGACTACCAGAAAGATGACACAAACCTGGTAAATATTTTTACATAAAAATCAGGTATATAGTCTTCTAATCACAGAATAATAGGGTTTGAAGGAACCCCTGAAGGTGACCTCATCCACTGCCTGCTCAAAGCAGGGTTAACTTCAGCAAGGTTGTTCCAGTCCTTGTACAGTCAAGTTTTGACAATCTCCAAGGACAGAGATTCCCCAGAGATTCCTTACTCACTAAAAGCCCCAATACTGAAATAGAAGTAGGTAGTTGTATGCATTTCTACCGCTACTTATTTGAAAAACATGTGCCCCCTACAAAAATTATTAAATTACTTTTCAGGAAATTAAATGACTTTTCAAGCACATTAGACTTAAATACTTTTCAGACTTTTTCAAAAATACATGTAAAACAAACCAACAAGGTCAATGAAGAACCTATCCTGCTTTTAATTATCAGCTTATTTTTAATAATCTTTATGAGAATCTACAAATCAGTACATCAGTTTCAAGCAGAAAGTGAAAAAATGACAAAACAGATATATAAAAAGGGAAAAAGCCTCTGCTTCTACCTAAGACGTTTATATTTTCAAAGAAATGAAAGCTCTATTACTGCATTGTTTTCTCAGTCAACTGGCAACAAATAAAAATACCAGATCTTTAACAGAAGCAATCACTTTTCTTACTTGGTTCAAAATACTTTTTTGCTCTTTTACTTCCTTTCTATTCTAGCCTAGTCCCCAACAAAGCATAATTCCTTCTTCCTGCTCAGGGATATAATTATGTCTTCATTAGTTCTGAAATACAGTACAGTAGGAATCTGTTGATTTTTTGGCAGCATAGGCATACTAAATAAGAATAACCAGATGCTGCTTACATCACTTTCAGATATAGACAAATTAAAAGCAAAACAAAAACCAATGCACAGGTGTTCATGAAAGCAATAAATTCTGAGTTCTCCCACTATCTGGCTCTCTGTTGTAAGGGTATTCTACTTTGGGTCCCAAAAGGAACATAGGGTGTTCACAGCTCACAGCTATTTCATGCCCTCAGATGTACATACCAAATACAAATTATGCAGATAAAACTCTGTAACCATCTGGTCATCTAAAGTATTTCATATAAATTGTAAGTGACCTATTTATTGGTACACAGAATGTTTCCAGTTTGAATTTCATTCTTCCTTTTTGTTGTATTTTGATGGAAAGTTAAGGATGGCAGTTTGCAGAACTCCACGATACGCTGTTCTTTTGTTTGCACACCAACAGGTGCACGAACAGCCATTAAGTAGGCTGGTGCTAAGCAGCGCACAATAGCGTAACTGCTCAGTTATGCTCTAGAAATCAATGGAGTTACCAGCAAGGAAAACAAAGTAAACTGAAGTCCATATGAAAAATGAGATGAGTTGTCACTTGCAGGAGTGCCTAGTTAGAACTAAAAATTAGACTTTCATTTTCAGCCATTCTTCCAGTTTATGACTTACTAAAACAATAATCACTTCCTGCTTTGGGACTGAAACTGTTCCTGGTCCTCCTCATTCCAGAAGGTTTGTTTGTTTATTTGTGGTTCTTCTGGAGAGAAAGAAGAAGGGCAGATCAAGGAAATCTATTACTGTAATATTTTAAAATTGTATTCACAATCTTTTTTGCTCTCCAGGCTCTTCAAATACTGAGTTCTCAATTATGGTCTTTCTGGAAGCAAAAGACTCTGCTTTCATGAATGTATTCTTAGGGAAAAAAATGGCTTGAGAAAGTATATATTTAGGTTTTCGGATTAAAAAAAGCCAAAAAACCAAAACAACCAAACTTCACCACACACAATTCACACACTATTTTCTTGACAGATGTACAAACTGCTAGTGAGAGAAGTAAATGAGAGCATATAAAAAAAAACTAGATTAGACTATTTTTAATATTTTAGTATTAAGAATTATTGACATTTGAATACATATTGACAACCTGAATACTAATTTTTCATTTGTCTGAGGGCTATAGGCTTACCACTAACTTATAGAACTTGAAAAGCAAACAGTTTAATACATTAAATCAATTGTGTGCACTAGAAAGCTCATCTCAAATATCCACGCATTTGGAGAAGAGACCTGAAATACAAGGGCTATACAGATAGCCCTGTAACGACCTACAGGATGATTCCACGTATAGCAGCTTAGTTCAAGTCTCATTGTCTTTGCTTATTTAATTCAAGCCCTTTGGAAGAAATACATTGTGTGTATATACGCTACTCTCTACAATGGGAACCAGATCTCATTCAGAACAACTTTACAAATAAGTGATAAAATGATCATTACCGGAAGGTACATCTCAACCATTACATACTTTTAGGAAGAGTACTGCATTTTCACAGTTGTAGCCAGCAGATTGTACATTAAAAGACTGTTATTGAGCATCAGTGCAGGTCTATGTCCACAAATAACCCAAAGGGAAGTCTCTCAGTCATCTTTGCAGCTACCTCAGAATGAAAAGGTAGATCCTGACTTCCACTACCTGCCTGCTCCCTAGACCTGACAAGAGCCATCTGGCCTGCTCCAATCACTTGCAGTTGCTGCCCGCTTAAAGTAAAAGTGAAGATAAGAGTAAGGGCGAAGGACATGACGTGCAAATGCAGAGGAAAGTCTTGTATCACCACCTTTATAACCAAGCAGCTCACTACTATAAACTTCTATTTTCAAAAATATAGCACGTACCAACCATGCAATATCTAAGTATCTGCTCAGAAAGACAAATTATTTTGCCAGAGAGCTAGGTACATGAAAATATAAAAACACTGTAAGTAAATTATACACTCAGAGCCAAAGGTTAGAATTTTGCCATCATATCAGATTTCAAATCTTTATTTTTTCAGAAAGCCTGATCCAACTCCTATGAAATTTAGTAGAACTTAATTTAACTGGCTTTGACTCTAGTTCACAAGAAAATCATGGAACCAAGAACACAAGACCAAAACCATCAACTTTATGTCCAAAAAAAAAAATATTGCCAACTGCAAATAGCAGTGCAACATTCTTCACTACTCATTCAAAATGACTGAGCATTTTGATGTTTCAGCACATTTTCCAGGCAAAAAAAAGCACATAAAAGTTACAAATAACTACTTTAATGAAAATACCAAAAGGCACCACAGATAGAAGAAAATGTTAGTTATTCATTAGTTTATTTTCTATAGTGAGTTAGAAAAACACACACAACAGTAATTTCTGCCCATTACTGCACTAAAATTTGTTTTTCCTCTTCTAATTCTCTTGAAATAAATGTCTAGTCAAATAATGGAAGCTCTGATTCCTATTTGTTTCCAGATATTTTCTCCAATGTTGTATATTATTGACAGATACCTGAAACTGCCTAGTTAGTTTTGCATTTTCTAGAAATAACTACAGCATAACCGATGCCCTCTATATTACCATACATTTTTAGTGAAGCAATGTAACTATCTCCCCCTATAAACATAGTAACAAACACTGAAAGCCATGACAAAACACAGGCAGCAGAGCCCTAGAGCACTGCTACAACAGATCCGGTAACACCTTGTCTCTTGAGCCCAAGGGACATGGGAGATGCAGTGGGGATTAGTAAGAGAAATAAACAATGGTTACTATAATGTTTAAAGATTAAGGTAGTAAGCACTCTTTCATTGTGTATAGTCTATTACTGAACCACCGTAATTAATAATGAATTAATCTGTAATGTTTTTCAATCATATTTTAAGATGTTTCAAAAAAGAAAAGTAAATCAAAGAGACTGTGACTTATTCCTAAATCAATGTCTTGTCTAAGCCAGTAGGCAGCCTATTCCCTAACGAACGTAACATGCTTTGAGGTTGCACATTTGGATATACAGTTCATATGCAGGGTGAAATACCTTTTTAAAACCATATTTGATTAAAAAGAGAAAAATTACTGGAGGTAGTCACATGCTGCAAAACCTTGAGTGGTTGTAAAGAATATACAGTGTCATAGGGCAAGATTCTGTCATTCATTTCTTCATACTACTGATAATTTTTTGTTTTAAGGAAAGTATTTGCTGGACAGTATCCTTCCAAAACCATTTACCCAACCATTTGTGCAAGCTGAAATACCCAGAAAAGAACTGTAAAAACTAATCTACAAATATGTGACAAATGCAAAAGTTTTTGTTACTGGCACACTACTTCAATGCCAGGATACCCAGCACTCCCAGCTCCAAACCCAGAAACTTCGCTAACCTTCATGCAAAGGACCAAGCAGTTTGAAGACACCACAACATGTATGAAAAGAGGTGCTATGACACATTACACCAGCACTGCTGAAGTGCTAAAGCAGAAACCTGTAATACTGTTCTAAATTGCAAACATTTGACATTATATTTCTACATGTCAAAAGATGGACAGACAGACTGATAGATATCTCAATATACACGTCAATTTATACATACCAAGGCAGATGGAACTAATGACTTTAACTTGTTGAAAACTACACTAGTCTGAGTTATGTATGTATGCAGTAATAAACAATAACAGTTGTTAGTTTGGTTGATACTGAAAGTACAAGAAAGACATTTATGTAGCTATTATTTCAGCTCTAAGAAAATGTGAAATTAAATGAGGTAAACTAACCTTAAATAACGGATACAAACATAACACCATTGTTTGAGATATAAATGGACACTTCAGAAATAATAATGCCACTTAGCTTACATGCAGTATTCCTTACAGGCTCTAAATGGTGTAACAGTTTACCTGTCTGAAACTTGAACTGGTCCACCCCTTATCTGTCAGATTTGGGAACAGCCAAGATATCTATCTAGAGGACAAACCCAAAAGCACTATTTCCACTGTCTGAATGCTTTACCAGCCATATGCTCCAAAGTTTCTTCTTGAATTTCACTTCCACTTTGGAGAACGAAAAGAAAGTCATTAATGTTTATACATACAACATTATGGAAATAAGATAAATTTCTCTTTTTAACTTTCAGGAAAAAAGATGTTAACTTTTCAGATGCACTGTATGTTTTTTCTTGAACGTTTAGAGTGATCATTGGTAAACAGCTATGATACCAGTTCTATACTCACTTGTTTTCTTATTAATACAACATTCCATTCTTTGCAACTGGCATTTCAATCACTGTTTTTGCCTATTAAATGTTTTGGATTGAGATACTCTTTAATGAATCAGAATAAAAAAGTGGTTAGAAAATAAGAGAGTCTCTTCTTCATAACTCTAACTAGCTATAACTTCCATTAAAACTGACATATACCATAATAAAGAGTTCCCTGAAAGACACTGTTACAGACGTTGCAGCAATGCTGTTAATTTTTACTAGATTAAAGTTTCAGTCTTCTACAGCTTAGTTTTTCCCCTTTTAATAATGTCCACAATTAAATGAAACCTGCAATATTCATCTTTGATTTCATCTTTTAACTATATCTCATATAGACACCTATAAAACATCACTAAAAAAATAATAACTGCAGAACTTCCTTATTTTCCCCTCACCTGGAGTATTCAAAACCACATCACAGCCTAACGAGAAATGGAAGTCCTTGAAAAACCACACTTCTTTCAGTGTTGGAAATTGAATATAATGGAACAACTAGTTTTACAGGTGTTTCAAGTTTAAAGGATGCTCTGTCTTACAGGTGTGGCCTCACCACCAGAGAAGCATAAAAATAACATACAAACAGCATCCGTCATCCTATCTATAATCTGACACTAATACCAATACAATCAGACAAAGAGTCTATTCTGTTCCATTATAGGCAAATGTGATGGAACCAATTCCTCCCAAAATACACAGGAACAGATTTCTGTATCTTCAAACAAAAACCTGAGTTGCATTTATTTCCCCTGTCATAGATTTTCAGTATTGCCTTACCATTTTCCATTAGCATGGAAAAAACAAATAGCTCAAATCACAATTAACCTACCTAATTTGCTGCATCCTGCATGATAACTATTTACATGGAAGTTTCATCATGAAGCCTTAAATCAGGTAATCCCCATTGTCATAGTTAAGTACAGAAAGTAAGAAAAAAATATTTACTAGTGTATACTATGTAAAGTTTCCCAGAACGTTAAAACTCTCATATTTTGGAAGTGCCACACATAAGAAACTACTACACAGATAAACTTCATTTTCGCAGTCTATTAATATTTTTTCAATGAACTGCATTATGAAGTAACAACCAACATTCTAATTTCTGAGACTAACCTATTCAATCACCATAGCTGATTCCAACTTGACATTGCTTCTAAACCACAAGTTGTCAACTCACAATACTAATATTTTGTGAAAATATACTGAACACACCCATATGTCCTATTCTCATATGAAAACATAATCACAAATCACCATATTATAATACTCCACACAGGAACCATTTGCGATACCATCATCCAGGATTGCAGCATTAGATAAGAAAAAAAGCAACAGACTAATCCTAGCAAGGATTTTATTTTCCTGCAAATATTCCTTATTATAGAACACACTTTAGAAATGCCCAAACTATGTTCTCCCCACTTTTTTTTTTCTCCCCAAACTCCTCCAGATGGTCTTCCACTTCACAGTACTTACAATGGTGCTTCTGTGAAAAGTCCACGTGTCAGCATGTTACTGTACTGGGTTTTTTCCTTCTGTTTTTTAAAGATGACAGCAAAGAAAAAAGACTACCTGTCTTTCATACTGTCTTTATACAAAACTTCATCTTCTACCAGTGCACATAAATATGGTTCTTGCAAAACATACCACTGAACAGCTTATAACACATAGATAAAACTTCTTCCATTTTTTACCTTCCAGACTTTCTAACTTAGAGTTTTACATTTTTGTATCATGTGAAAAAGCAGTGGCAAAAATATTCTTGTTAAAGCTACTTAAAACTATGCTGCAAAACCAACTGTTCTTGGTAGCTCGTAGAAGTTCCTAAGAAATTAGATGAGCGGTCCCCTATTACTACCCCTTTATATATCCACCATCAACTCAGTGCATGTCTACGAACTGTGGAGAAAGCCTTGGGTCATTTTAAGAAAACATCTAAACACCAGATCAGGTAAATAAGTCTGACATCTCCTAAATTCTGTAGGTTTGGGGTGGTGGTGGTGTTTCTTTGCTTTAAATACTAACTCCTATTAAATCTTATGTCCTAAAAAGAAATGAGAAAATTACAAAAGCAATGCATTACCAATTTTTCCAATAGTCCAACAGTACTAGAGCTTAAGAGGTAGAAAGTAATCATCCCAGACAAGGGTCGTGAGCTCTTAGTATCACACGATGAGTTAGGGAAGATAGAAGCTAACTTCCTCCTACCACTTGTCAAAAGGTAGGAAACTTCTGCTGTATTTGTTCAGTTTCCTGTGTTTTAAAAGGAAAAGGGGAAACTGGCACAACTGCAAAAATTTCAAAACAGGAGGGTCTTCAGAAAGACCAAACTGTTCTTTCCTCACTACTCCTGAATCCCAAAAAGAACTTACGTATCATCCTGGCTACAGCATGTTACTCCTTGCTCTTTTGACAGTGGCGTAGGTGCCATTCATATTTAGTTATCATTCTGACATGCTGTCAAATTAATCTGAAGAATGCAAATAAAGGAGAGAGAAATGGAAAGACAATTTTAACTACCTAAAACTCAGACAAATCAGAATGTAACAATGGGATGAACGGAAGGCACTTCTCCAACTACAGGGCCTTGACCTTGCCAAACTGCAGTAGCCTGCTACAGCCAAAAGTACTTCTCGAAATAAAAAAAAAGTCTGAAATTACCGTAACGGAAGAGGTAAGTAAGGAACTGTTAGCAGCTTTTCTACTACGTTAAATGTAAGACAACTTACCTCTGTCCACAACCATAAATAATTAAAGCAAAAACCCAGAACAAGAATCCTTATCCTTTTAATTTTGAGTAATTATACAAATTGTCCCTCAAGTAAGTGCTTCTGACATTTTTGGAACACAGGAAAATTATTCTTGGTTAAAACAGATTATTTTAACTGTAGATAAATGAATTGTTCCAAATTTTTCCAGAGTTTAAGGGTTTTCTTTAAAAGCCAATACGAATATTCTCCCTCCAACCCATTTTACAAAGAACATCACAGTAAAAGCCACTCTTACCAAAATTGTACTACCGTAAAATTCTATTATGCTAACCATAATCTGCAAATAATAATACATTTAAATATATGATTCACTTCAGAGATGTTTTTATTATTTCAACACAATGCCTATCTTTAAAATATATTTACTTTCTACAAATACTATTTGACCTAAAAAGTACATGTTGTAAAATCTTATTACATACATAATGTTTTGTAGTAAATGCATATTCAGAACTATTTCTTTACCAGAATTAAATCTGTTTTATATAGTGTATATTCAGTATGTAGGGTGGTTCTCAAATGTACAATAGCAACATAAGCACATTTTGGATTAATCAAATTGCTATCAAGTAGATTTACTAGACCACACACCTTACATAAAATGCAACACACTGAAAACTTCTTCTGAAACCAGGGAACCCTGGCACCATTCATCGTCCCACTCAGAGAACATCCCTAATTTAAAAATCTACAGGAAGTAGCATTATTCACCTGCTTGAGACAAAAGGCAAACACACACACTACCAGTCTTCAAGTGACAAGTAAAACATCACTACATAGAAGCTTAATTATAATTCCTCCCTACTCTTCCATTCAAGTGATATGTAGACATCATCAGCTTTATACTAGCTATAAATTTGACACTTCTACTGTCCTTATGGTGTCTGATTAAAAAGTACTAAAGTAGCCTCTTCACTACCTCTGCAGGAAGGCAACTGATTCCTTGTGTTCATGAGCAACATACAGTATTAAAATCAGGCCAAGAGTGAGCCACTCTAACTAAAGGTGAAGCAACTTACTTATTTTTGAGATCACTATGTAAGGTAAAGCCTAAAACTGATTGATCTTAATGTTGCAGTAAATCAATCATTTTTAGAATGGTAAAAGAAAAGTAGATTTACTTACCTTTTTGTATGTATAAAAGTACTGCTTACTCCAGTGCTGAAATAAGGGACTAAATACATATAGACTAATACCTCTCAGGGAAGTTTACAAATAGGTAAAAAACCCTACATAATTGGGGCAGCCTCAAACATAAAAATGCAGAAACAAGAGATTGAGAAGGACAAGCTTAAGAAAGGTTAGAGGAAAACTGCCTACTAAAATTTGGTGATAACTGTATCCCTGATTCATCGGGACACTGGCATTTAAGTTTTAATTTATCCACACAAAAATACAACTACTACCATGAACAAAGGACATTCCTAATTATAATCTAAACTTCCAAAACACTCTAACATAATGAGACAGGAGATACTAAAAATTCCTATTCCAAGCCGAGAAACCGTTCCTTTGCGAGAAAAAAGTTTTGTGGATCCATACTTTCTAAGATAGAGGCTCACAGACACAAAACACCTAGTGCCAGCTAGCCCACAATGAAGTTCTTCCACTGCTAAAGTAGTCTTCCACTGCCATCGTTTCTTTTTCAGTAAAAAACTTTCAAAAAAAAAAATCTTTAATTCAATCAAATTTCTTAGGTATGAAATATTACACTTGCTATACAACTACAAAATACAACTCCAACAATACATTTTCAAGTCAACAAACACTTGTTATAAATTTTTGTTAAATTGAAAACAAACCTGCAATCTTCAGGGTGAGAACTACAGTACATGAAAATAAACACCCTTTCAACCAGACACCCTTTGTAAGGTGTTCTTACCAAAAGATTTTGCCAAGCGTAGGGAAGGTCAATTTCACATACTGAATTGCATTACTGAGTATGAATATGTAATATTTTCTAAGATTAAGATACATCTGTTTTACCATAAAAGTAAGAAACACTTGTGGTAGCAGTTCTCAAACTTTTAGTTAGGTAACTGTATCAGTTCAGACTCAGCGCTGTGTTTCTCCATCGATAACCTCCCAATTACAGGTCAAAGTATATGCAACTGGAAATGGAATATAATGCGACCCCACCCATAGACTGCGTTTCAAACTTGATTATTAAGAAAAGTAGGGTGCCAGAGAGGATATCCCAAGAGGTAGTTCACGGCTGAGAACCAGTTTTATAATTCTGAAGCACTAAACAGTACATGAAAAAGTGGTGGAAGATCAACCACTTGCTCAGAAAGATGCCACTTGCTCAGTAACTTAAGTGTTACTAATAAAAAGCATACCTATCTATTTTTTTAGACAAAGGTTAAGATAGAAAAATCAGTCCTACAGATGATCTCATTTCACACTTATATCAACATTTATTTCTCTCTCTCTCTTTTGTTTGTTTATGTTGGAGTCTGTGTGTTCTTTGACTCCTCAATTAACATCCACATTAACATTTGAACATGAGTGCACACAAAGATGCATGAAGATTGAGACACAAAGGGAAAAATAGTAAAGCAACGATGTCAGTCACATCCAGCAAGTAACTACTGTTGTTCATTGGCATGATCTTGCAGAAACATACTTCCATGAGATTTCCTTCCTCTAAGGGAAGATGTTCTTGCCTCATGTAGCAGGAGCTAGATTATTGCCAGGCACCACAGTTCTGGTCTCTGAACTGATCAGCACTTAAAATTTAAGAGAGCTCCATAACAGCAATACATTACGCTTAAAAGTAAAAAGAACAAACAGGAACTCTAACTGGTACATTCTGACAGATTTTTTTTTAAATACCGTTTGAATGACTTTAAAAAAAAAAACAAAACAAAAAACACACCACAAAACACCCAAAAAACCCAACCAAGTTGGTTGCAAGGAAATAAATACAAAACATTACATAAATAATGCCTCAAATATCCAACTGGATGTCTCCTGGAATTTATCATCATCTTTTTAGGCATTTCAGTTCCCACTGTAAGAGATATTAACCTATCAAGGATTTGACCCTTAGCAGACTCTAATCTAACAGTATTTGTTTTCAAATGCCTCTCCATTCCCTCTCTGACAAAAGGTCCAAATCTGTACTAAGGATTCTCTTGTTCCCTTAATGATCATATGTTACAAAATTTCCTAATCATGAAGCATTTTACACCTGCTTTCTTGCACCCTATTTTCAACCTTAACTGTCAATTTTATATTGCTCATAATCAGCCATACATCTCCTGTGTCATTATTATTAACTCCATGCTATTTGTACTCTTGTCACCAAATATCCTCATGGTACTATCATAATTTTGTTTGATTATGTGTCTTGATTACACAAGAATGTCTCTTGGTCAAGGGAAATGTTTTCAAGCATAATTCAGTCTCTTCTGCACTCACTCTACTCCACTCTACCTGTCTCAACACTTGTAACTTTTGGTATCATCCTCTGATGAACTCTGCCATTTTACTTTCCATACTGCATTAATCTGTCTATCGTTGCCTCCTTGATCAGCAATGCATAATGTTCTTTCAATTATGTTTTTTGCATATAAAATCTATATACACATAAACATTCTACATGACAACCTGTGACTACGAAAGCTCTCCTGTCCTAGCACCACTCCTGGCAAAACATCCCTACTCAGCTTTCTTGAAAGTACCACAAAAATAACAACCTCTTTCATCATTATGTACCTTCATTTTAAAACTAAGATCCTCTGATCTTTCTCTCTCTTCCTCATTTAGTATCCACACACATACTACTCTAAGACCTTCTGAAGTTTTTACTAATTTGATCACTCTCATTAAAATGCTGCTCCATTTTAAGCACTCGCCAAAAACCCTATTTATCCCCATCTGTAAATAACTTCCAAGAAGACAACACAACTGTTAAGCCCTGAAAATTACCAGACTTGATCTACTGTAGTAAAAACTAGTTAAAAAGGGCAGGAGGGGGAAAAGAAATCAGGCATGAATACTTGCCGAAATGTGGAGTCTTTTCCCCTATATTCTCTGTGTTCTTCCTGCTTAGTCTATAATGGGACTTCCCTGGGTATGCTTGACAACCTCCAGACATTTAAAAGGAAGGCAAACAAAAATCCCCACTCTTTTCAGAAAATCAACCATAAGGCAATATGAATAACTTACCAAACTTGATCTATTAAAAATAAACAAATAAATAAACCAACAACAGAACTAGACAATTCAAGACTAGAATGTGCTAGCTTGCCTCTCTGCAGCTAATGTAGTCAGTGGAACCCTGATGCATGTCTCCATGAAAGCAGATCTCTACAATTAAAAAAACAAAACAAGCCCTCACCGCCACCAAAACCCTAAAAGCAGAGCTGATATCACTACTGGGGGGCAACACCAGCAGCACAGCAGCCACTCAAGGGGACAGCAGGATTGTCTGCTTGAAAAAGGATACCACAAGCTGCTACGTAAGATAACAGCAATAATTTCTGATGTACATAGGCAAGAAAGAATGATGACCTATGCTCTTTTTCCACTCTCCTCTATGTACTGAGGTAGGGCAAGAGGTAGAGAAATAATGTTTTAAATAATGTGGTTTTATTCTCTGGAGACATCAGTGTGGCTGACAGCTTAAAAGAGTGGCAATAAGCACTATTGTTAAACACATTATCTTTCTGTTAAAAAAAAAAGAGGGAGAGAAAATTATTTAATAGCAAAAATCATTCCAGTCATAGCAGAAACAGAAACTATGTAGCTGTATGATAATATCTGTGTTACATTGTAGAAATTGCAGAGTTGCATGAAAAATATAGTTAGCCCACATCTTTGACTAATTCACCTGCCCTCTGCCCACTAACTGTTTTGATGAGAACAACTTACATTCCATAACTTGGAGTAGTTTTAAACGGCAGCCATTTTATACACTCTGCTTAGAGCAGGCTGAGTTTAAAAGTTCTCTTCCAAATTACACAACTCTAAGGCCCAGGACAAGCAACAGTTTCATATCACATATGATGAAGAACTGTCAAAAAGAAACAGTACTTTGCACCCGCTTCCACCCATAAGATCCAAACTTGGTCTCTAAATCTTTGTGTTTGTAAGTGCAAAAAAAATTTCTTAGAATTTTTGAAAGTTTGCTCCATTAGATCTTTTCCTCTCTTGTTGAAAATTCATTCTTAACATACATGTAATATTAGAGGTGGGACAGAAAGCCCATGCAACCTATTCCAAACTTAAGCTGACATCCAGTCTTGTATATGCTATATACACATACATACATAATAAAATTTATGCATTTCTTATATAATCAACATACAAAATAAAGTATTCATAAATGTTATTAATTTTCTCAAAGCGACAACAGCATTTGACGAAACCGTTACTGTTCCACAACTGTATCCTTCTTAGCTTTAAGTGCAGCAATGTTCATGAAGAAATATTTTCCAAGATGAGATCTTTCTCCCTGCAAGCTCTTCAAGGAAGAGATAAAATCCTTTACTTGATTACATGCGATTTTATGCCTTAATGATATTTTAATATATAAGGATAAAAGTAACAGTAATTGTCATGATGACAGATTTTTTTTAAACCAAAATGAAAATGGTAAATTCAGTGCTAATGAAAAATATAAGCTAACAGAACAGAAATTAGTTCTGTTCATTCAGCACTGGTAGTGCAAGCAAAGATGCAGAAGAACCACTAGAAGGTTTGTACCAGTAAATCAGAACCTCTCTGCAGAAAGCAGATGGTGCAACTCAAGTCAGAGACCACTCAGCACTTTACAAATAATGACAGCCTTCACTCAGTAGTGACCCAGCATCTGGGCCACAAGTCAATTAATATCCAGTGACCAATTTAAATGAGGGAGTCGGCCATTAAAGACTAACTTATCAGCATTTGATTACATAACCCCTCCTTTTCCTTCTACAGTATCTATCTACCCCATCCGCCCTTCCAAACAGTGTTCTCTCCACCAACATTCCCACATTCCTGCCTCCTCACCCAATGCATGAATGCACCCAGCTCACTATATTCACATTGCTTCCCTTTGCAATTCAACTACCTATGCTCAAACTGTCTTCTCTCCCCCTCTCATTAAAATATCTCCAAACGCCTTGTCTTGCCTCCTCTTTGGCCTACAGGTGATTAGGAAGCAGCCTGTGTTATTTGGCCCAACTGGAGGCAGAGTTAGCGTGTGCCTCCCAGCTGGGTAGCTGACTACTCGGAGTACAGGTGTCTTCTGCCAGGCCAGCAACCTAGCAGCACACATGTACCTTAAAGCCTTCAAGCTGCACATTTGGATCAGCTGGCTGCCTGGTCAGGAGATGTGCGTCTTCCCAATAGGCAACTGCCAAGTCAAGAAATACATCATGTCTCTGAAGCCACAAACCATAGCAAACGCATACCATCTGAACAGAAAAAGCTTTGAGGAAAAAGATACAGCCCTGAGAGTCACTTCCACCTGGTGGCCTTCTACAGCAGTATCCTGTACAATGCACCCTTTAAAGTTCCATCTAGTAAGGCAATCAGATCAACAATCCTGTACATTTATATTGTCTCTGTATGTTATATGGTATGTGATCATATTTATGTTGCGTTTACTTCACTATAACTTTCCATCATTATTTCCACAATATAAAAAAGGTTTTAATCATATTTATTTTGATGTTGTAAGTACTCTAAGTCAGCAATACTACAGATCACACTATACTAATGAAATTATAATAAAAATAAGTAAATTCTTTGATAAGTTTCTGAAAACAAGAAATAATGGTAACAGCTTTATGTTTTCCTTACCTAGCCAGATCACCAAGCAGCCTCCTCACCCCCGCAAAAAGCAAGCTTAAATTAATTTACTCATATAAAAACCAAATACTGTTGCTTTCATAAACTCTTTAAAAAGAAAACAACCACCAAACCTTGAGTCTACAACTTTTGCTTACATGCAAAGACCTCCTGAGGACAACTAAAGAAACTAATACTGTTTACACCAATTTCAGTATCTTAAGTTTTGAATATAACTTTATTGACTTCACTTTTTTAGTTTCTTTCCTTGCTAGAGCAGGCACATTTTGTGCTAATATACATAGTCCAGATCTTACCCATCTGACATGCAGGACTGACACAGGATGCCACCAATTTCAGCCCAGCTCTGAAGAGATTCTCCCTAAGCAGATCTAGAAAGAATTCCACGTGGGCAAAAGTCTACAAACACCGCTCTTACAGCAGACCTACAGAAGCACCAAGTCACCATAAACCAGAATATTTTTGCTTTCTACCAGACACATAAATTTATGGACAATCATAATTTTAAACTGCACTGCACACAAATATCCATATAGAAATATATCAGTACATTTAGGGAAGCTAGGTGTTTGTTTACAGTTACGTGCAGAACAGTAGATTATTTTTAAGTCACTTTTGTCTTCGATCTTTCTTAAGAAGCACTTTCTTCAACAGCTGGACTAACTCTGTTTAAAATACAATTAAACTACTTATTAGGAGAATGAAAGCTACTACAGAAAAATGGGGTTTGTGTACTGGTGATATAAAGATCTAAACAGAAAAAAATCTTGTATTCATCTATGACAAAAACCACCTTTCTAGGAATGTAACTATATTTCAGTAATAACAGCATATTGACTATAGGACATATTAATGAAACAATACTAAACGTGATGAAGTCATTGTCACCAAGTATTGTATTTTGATTTTCTAACCTTTTACACTTATACTATGATTCCATATGCATTGACTAACATAATATCCTTCTAATAAATAACTTCATGTTATATAAACAGAGAAGTACATGGCATTAAACAGGATAACAAGCTGAGCTAAGTTTGAAGGAAATAAAGTACTCCTAGTATTTTTTTTTAAATGTTTCAAAGTATTCCAAGCTGTATGGTAGTTAGGGCCCTGTATATTCTTCAAATCCGATTAAACACAATAATTCACTATAGGGGTCAGCCTTTGCACATAATTGTGCTCAGAAACAAAATTTTCACTTAAAAAAAAAATGTATTTCTATACCTTAGAGTTACAAAGATGACCTTGGAAGAACAAGCAAAATGCACACCAATGCTGCAACGCCTGAGTGGGTCTGCAGAGTACCTGAAAGCACATTTTTCAGGTATGCGAAATACCGCTTAGATATTCGTCTGTATCCTGTGAATTCTGCATGTCCACAGCTGCAGAAATTTTTTTTCCAGGTACCATAGAATCTATTATAGTTTTGCTGTAAAATTCAGTATTTTACTGTTGCTAGGCACCTGACATTTAGTGCTATGTCCTCTTGCCCTTTTACCTGCATATACCTTTTCTTTCCTTCAGTTTTCTTTACAATTAGGAATTCATTTGATTACAGCAAATATTCCATGTGCACTCAATGGGTACAGATATCAAGGGGTCAAAGAACAGAAGATGAATTCCAGCTTGTAGTCAAAGATTGAGAAGATGATGATTAGCAGAGAATGAAAGACAAAAAGACCTGTAAGCTAGGCAGCCAGGGTAAGCAGTATTGCAACAATGAATCCTCCTCAGCCCACAAGCAAAGGAAATGTGGGTAACACCATGGAAGCCAAGATAGTGGGGAAAGGATGCCCAGAAAGGACACTCAAAACCTCCTTAGAAATAACTAATATTGAGATTAATCAATTACCATGTTGAATGATGAGTCAGAACTACATGTATATATATGAGGGGGAAAAAAGGTATCTCACAGTGATACAACAGATTAATACTGCCATGGAATTTATTCCCATTTACCACAGAGAGCACAAGGCTCTGTTATGAAGAATATTCTCTAGAGACAAAGTTAAGGTTGCACATTCATACATAAATGAGGTCATTCCTGATTTTTTCAGGTATTTACTGTGCAACTGTAGCATTATATGAACATATACTGTTAGAAACGTGAATTTTCCTAGGTTTTCATAGATGGTATTATGGGGAGAAAAGTGTCCAGGAAAGAGCTCTGTAAACTCCAGTGTTTCAAAGCTCTACTCTCCTCCCCAGAATTACATAGGACATATGTGAATTCTGTAACATGGCACTGTTTACCTTGCCATTGCCTGGATTCTACATCATTTAATCGCGGTCACTAGAATCCGGATACTCCTGAGCAAAATACCACATAAGGGAAGAACTGTTCCTAAGTTTATTTCCACAATTTTTCTTTTAATACAAATACACTTTTAAAAAAAGCCACACACACAGAGTTCTACACTTATCCTATGCCATAATCGTTGTTAACATACTCAGAACACGCTAGATTTACTCCCAAAGTAAACTATTCTCATTTAGCTTAATTAAGCCCCTGGAATGTATCCCAAACGAGAAGTTACCCCAACACATTACATCCCAATAATAGATGTTGTTATAGCACTTCTCCCAAGAACTTTAACAGAGCTACTCAAAGTTAGTCATATGATTTAGTGATTTACAGAGCTGAGAATCTCTACACATGGATTATCATGGAAGCATAGCAACCTTTGGACTGGGAGGCAGAGGCCAACCAGGAGACGTCACAGCACGTAACAATGGAGAAATGCAGGCAGGCATAAGTATGACCCATCTAAACTTCAGCAAACAAACATATGAAAAGTCCAGCAAACATTTGAGAGAAAAGGTCTCTCTGAATCAGAACAATCACCTTTCTGTACAGGATTTTTATGTATTTTAGGCAGCTATGGATTGACAAGTAACACTGTAAATTATTCTAAAAGACTACTAAGCAGAACACTTGCCCCTCCCACACCAATAAAAAAGGAAAATAGTATGAACACAGTTCACTCTTACAGACAAACATGCTCCAGTGCATCATTCAAAAGAACTCTGCTCTATTATAACAGTATACAATCCCTCTTGCAGCATAGCTGGCTTGCTACAATTTATCTGGAGTTAAAATAAATGCATGCACATTCAGTTTAAAGATAGGAAAACAAAAAGTAGAGAACTCAGTGTCACTACCTTGTTGCTGAAAATCTAATTCAGGTCTGCTTAGACTTGAACTCTTTGCTCCAAGGAGACTGTATTTTAGATCTGATACCTACCTCACTAATCTAGTACCTCAGGCAAAGCCTAAGCTCACTATTCTGGGTACCATCTTGCTGTTTTATTATCCTTCCTTAAGATAAGCTTCTTTCTTTCAACCATTCCAATATTTCTCTGCTTAGGTATCCCAAGTTTATTTATTCCATAAGGAATAAAGATTGTTCTTCCTCTCATCTATGCTATATTTTCTGCTTCTCACCACTGCAGAGGGCAAACAAGCTTATGAATAGTTTTATTTTCCTCATATATTCCTAATTTATATTCATTTTCAAATATTTAAGATATGACATAGAAGCACGAAGAGACACAATCCCTGCATTAAAGAGCTTACAGTCTCACACTTCTTTGTGAGATAGGTAAACAAACATCAGTATACCCACTTTATAAATATGAATAAAAAGATGGCAAATGATTTAACTAAGGCCACAGAATAAATATTTATCAGACTGATAACCAGAAATAGGATCATGTGATGAGATCTCTGGCCTATACCCAACTCCCTCTATGAACTGTATGTCTTCTAATAACGTGGACTGGTACTATAGTTACTCCAACTAGTCCCATTTAAGCTGCAAGACACCACTCTGACACTCTGAACAAGCATTTTAAAACAAAACACAGCAAAACAAAACACAAACAATCCACTCTCATAATCTGTTACATACTTAGTTTTCAGTTTTCCAATTCACAGAACATAACTTTATCCTGGTTTATTTTTCAAACAGTGCTTCCTCAGCTATTGATGAAAGAGGAATTTTAGAAGATAGTAAATAATAGTAGCCCCCTTTTATGAATGGTTTAACTACAGCTCAGGAAGAAATTTGTCTGTCAGAACTGGATTCTAGCATTATTTAAAAAAAGGCTTTACTGTATTTGGATTTCATTCCTATTTGACATGCGCTCTCAAAGTAACGGTCTGAACCTGTGTGTACTTCTAGTACCTCATCTGTAAAACGTAACACATTATACTTCTCTATTTCATTACTGGGGAAAGTGGGGAAGGGGTTAAGAAAGAAAAAAAAAACAGTATGAAAGTCTTATCTATTGAGGTTTAACTGCAAATAAACAAGCTAATTAAAGCCTACTAGCTCTAAAATAAATAAAAAAAACCCTTTTCGTAGCCCAGACTTATTCCATTTCACAAGGAAAGAAGCAATATCCTTGCATTCCATATGCATTCTTGATCTTGTTGTAATGTCCTTACTATTTGTTCAAACCTAAGACGTTACCACAGCTATTAATAATTTTAAAGCATAAATTCATTTTATACTGTTTCAGTTAAATATTAGAAAAGGGTCTTAACATAAAAACTTTCCACCAATTATTAGAAGATTCAGGGGGTCCTAAAAGTCACCACAGTTACTATAGTGTTGCCAGAAACTTGCTCTTTGTAGGTTATTAGTTCTGACATCTGTCTAGATAAGCTTTCAAATTAAACAATCAGAATTCTGTATTAAAACTGAAGATCAACATTCACCCCTCCCCAAATAAACCTATATATTTCAGCTTAGTTGCAGTGATTTATGTAATTTCTAACAAAAAGCTTGCAGAAAAATAATCAGGAAGAGAAAATATGTTACCATTCATTGCACTAATTTTTCACTACATTTTTCAGCAGTGAAGAGGAGTTTATCCTCTGAAGGAAAAGCTCATAAACTTTGATAGAGGCCAAACTCATCTGCATAGAGTTCTGTTGTGATGTTAGTCACTAAGAAAGAGCAATTTTAAGGTAGCTATGTTTCCTTTCACCTGCTGCTTGCTCTCCTCAGAAGAGGCCTAATGCAAATCTTGTATTATAAAAGTTCTATTTTCTTTTGAGCAGATTCCCAGCAACTCTGACAAGACAACATCCATCCAAATAAGTAACCTCTATTGAGAGACATTCTAATATATTTAACAACCAAAATATTTAATTCCCCTAAATAAAGCTTTATAGCATAAACAGTAACTAGTCTTGATTGTGAATATGTTGACTGTATGATTATAGTACAACTAAAACAAAATTCCCCCTCCAACTATGTAAAATATTCACTTCAGACTTAAAAGTAAGGCCTCTGACATCTGACTGAAACACGCATTACAATTCTTATCTTGAGGGGGGAAAAATAATTTTAAAAAGAAATCATAAAAATGTCATCCATATATTTGTTTCCTGTCTTGCCAATGACTGCAGGATTTGTGACAAAATTAAACGCAACAGATTCTGCAGGTGAAGTCTGTAGTGATGCAATAAAAATCTGTAGCTATGTAAGATGAAAGCCTTTTTTATAGTGTTATTCAAGGATGGACAGAACCTGTAAGGTCATCTGGTCCATTTCTCTGCCAGTCCTGGCTCATTACCTGTTGCACATGTATTAGCATCCTGACCAGGCTAGATCTGAATGACCGATGGTGTGGTTTTCCCCCCTACTCCGCTTGGCATACTATTCAGAAGGTATACAAGTATATCTTAGGGGTTTTTGTGCTGCTATCTGCTCTGAATTTTCTCCCTCGGTTTCATCTCAGCTTACACATTAACACAGCCTCTTATTTTACTTAAAATTATCTCCCTTATAAGTATTTAGGCCCTTCAAAATGCTTGTAAGATACCATTTCCCCTTCTCACCCAAAATGTTAATTTAGCCAAGCAAAACATATTTATTTCTCAAATCTTTTTTTAAATCAATTAGTCCCTTCAGCCTTCCTAACATTTTGTTGCTCTTCTCTAAGCTTCTGTTAAGTTGCCCCACCTGTTGTAAAGGCTCTAAAGTAAAACAGTACTCCAAACACCATCACACAATCTCATACAAAAACTCATCTCCCATTTGTTCAGTGCTTCTGTGGATGCAACCTAAACTCATTCCGATTTTTACAAAGTCTATATATCATATTGCAAATTTGGGCCTGTTCTTCCTGACAGAAGCATGCACAAATCCCTTTCATATGAAAGGGAGTTGGGTGCACACAACTGACAGGATTATCAGGCCCATGGTAGCACTCCTATCCCTTTTTCAACAATACTGCTTTCCAGGTTATTCCCTCACAATGAATACCTGTTTTGGATTACTATCCCTCAACTGTTTTAGCTTGCATTTTCGAAACTAAATCTTGTTTGTATTCTCCAACAATGTGCCCAATTTCTTTAGATAACCTTCTTTTCTGTCCTGACTTGTGCTTAACTCTTCCCACTACTGTTGTCAGCTAATGTTGCAAGTGTACTATTCACCTTCCTGTAAAGTTAATCAATCCAGACACTAAATATGCCTGAAATGGCTAAACTTATATTACTACGTGCATATATAAGCACTGATGTTATTCTTTTAGCACCTAAAACAGCTGTGACTCACCAAATCTATTCTTTATACTTCGCTCTATTTTTGTTTATGGTCCTTCAACCAATTTTTCATTCAGATGACTATCCATATACATAAATAATTTGTCAATGAGAGATTTTGAGATGTATTTGAATTTTAGAGAATATGTAAAATCTTACTACAGCTACAACTTTCTCTTCATCCACTGGGGCCTTGAACCTGCTATCAGATCTGGCAAGCAAGCCAGCAAGCCAGTCCTGTACTTCTCCATACTGACTGATCTGTGTGCAGACGCTGCTGCAGTATCAGGTCCTAATTTTAAACACTGAGCAAGAATAACAAAGAAAACTCTTTTAAAGTAATTTTACTTGGAAAATTCCAGACTGCTTACTATTGTTTCCCTAATATTTCTGCCATTATTTTACTAGGAACAGAATCCCTTAAATTTATCTAGTTCTTCAGCTCATGCTTTTTTTTCCTCCCCCCCACCTTTTTTTTAAAAAAAAAGAAATGAGTAATATTATTCAGCTTCTTAGTGGCATCTTGAAGATCAAATAACTCAAAAATATCTTCAGCTCTTTCAAGAACCCCTCTATTTGTTGTCAATAACTATTTCATATGGTCCTGATTTTTAACTGCTCACATTTTTTCATCCTACTTATATATGGAATTTCAGGAAATTCAGCATAATGGCTTGTCTTTATAATAACTTTATGCAACTTATCGTTTATGAACTGACCTCTTTCCTCTCTACTTGACTTCCCCTTACCTCCTCAATATTTACAACAGCAAATTCTTATTCACCTTTAACTAGTATTAACTCATTTCTGCGGCCTTTACCAGAAGCTTACAACACACACCTGCTTCCCACCTTTCAGAAATTCTCTGCAGAACTGAGACTTAAACTTGTTTTACCTTACATTTAGTCCTTTCACATAATTTCCCTTAATGCAGATAAATACCTTTTAAAGGCAAACTGATTTTTAATTCAGTTAGGCATACTTTATTTGCACATTTAGTTTACAAGGTCTCTCATTCCCCAAGAATAGATGGAGACTCACAACAGAAACAAATGTATCGCTTACGCTCACATGAAAACCAACAGAACCTTACACTAACATATGAGGTCACATCAGCCCTATTGTTTGTAGGACTCTAACCTAATCAACCAGTATCATAAAAACCAGGCTATATTTCATGTTAGCTTTCTTTTCACCTACTGTATGTTTACCAACTAACAAAAGCGTAAAAGCATGCCCACATTACTGATGTTTACATTTATTACCCCATATTAAAATATCTTCATTAACATTATAAAATAATCTTTAGAGAAGCATTTAGAAAATGCTTTACTAATTCACCTCAATTGAGATGAAACATCTAATTTGCACTACATCCAAGGGAATTACATTCTCTGATGCTGTAGAGACTTACAGAACTACATTAACAAGTACAGTCTATCAATGGTTATCGGCACTGTGGCTTTTGACTGCTCACTAAGAACCACAGTGCATAAATTACTTCACCTGTCAGACAGCTCAAAGCAACACAGGCACGAAGTCTGAATGGTTCAGACTTTCTCTATTATAAATAACTTTTTCCAGAGAGAGAAAAGAGAGGGCAGTGCAAGGGAGAAGGGTAGATAGGATTGTCTGTCATGTATTCAAATATCACCTATCATAAAGCCTATCAGAACTGTTTCAGAAGTTTAAACAATTCACATCTTTAATGAAGCCTAATGTACATTCCCAAAGACACCCAGCAAAATTCCACAACAGTCAAAATCAAAAAGTTATTTGAAGAAAAAAACCACACCTCACAACTGCCTAGAAAAACCATAATCCAATGATGGTTTTGCAAAATACTTGGTTTGATGAAGTCAACAGGACTACCGATGCCACACAAATAATTCAACTTTCTAAATTATTTACACAGTAATTCTAAGTCAAAATGACAGCATTATTAGAGATAACACAGCAAAATGAGCAAGTGGTCCTTGTAGCCTGAGATCTTATCTCAGCAAACATGGTATGCCAGATGTTTCATAGAAAGAAGCAACTTTCATCACAAACAATCATGAATCCAAATCTGCAAATGTATTCATGTAGGTGCACACCACTGAATCCCTCTGAATTCAACAGGGTCCCATCTGCCATGCAGATCCCTCACTTTACAGGACACACAACATACAATTGGATAAAAAAAAAAAATCATATAAAAGTTGATAGGCCTCAATCTGTTTGGCTTTGTTTGCAAAGTCATTACAATAGTGAGGCCAAGATTACAGTCATACTTGAGACTCAAGGGGAACATTTTTTTTCCAAGGGTAATTGCTCAGCAGTTCATGAAAATCTAGCCCTACAAGAAACCTCAGGTTATGTTCTTTAACACAGATAAACAAGACCCTTTTTACAAATTTATCATTAGAGCATTTTTTTCTTTCCCTATAACCAAATCCTCCCCTCCCAAAACCTTCTAGGTTAAAGCTAAATGCATGTTAACCTAGCAGAGATACATGTGTATATACAGTCTTATTACTGTACATGTAAGGAGGTGAAGTCAGCTGGGAAACAGTTCACATCAAACTTAGATTATGTGAGAAGCAACAGTGAGTAAAGCAGTAATTTAGAAAAACCAGGAAAAAGAAAAAAAACACACAACACCAAAAAAACAAAACAATCACTAAAAACCAATCCACCCCAAAAACAACCACCTTGACAGTTTATTTCAGAATGGCCTAAGTAAATCACAGCGATTATGATAAAACACATTTTAAAGGATCCTTCATCTTAACTGTTTATCAACTTTTTTCTAAATTCCAAATAAATAAAAAACTTCCAGTTTTTTGTATGTAATCATTCACACATATTTTCAGCAACTGTATTTTAAATAATGTCAATACCAGCATGCTAGTAATAAAAATAACACTTTTGTATATCTGATTCTAAATTAAAAAGTAGTATCTTATTAAAAATTAAGAGTCATTAGAAGGCTAAATTAACATTAATTGTGTTAACCATCACAGCATATAAATGCTTTCAAAATACAGATGAAAACACAAATGACATACAACCTTCTACTGCAAAAAGTTAGGCCATTGAAACACTTACAAAATAATGGAAATAAAAAGGAAAGGGTAAAACCCAAAAAAACTATCATTTTGCAAATCATACATAAAATCTAATGAAGTAACACACTACATGGTCCAACAGGAAAACTCAAAAAGTAAAATACTGCTTTCTATGATTCGACAAATCTTCAGCAACACTATCTCAATACTATGTAGTAGAGGGGGAAAAAAAAAACAAAACAAACAAACAAACACAAAAAACCCACAACAACAGAGAAAGACATCCTAAAGTGAGCTTCCCATTCATTCCTAGGCCTGCTAGTAATCATAAACTTTGCTAAAGCTGTTAAGAATGGTAATTTCTTTTCTTAGTCTGGATCTTAAAGTAATCATATGTCACCACCAAAAAAAGAAAAATTCAGTAACTACAGATAGCTGACTAAGGTTTTCCAGACATCACTGTAACTCAATAACTGCTCCACTGTGCTATGAACTCTACAGCTTCAAGCTGGAAGTCAATCTAGGACAACCAATAGAAAGTGCACCTGTACAATTACTGCATTTCCTAATTCAGAAGGCCAAACTAGAGACAGAAGAAGCTTGTGTGTACCCAGATCACCAAAACAGAAGTCCAAAAGCCCATACATCTTTTGTGCATATTGCATATCTGTATTATCATTAATTGCAATGAAAAATACAATTTACACAGCTCAGAAACAGAAAATTACATTCCTTAACAATGCACATAAAACTTTACTCTAAATAAAATATGATTGTCTATATATAGCCTCTAAAAACACTATATACACAATAATTTTAAAATCTTTCACACAAAGAATAATCACCAAAAGTTAGTAAAAATTAATTTTTTTTTAAAGTCATCTAGTAACTGAACAGTACCACACACAGTAATTTAAAACATTCAGTATGAACTCCATGCTACATTTAAAAATAATCTGCATCACAAAAAATAGCCTGTATCATTTCAAGGAATGTACTCTTATTTTTAAAAACTACAGATATCTACTATTTTTTAAGTAATAGAAAAAAGTATTTAGCTCTTTATAATCTAAAATAAAAAAATAATGTATGCTGCTAGTAATTGACAACAGTATAATTTATCCAAAGTAGTCTACCTTCCTGCAGATGCATTTTCATTCAGTGTCTGACCCCACCGAGCAGTAAACAAGTTTACATATACCAACACATTTCAGTGCTCCAAAAAATTAAGCTAAGTTTCTGTAACTACAATACCATGATCTCTTAGTAACAGTCCTTTAGTACTGTCGTTCTAAAACAATCCATAAAAATGGCTCTGACACATATTGTTTATATACTCGGGATCCCTTCAAAGTTTAAGGCTTGCAGATGTAAAATACAAATAAAATAACTACAAAACAGTATTACCTTTAACTGATCACTGCACCAGACCAGTAAGGAATTACAAGTTCTTTCTGGTTTATTTTATAGCATTTTTAAAGAGTAAGGGTATTTTTATTATTGCACACACTCAAAACCAAATATAATCCCACACTCAGAAATACTACTGCAACAGCTTGACAGCACTCACCGCAAG
The DNA here is from genome assembly GCF_030936135.1 of Gavia stellata. Classification (NCBI taxonomy): domain Eukaryota; kingdom Metazoa; phylum Chordata; class Aves; order Gaviiformes; family Gaviidae; genus Gavia; species Gavia stellata. Next base: position 34,786,684 of record NC_082597.1, on the reverse strand, counting down.
TAATACTGTTTTAAAGCGAAGGCAGCGTTAGAACAACTTCTGGGAAAGTTAAACTCCTCTACAATTTCTCCCCACTGATTCTTCTCTGATACCTGTCAAAAACAACACACAGGCCGAGATACACAACGTACACATAAACATGTCGTTGACAGCGAACATCACAAAAAAACCCACAAGCTGCCACGAAGCAAATAGATAAATATATAAAAAGAAATAAACACGAATGTATATGGGATTTAGGACTATATATTTTACTGACAGTCAGTAGTAGTTCCCCTTCGGGAATAATCCCGCTTCTCACCGGTATTTTACTCTGTTTTTTAATATATACCTTTTGGGGGGGAGGGGGGCGGCCGGGAGGGTTTGTATTGTTTTGGGGTTTGTTTGTTTTTGTTTTTACTGCCTGGACAATAACCAATCGGGAGTCCCTCTGTCGCCCCCTTTTAAATCCTAACGCGGTCCGTTAAAAACCCAAAGAAGTTTAAAATAATGCAGGGAAGTCTTGGCGGGGGCGCCCCCTGGCCTCCGGGGCGCGGGGGCGCCGTCCCGGGGGGTCCCCCCAAGACAGATCCACCGACACAGAGAGGCCTTTCTTTTGAGGCCTACATTTCTGTCCCTAGCCTTGAAGCCTAAAGATGGCTATTTGATTACACACCGTCTTGGGTGCCCCTTTTGTTATTTTTCTCCGGGAAGGGGTCGGAGGGCAGCGCCCGGCCCCCCCCGGCTGCGAGGATCGTTTCCTAGCCCATGCTCCGTGCCGATTATCGATGTTAAACATGCCCGCTAATTTTGAGTTGCACTAAAACTGCACTCAGACTCTCTCCTCTCTGTCTCTCCCTCTGTGAGAGAGACACACACAGAGCTGCCACCACAAGCGAAACAAACTGCCTCTCGCCGACCGGAGCTCCTTGCTCCCTCCTCGCCTTCTCCCGGGGAAGGGGGGCAGGGGCGAGGGGCTCCGGCGGAGGCGGGGGAGGCCCGGGCGGGGTGTGCGCCGTACCCCCGGATCCCCCTTCATCGCTCCACCGACAAGGCCAAGCCACCAACCTGCCTGTCTGCTCGCTTCCTTCTTCCACCCCCCACCTTCTCTAACCGGCTTTAAATAGGACGGTTCCCGGCCACCCCGGCTCCCCCCGCCGCCCCCGGGGGTCAGAGGAGACTTTTGGGAAGAGGTTAGTGGGAGGGAAACCCAAATTAAAACTTCCACTCACCTTCCCAAATCCGCCTAAAGTGGTGACTCTGGTGTAGAGAGCGTGAAGATCCAGCTCCTTCCCACCCACCACGGGGATCTTCTTAAAAGGAGACCTGCCAAAGGAGATACACGCAAAACACCACAACTTGTCAGCTCTGCCCCCTTTTCTCCCCTCGCTGGGGCTGCCGTGTCCTTCAGGGAAGGGGCTGGAAGTTGGATCTGGTCGGTTTAAAAGCCTCCCCCCCTCCCGTTCCATCTCCCCATTTTCCTCACCCTCTGCTGTGGTGAAACTGCCGCAGCTCGTCCAGGAAAGCGAGTCCCTTTCTCCGCTGGTCTGCGTGGTTTTTACCCGTCGAATTTGCCATTTTTGTATTAAAAAAGGTTCTCGTAAAAAAAAAAATCCAATTTAAAAAAAAAAAAACGGCCGACAACAACAACAACAATCCCCGGCTCCTCCTTGTCTTTAAGAGACCCAGGTGCCCGTGCTCGGCCGGGGATCAGCCATGGAGAGGGGCTTGTTTAAAAAAAAGTTTAAAAGGAATAAGGGAGCCCAGAGAGTGTGGTAATTGCGAGTCCTGTCTCCACACAACACACAGGCAAAGAGACAGGGAGGGAGAGGGGCACCTCTCAGTAATTCCTCCTCCCGCTGCTGCTGCCTCTCTCAGCACCACAAACCCAACCGATCCAGCCTGCACATGAGACTCAACATGGTGCTGCTGGATCACACAATGAATTGGGTTACTGTTGTGGTGGGGTGGGGGGGGAGCCGGAGTGAGGTATTGACAGTGTGTGTGTGTTACAGCCGCGGCTCCATGCGATCTCCCTCTCCCTCGCTCGCTCCCTCGCTCGCTCTCTCACACACACACACTGTACAGCTACGGCAGCGGCGGCGGCGGCGGTGGCGGCGGCAGCGGGATTCACTTCTCTTCTCTCTCAGACAAAAAGATCTGAGGCCGCCGTGCTTCTGCCTGGCCGAGAGCGCAACACAGCGGACCCCGGAGGCCGGTCCCGGTACTGCAGAAGGCAGCTCTAAAGGCAAAAGCCAGCACAGCCCCAGCAAGCAGTTCCTGGCGGGGAACAATAGGCTCCTCTCGCCGCTAAGGGCTCATCTGCAATGTGCCGCAAACTTCACACAAAGCCGGGCGGAAAGAGGCGAGGGAGAAAGAGAAGAGGGGAGGAAAAAAACGGCTACTACCGGTTGTTCCGGGGCTAGGGGCCGGGGAAAGGGCCCTCCCTCGCCAGGCTCGCACCGATCGGCCTCTCTCCGCTGGCTGACGGCGGGTGGGGGGGGAAGGGCAGGAAAGGTGGATTTGGAAAGCGGGGCCGAATTTTTCAGTTGGACTAAACCCAACGCCCTGAGTTCAAGGGGAGAGAAAACAACAACTGAAGGGGGCACTGGTGGATTTGGACTTTTGAAAAACTTTCCCAGTCCCCGGGCCCGAGGTGTTTCCAAGGGCAGGAAGTCGCCCCGGATGGCACGGCGGGGGCGGGGGGGCCGCTCGCTGAGCGGGGGCGTCAGCGGGAGCCCCTCGTTTCGAGAGGTGAGGTGTTCAAAACTCCCCACAGGAGAACGCCGAGCGCTATCCCAAGCCGGGGGTGCCCTGGAGAGGTTTGCCAGCAGGGGCCTGAGCTCTGGCGCACTCCATAAAGACTTTTTTTTTTGTTTCTCTTGGAGGTACCATGGCCTGTAGTCAAAGTGCTTTAGGACTGCTGTACTCAAGCTAAGCCACCTATGTTTCTCTGTATATTCATGAATGGAACATACAGCATAAAATTAAGGAGGAAGGCCTGGGCCCTCAACCCGGACAGGCAGTAGCCAACAGTGGCCCTGCAGGCCGCTTTCCCCTCTGCCTATGGTGTGTACCGTGTTTGTAAACACTTGTCTCCTGACATGTTTTCCACACGGGAGCCCAGGAGAAGACCTGCACGCCAACCACAACAGAGCTTGGTGCCGCTTGCGGTAAACAGGCACGAGAAAGGGCCCATGTGGTGAACGGCGCCTTGCATTGAACCTTTGCTCCTCAGGTAAAGCAAGTGGCGATCCAGGTGGGCATTTGTCCTTCCCTGGCAAGCAAACAGAGCCGCAGGTGAGCGCGTGCAACAGTTTGAGACTCTGGAGGAACATTTGCCCCATGCAAACAATACATTGAAATCCAAGGCCAGATCGGGCCTTTAGGTTTTTTTTAAGCACAACTCCTCATTAAAGTCAGTAAGGAGCTGTGTTTTAAAATCAATGGCACATTATGGCCCCAAGTGAGCACTTAAAGAAGAAAAACTGTAATTCCTTTCTACTCCATGTACTAACTTCAGGAAATAAAACATTTTTTTTCCAAAGCAATTTTTTTTTTTCTTTTGAATTGAGTGCTGTCTCAGCTTGTATATAGCCATAGAGACAGAGATATAGTAAGATGCTTGGTAAGATTTGCCCTGGGCTCACACTTCGGGGGGGGGGGGGGGCGGGGGGGGGGAGAAACCCCTCAGTTTCAGATTAATACTCCGTATTGAAAGTTGCCCCCTCTGTGTGGATGGAGTGGTGCTGCATGAATTTCAGTGTAAGAAACACATAGTGTCTATTCACTGTAGCATTAAGAGCCAGCCCCCCCACCCCAAATGAGACCTGCAGCAGATCCTGCTCTGCAGCTCCTGTCCGTGACACTCAGAGTTTCTGATATTTCAGCAACAATATGCGCAAGACTCCCAAAGCCAGGATAATATGAGAGAGAGAGGTTTAAAACAAGTGATTGAGGGGCTAACTCGCTCCTTCAGACATACACAGCTAAACCTTCCTTCACAGGAGGGCGGTGGTTTTTAATCATGCCTTAAAATTCCTTAAAAGCAGGGAGTCTCCCCTCCGGGAGGGGCGGTCGGCAGAGGTGAGTCCCTTTCCTCGCCCCGGTGCTGTGTGGAAGGGGAGTGGGAGGCAGAGGGGAGGATAGGCAAATTGCGTAGCAGGGCTAGGTGGGTTTCCATGCTAAGCACAGCAATTGCGCACGGTCCCTTACGTAACTGTCAGCTGGGGATTCCCTAGAGGGGGTCATTTTATTCAACCATTACACAGACCCCGGCCGCCGCTCCGGCGCGCCTGGGCTGCCGTTGCCGCCGCTACTGAGGCTGCGGCTACAGCTAGCGCGGCAGCTCCTCACAAAATGGCGGCGCCCATGGAAGCGGCAGCCCCATTTTGTGCCCGGCAGAGCCTGTCAACAAAACGCCGACTTGGCCAAGGCTGAGGAACAGAAGGCGGCGGCTCGTTCGCGTTACAGAGAGCGGAGGGAGGAGAGCGAAGGATTTCACCGCCCTCCCGCCGCCGAGAGGAGCCTTTCTATCAGTGTGCGCGTTGGGGGAGGGAGAGGAGGGAGGTGAAGGGGGACGCGAGCGAGTCAGAGGCTGCGTTATCCCAGTGCGGAGCTGCCGGAGCTACGGCGCGGGGGAGGGGAAGGGGAAGGCGAAGGCAGGCGGCCTTGGCGCTGCCCGCGCCGGCTCCGCCGCTCTCCGGGGCCCAGCTCGCCGAGATCCGAGGGCTTCGGAGGCGGGGGCTGCGGGAGCGGCCGGCGACGGGGGGCCCGGCGGGCGGCGGCGGGGGGCGCGGGAGCCCCGGGCTGCCCGGGCGGGAGGCGCTGCTCGCTGTTCTCGCCCTCCCGCGCAGCCCGGGCGGACGGAGCCGTTCCTGTCGGATTCCGACGAACCTGTAATGAATGACAGGACGATCTAGCTCCTTAGGTAGCTAACTAGGTCACTGTCAGCACTTAATTACTGTTTGTTTCATTTTAGTGCGTGCCTTATGAATAAACCGGCTATTAGGCTGATGCTTCAAGTAACACTATCCAGCACCAAGGTACAAAATGTCTGTATTGGACTCTGATCTTGTGATGCCACCTTGATAATAATTACTGTTTTACATTAACGATGTCTTGGTTTTTGTAGCTTCGTTCTTCAGCTTATAGCTGAAATAGTTGGAGATCCCCCTATGATAAGCTGTGAAGCTGATACTAGTATATATATTACACTACCGTTTTTGTTGGGTTTATATGGACGGGGGCTCCTCTCTTTTTTGAGGTAGAGAAAGGGCTGCTGAATTAAGACTTTTTTTCTGATTTATCTGTCTTCGTATGCATGCATTTTAATGGTATTAAATAAAGGTGATGACCTATTTCTGATGGAAGTGATAATTTTTAAATGTACTAAAATTCCGTTGATATTTAAGAATTATGAAATACCTCTTGTGTTAAATAGTCAAAGATTAAGTGTAGGGGGAAAGGGAAAAAATATTGCTATTTAGAAAAAAATAATCCTTTTATTGATCTCTGTATAGTACCTGCCAATGCAATTTGAATATATTTAAATTGTAAAATTTAAAAAATAAAATTTGTACTATTATGAACTGCTTGTAAAAGTTACCATATACAATTAATTTCGGTGTGTAAATGTTATGCGTGAAATGAGCATTCTTGCAGACAGACAGTGCAGATCCAGTAACTGAATTGTCACTATTCATTAATGATTGGGTGGTTTTTTGTTTGGATTTATGTGTGTGTTTGTGTTGGTTGCTTTTCTTAAGTATCACTGTGCTAAGTGAGTCTTCTAATAGCTGTATCCTGTGTTGCAGTTTTAAACTTTTTTCTTGAATCTTTAATACTCAATTTTGTGCTTAGTACCTGTCTGCTGATCTGCTGCTATCCAGAGAGCAGGCCACAATTGCGGTTGTCAGTGTGTCACTAACTCTGCATATGCTTTCTGGTGGGTGAAATATTCTTGCTCATTTCCATTTTTGTTTCTGCTTGTGCTGCTCTTGAATTGTGGCAACATTACATTTTGATTAGAGTAACTAGTATCACTAGCTGAATGCTACTTACATTAAACAGTGTACTGTAAATCCTTAGAAACTGAAGTTAGTGTATTTTATTTGTTTGTGTGTATGTGCCTGTGTTTATGTATGTGTTTTTAGAAAATGCAGCCTAGTAGATGGACTAGAGAAGACAGTAAATTCACTCTTAAGACTGCAGACAGTAGCGTATGATATAGGTGCAATCTGAAAATAAACACAAGAATTACAGGATGAGCATCTGGTCGAGGAGAAAGGGTCAGAAAGCCAGTGGTGAATTTTAGTGACATTCATCTCAGCCATTGTTAATAAAAACTGTTACAGTGTTGGAATTAACTGCATATGTTAGGCTAAAGACTTCCCTGTTTGTACAGCTTGCTGTAACAAATGTACACTTCAACAAGGGGCATTTACTCAGCAAGGTATTAGCCCTACCCCTTCTTACTGAATAATACTTCAAAATTCTTTATTACATTTTAGTGTGCTAGGTTCTTTTAAAGATGCTGCTACTTCGTATAGACCGCAAATGGCTAGTCTTCAATGGTACGGTATTAAATCGTAAATTAAAGGTCTTATGCATGAAATGAAATGCTAAACAGTACAGCAAAGGTGGGAAAGCAGATGTACAATATTACAGGCTGCTTCTGCACACTTGTACAGAATTTCCACTACAGTTAACGGAACTTAACTACCCCGGCAGGCTTGGTTTAGATAATCTTAAAAAAAAAAAAAAATGCTTTTACATTGAAAAGAACCAACTTCTTAATTTGTTTATTTAAATTTCTTACGACACTTCCCTCCTAAATCTCCTAATGAGTTGTGGGCTGTCCTCATTTCAACTTATTTTTATGGTATTACTACTCAGAAAACAGAAGGAAAAATGGGCTATATAAACACTGTTGTAAATACACAAGTAAATTGATTAAACACTTTTTAAAATGTTACCTGTAATTACTGTAATTTTCTAATACTTGCTGTTCTTCACAAAGGTCCACCTCTTGGAATCAATGAATTTTATGATCATCTAAACTCTAAATTAAAAACACTTCAAAGTTGAGGGGTTTTCAGTTGTGCAATGAAATACGAAACATGAAGCAGGAAAACCCTAAATGCAACTGAAGGAGAAGTAAAAATAAATATGTAAATGCACTCCCACTTGATTTCAAAACTGCAGTGCTTTTGAAATCGTAATTCTTTTGTAGGTCCTGACTTATGTGTTCTGAACACTTGAGGTTGGCAATACTTCAACAGTAAGTTTAGAAAGATTATCAAATTCATACCCTTTTCTTACAGGCAAAAAATACTTGCTGCATTTCTTAAGTTATCATACCTGTAATGCAGATTAGGGCCTTAATGGGGGAAAATGTTTTGAGGTTCTAACAAGCATTGGTCTGCAGCATGGAAGTCACAAATGTCCTGACAGCAAACTGGTGCAAGTTTTTTGAAAAGAAAAAAACATATTTGCACCTAGTAAATTACCTGTTTCAGGCATTACTTTGTTATTACCTCTGTGTTTGTGTGATCTGGTGGATGGCACACTTCCCCTGACACTCTAGCTGTATGTGTTCCCTGAAATAGCACTAGTGTGATTCATGTTTCTGGTTGGATGTGTGAAAGTTTGATTGAGATGCAAAACTGAATGTTAAAAAGGAACTGTGCTCAGAAATACAGAAACGATCAGGTTAAATTTGGCTCAAACTTGAAGGGTTTTTGTAGAGTAAGAATGATGGTATCACACACGGGTGGGGAAGGCCTAGTTAACTTACAGCAAAACCAAACCTAATAACTTCCTAATGTTTGTTAGAAGTCTAAATGGTGAAATGCTACTAGTAGGAGAGTTCTCAGTATCGCAGATCCACCAGCAGTATTTGGTTGTCACGTAGCACTGTCTCATCTTTATATTTTTACCAATTCAAATGGCAGTCAACGGTAGCTAAAAATATGTAGAAATTTCTCTGAGTAAGCGGTTGCCTTAGTTAACTTTTATGTAGGCATAAATGAAAAAGGAAGTAGTTTGTGCAACTGTGAATGTGTGGACAGACAATACATGTGACAATTTATGCACTTCAGTATAATACATGCTGCAAAAACTTTTCAGAAAACTTAGGTAGTAAATGAAAGAAATACTGATTAAATAACATTTTAACTAACTAATCTATTGAAATTGCCCAAGCAAATCAAATACTTGAACGCAGTGAAAACACATGAATACCCACAGATGCACTTTTGGAGGAGAAAAGTTGTTGTTGTTTAATTAACGATTCTCAGTCTATCTGTTGGTGATCTACTTAATATGGATTGGGTCTTGCAGATTGCTGATAGATGAGCAGCATTGCATTGAATGCTGTTGTGGTGCCCAGATAAAAGTAAGTATGTCTGTTCTCAGACTAACTGAAAGGAGATAAAAAAAAAAAAAAAAATCTCAAACTTACCGCATTGGTCAAATGCTGATGGGACACCTAACTTGAAAATCACATTTAAAACATTGGACTTAACCTGTTTAACTACAGTAGTGTCTAACATAACCAAAAACAGTTTTTGAGGTTGTTTACATATAAAGGGCTATCAAACGTAGTCAGGTATCAGTTCCTGTTGCTTGCAGTAACATGATAGCATTTGAAGCTTTTGGGGGAGTCTATGACTGTTAATCTCCAGATATTATAAAAATGTTTATTAGGCTGAGCTACTACTATTTCTGAATTTTAACCTTAATGATCTGTCTTACCCAGAATCTTGTTGCAAACAGAGGATAACTGAAGTTGCTTAGGAAAAAGTAGAGGAAATAGAGTGTATTTAGGCTCCTATATCTTCTATCAATTCCTGATCTTGGGTCTTCCAGAGCTACCAGGATCACTGTTTAAGAGCGACTGATGCACAGAACTGGGGCAGTGTCTGGTTCTGAGCTGAGATGCACCTGACACTGTTTAGAGAAGAGTGAGTGTAGTCCCCTAACCCCTTACCAAGAGGCAAAAGTACAGTCTGTGGATATTTGGGGTAGCAGTGTTAAAACGTGTTACGCAAACTAGTCTGCTTAGCCTTGTCCTTATCTAGCTTGTGTGCAGAGTGGGGGAACTGCAGGCCAAGGAAAGGTCTCTTTCCTCTATGAGACTCCCTTGCATGGGTTGGAGAACAGAACGGAAGCTGGAAGAATTCTTGCAGTCCTGCTGAAGAAGGAAAAAGGGAGATGAGAGAAAATGTGGGCTCGAGCAAGGGAGTGAGAAAAACCTGATAATTTTAGGTGGGGCAACCCCTTCTTTAGGGGGCCTTCAGCAGTGTCACAGGCGACTTCTACTTCAGATATATATCTCCTTAGATGCAGTTACTGCACACTTTGTTTCCATCTTTTGCTGATTCAGGAATACTTAGCACTGCAGCTATTCACACTTGATTGGTAATCTTAAGGCTTTGTTTATCGTTGTAAGTATTTTATTTCAGTTTCTTGAACACAAACTTCCAGTGACTTAAGTGACGTGCTGCACCAGGGACTGCTTGTATTTAGTTCCCCAGTGTAAATAGCAGTGCCCTGAGCTTACAGTACGGTCTCTTGGAATGAAACTTCTTCCTGTCTCATTTCATCCTTCATCAAGTCACTCTAGTGTTCATTTGCAAAGTCAAAATAAATGATTACCTTTTTTTAAGGCTACAAGTTTAGCTAGATTTATAAGACAATAAAAAAAGACAGTAAGCCTGTCTGTGAATGAAACCCTTAGAATATTGTGTTGGATCTGTTACCCCTATTTTAATAAGTTTGTGCTCATTCTTCACTTTGCTTTAGGAAAACCTCCTTCAAGAGGTTGCCAAGCTATTACAGAGCCCCCATGGCTTTCCTTTGGAATTAGTTGTGCTTAGCACTTACGAAAATGGAGTTGTGTGTCCTTAATCCAGGTGTTTGTGTCATGTTTGCAGTACTATGCAGAAATTATAGTACATATTTGATAGTGCAACTTTCCCCATGTTGTTTAAGTATTGTGCTAAGGAATCCTCTCCTTTTGCCAAAATATGCTAATTAAGCTTTCAAAGGTGTTTTTTAATGATTTTAATGATTTTTTTTTTTTTTTTTAAGTTTGGGTAACTAGCTGCAGCCAAGTTCATATCAGGATCAATTTACTTAATTCTAGAAGAAAATATATAGACATTCCATTTATTAATTTTTCCGTCTGCCAAAGAGTTCTTGACTTTAAATAAAAGTCTAATAGTTTCTGTCTGTAATGGAACATTAAAATTATGTATAATTACATACAAACATTAACATATAAACATAAAAATTAAGGTTGAAAAATTCAGTGCTCATTACTTAAGAGTTTTCCGTCTGTGTGACTTCATGCATGTGTATTATGATAGTCCTTAATGATATGATCACTTCTTTTAATGCACTATCCTTCAGTTTGAGATGGATACTGCTCACTAAATTAAAAAAAAGAGGTTATGCCTCTGTATCTGCATGATGTTTAAATGTTTATCTGAATACAGATGTGGGTTTTGTTTTGTTTTTTTCATTTTCTTACAGGTTTTTCTAGAGTAACCATTAGGAGAGTATCTGAATGCTCATACTAATGAGTTCCCAAAATTCTGAGCTAGTAACATTATCATCACTATAATGCTGAGAAAGCTAAGGCATAGAGGAATTCAATACAAGAATGACTGCTAATTTGGAGTGTTCTTCATTTAATCAAAGCACAGTTTCAATGGATATAATTTACAGGTTATTTGAAAGTAGAGATGGTTCAGCAATAGGAGTGCTAGCCATAACTTCAGAACCACGTTAAATTCAGCCATAGGCTTTTTCATGAACTTGGGCATACATGCTGTGGTCCTATCTGCATTATTAGGGCTTTCCTAGTGCAAGATTATTGTGATGCTCTGTTCTTTGAAATGTTTACAGTGCTCAGAAGCTGCAGTCAAGAAGGCTGTGTACATATGGTAGATAGATTCTGCGTTTAGTTTCCAGAGGCTCGAATTTGGAACTCAGAAAATGAGAAACAGTTCGTTAGAGGCCACCAGTTCGATGCAAGAAACTGGCTGCTCTATGTAAATCCCTGATAAAGACAGAAATAGAAATGGGGTATACCCAACAGGATGCATTTGCTGTGGCCTCCCAACATCCCCCATCCCTCCCCTCCCCGACCCCGAGACCTGCTGCTGACCCTGGGCGCTGGCCTGGGTGCCAGAAGAGGGAGCACGGAGCACGGTGGAGCCCCAGTCTTAACTGCAGTCCCCACTGCTGCCTCAGGTAGGGGTAACGGCTAGGACCAACCTGCAGCATTGCTGATGCCACAGAATTTTCAGAAAACCTAGCTTCTAGCTTTTAATATTATTTTATTATTTTTTGCTATGCATGTGCAGCTTGAGATTCAAAAGCTTATTGCTTTATCATGATGTTCAATAGGAAAACTGCCCAAAAGGCATATCCCTGATTCAAAGTCGACTCGCCCACTAAATTTCAAATTCACCCTTCAAAGTAAAGGCCTTTTCAAGTACATTAAGAGGGCTTTTTCTGTACTTGAGTAAAAATGGGAGGTTTTTTCTCCCCTAGTTTCATACTTGTAATCTTCTCGTAAATTTCTTTTGAAAACATCCGCTTGAGGCAGACACCTGGCCTGGAAAACTTTGTCCCAAGTAGTTTTTAAGTTCAGAAAAAACAGTGTATCTTCAGGTTTTTTTTCTTATAAGGTGTCTTGGAACCTGAAGTCCTATCGAAATTCAATCCTGAAAGCATAGCCTAGTAGCTACTTGGTTCTATTTGCATTTATGCAAATATGCAATGTGATTGCAAAATATCTGTACACTGGGCTCAAATACAGGAAGTCAGCTATCCAGTGATGTGCTCAGCTCATTCAAACATAATGCTAATTACTCAGAATAACACTGCCCAATACAGAGTCAGTGTATGAAAGGAGGGTAGCAAGTCCTGTACTTGTAATCAAAGTAGTAAAACAATTCCTCACAGTGGTTTCCTCAAATGGGCTTAGGGCTCTGAGCAGCTGAAGCAATTGTGTCATGCTAGGTACATTAACTGACCCTTTGGTAGTATCGGAACTGTATCCCTTTGCTAGGCAGAGATTTGATCACCCTATTCAGTCCTAACTGTTATTACAGCACCTCAGTCCAAGACTGGAGCAGCTTGATCAACTAACTGGATGTCCTGGGAGAATTCCCAAAGGATTACTTAGTTTGCTAATCTCTGCTCAGGGGGTTCTGGTGGCTTCATTGCTAACAAAGGCTTAGCTTAATAAGTACTGCCTGCTATTGCTTTTTTTTGTTTGTTTAATTTTTAAGAAAAGACTGCCTAGTGAATGGCTAGTGAGCATAATGTTAAGAACTTTTTTGTCCTCACTGTGGTACTACCAGCTTCAGTTAGGTGTGAGAATGATAGAGGAGCTTTACACAGCTGATTGCTTTACTTGTCCTTACACTGTCCCCATCCCATCCTCACAAAAAGTTTGGGACGTGTCTTCTAGCAGTATAATTAGAACACAGAGGGCTACTCTGTGGTCACATGCCTCTTATTTGAGTGGGGGAAAAAAAACCCACAAAAAATCTCCAGAACGAAACAAAAAAACCCCTATGGTTGAGGGAGAGGGAAGACTTTCCACTTCCTTTTATATGATCTTCATAAGCATGGGTACTGTAGAATTGAGAGGTTTATGGCTTAAAGTTAGTAACATTGTTCTATAAAACAATTATTCATTAAATATTCCACTAGGTATTTGGATATTATACTGAACATTTGTTGTAGTGAAGAGTCACCAAAAGTCTGCTTTTTGGTATTCTTCTGGTCCCAGAGAAGATGCAGGAAGGAAAACTTGTTTTTTGTTTGTTCTTGCTGGTTTCAGTGGGAAGTTGTAGTTCCTGGGTATAGAACTCAGTGAAGCTGACTTCTTCGGTGTGCCTGCAAATGGTTCAGTGCCAGCTGGAGCGAAACAGGCAGTTTTCAAACAAATCATTGAAGCAGCTTCAGTGTTCTTCCACATCTTTTCATGGAAAGTGAGGGGATGTGACGTTTGCAAATTTCTGAAGGAAAAATTGGCAGGATTTTAGATGGCCTTTTAGGTAGTCCAACAGATCTTCCCCTGCCTTGGTAGATGACAAAACTCCACCACAAACGATATGCTGTGCAGTCACTGGCCTTCTAGAAAGCTGTTGTGCACGCTTCAAGACCACAGCTCTCCAGGTGTCTTGAAAATTAGTTGTCCTGCCTGATGAAGGAGTTTCTCTTAAGTTTCCCCTTTGTCCAGGGCCACAGCAGACTACTGCTCACTGGATGTTAGGAACAAATTTAAAAATTCGCAAAAGCAAAGCCACCAATCACCAAACGTATTCTGGGTTAATTTGTCATGGCCTTAGTAAACTTGCTGATCTTAAATAGGAGGTAGCAGCAAATATTAAAACCCACGGCTTTGTAAATGCAAATGAAGTTATGGGAAGTTTAACGTTTGGAAAGGAAGTAGTAAACAGGCAGGTGCACGAGCCTGGGTGTGGCAGTAGGAGAGATCACTGAAGGCCAGCTATCTAGGGTGGCACATTTTGAGTGTAAACTATCAAATGCAGCACTGTAGCAGCCTTGCTGAGTGTGCTGTTCTTTGTGCTGGTGCCCTCCATGTATCAATAAGACAACAGGAGCCCTGCAGGTCACAGCTCCCGTAGCTTCTTCCAGGACCTGAACTCAAATACCTAAAAGCGGTTTGTGTCTACACGTAAGTCTGTTGGAACTGGAATCCAGCAGTTGAGCAGTGGTGCCCAGAAAACGTTGGATCATCTCTCAAAACCAGAGTCCTGGTATTCTGTGTAATGCCTTATGGATGATAAAAGTAGTCAGGACCTAAGCAGTGATAAATAATTCTCTTTATCATGCTTCGCTCATGTCAAAATTAATTGGACAAAGCTGCTGCCAATTCACTGCTCAAAGACAGTAAGTAAAAATACTTGCAAAGAAACTCACCAGTTAAGTTCGTATTCTGCAGCATTGTTGCCAATTAATTTTTAGTAAAGGTTTGCTATTTTAAAATACCTCACCTTGATTTCTAAAAAAGGACCTTTCAGTGTTTTTGTGGAGGTGGAAGAAAGAAGATTGTTAATAGGAATAGATAATCTTTTGTCTGAATACAAGATACAAGTTACAGTTTGGATGTATATACATTTGTAGTGTTTGATCCCAGAATTTAGCTCTCCTAAGTATTCTTCCTCATATTCTGTGATGCATCACTTACACAAGAAATAAGGGTTTGTGGAGAGGAGATGGGAGCATTGCAAGCAGCTGATACTTGTGTTCTTTGTTTGCACATCAGTCACTTCTTAAAGTACACTGCAATTTCCGTACAACTTAGCAGTGGTTTGCACATTGTTATATTGTTTTAAAAACATTTTATACTTTGCAGTGGTTATTTAAGTTACAGACATGAACAATAAAGTTTTGTTGTTTGAACTTCTGCCTGCCTAATTGTAATGAAAGGAGAAGTATGAGCTCTGCAGACATTTTATTGAAGTATAAAAACAGAGCCAGCAATTTACACAATCTACAGAAATGACATGTCATTACCACAAACTGGCTACTACAGGAAGTAGCTCTTGAATTGTGTGCCAAATTATGTATTAACTTAAGACTGCTTAGCCCAATCCATAAAATTAACTGGGGACAAAATATTCCATGCACTTTAAGAGCCCCTTAAACATTTAGGATAGGGAAAAAATGTAACAGACAACTCCTAGGTCTTTTATTGGACAAGTTTTGATGTAAAAGCTCAAATCTCCTCGAAATATGGAATATAATGTAACTTAGGAGGCAGTTGTTTCATGGGGTCACCTCTGAGTCATGAACATGTGCATGCACAGTATCCATATCTCCTCTTGACCAACATGGGTCTTGTGGTGCGGTTTCGTTCTAGGAACAACTGAGATTTTGGGCAAATCCCTGATGCTGAAAACCTACAGGTAAATAATTTACATAATGATATCACTAACCTAATACAATTGTTGACTTGCCAAGCTAGTAGCTCATGAATTGGTAGCAGTCTGAGTAGCTAGTTTCTAAACAGCAGTAATAACTCCATCCTGCAGCAGCGTGGCTTTATATAGTTACGCACTAAATACTCAAACTGATGGCAAGGTCTGGAACCACTGCTACTGGTTAATAACAGCAAGTTGTTCCACAATTAGTTTAATACAGCTTAAACTGGTGCTGCTTCCAAACAGAAGTATACCATCCACCTTCATCCTCTTCATCCTTCCTCTTGGCAGTAGCATTCACACAGCTGTACTGTAACATAGATAACGATTAATTCAGCTGAAAATTAAAAGGTAACTTTTTTGTCCTGTAAAAGGGACTTATTACCTAAGAAGATTCACTGTGTGAAGGGCAGTGTCAGTGCAAGAGAAGATGGAAATAAGTGGCTCAGGGAAGGCAGGGCTCCCTCTTCCTTTATTCTACCTTCAAAGGTACCAGCACCCACACCATTCAGATACCAACAGCAGGACAGAGCATTGTCCCTCTTGTTCACACTGATTAGGGAGTCAAAGAAACCTGAAGTCAAGGTAATTAGGTGCTGCTACCAGTTCCCTGTTGCTGTTTAAAAGGATGATGAAGAGAGGTAGTGGGTCTTCTGATAAATATTCCCTCTAGTTTGCTTAGCCCAGTTGCCACAGGCATTTTGAAAGGGGTGCACCTGGCTGAAGAGTTAACTGTGCTCTTTATTTGTTTTTCAGGGCAGGTGGGGTACAACTGTCATCTTGTGGTATTTACAAGAAAACAGAAATAGAAAACTAACTTTCATTTTACATGCAGCATGTCCGTGTGGGATGGACACAGATGATACAGAACTTAGTTAGAAAAATCAGTTTAGCTGATAACCACCCTGTTATATTTTCCTTCTGTTGCCTACTTTCAGCCTGTCCACAGACTGTTGCACTGCAACCAAAGACCTAAAATTTTGAGTCTGCAGGCCTTGGGCATGGAGGGAAGTTGAACCTAAGTATCCATACAGAGCCATGTTTGCTGGATATTTTCCAGGACTGAGATTTGGAAATAAGTTTCTTTCCGTTCATGAAAAATCTAAGATGGAACCTTTTGGACTATGGCACATCTATATTTAAATTTTCTATAAATACGTACTTCCCCCCCAATATTTTTCTGTGCGTAAATATTAAGATAAATACATATATGAAACAAATTCCACATCTGAAGTAGTGCAAATGTGGGATATTGCTGGAATGGCTGTGCTTCCTGCATGTCTTCATACAGATAGATGAGAGAGACAAAGGATACATAGTACAGGCTTGATTTTTATAAGATTAATGTTTTCAGTCAACATTAAAAATGAATGCTGAAGTGCTGAAGTACTGTGTTGTTTCCCCTTGACTGTCCAAACTGCTCCCCTCCTGTAGATCTGTTGGTTTTAATTTCTGGTAGATTTTGGCCGTTTTAGCCTTCTTTCCAGCTTCTACTTCCTCTGCCTCCTCTCTCCAATACTTTGGCACTGGAGCTACAGCCCTCAGAATCTCGGTCTGGAGATTCATGGCTTCCTCATAAGTATGGAGGGAAGAATGAAATTGCAATTAATCCCAAATTATAATTTCATGGTCTAGACAGTAAAGTTATGCAACTGAAAAATAAGTACAGACTTTTAAGTGTTGATTTTCAGTTAGAAAACCTACTCTCTCCCATGGCAATCATATCAAACCTATCCTATGCTTTAGAAAAACAAGGTCTTTTAACAGCTCACAGTGGAAGTTTCACCACTCCAGTGATGGAAAAGGGTTGGGCTGGAGCCCAGGATAATGCAGCAATATCAGCCTTACCACCTCCTCTGTCTTACTTCAACAACTAGGGCCTTGGCTTCTGCAGAATAACCCAACAGCTCATCATGTGTTACAGTCCCAGTACAGGTATGGCCCTTGAATTGCTTGAAAGCCTTGGGAGGCTCCAGAAGGACGAGTCAAATGCCTCTGCATATGAAGTAAGAAGAAATGTCATGCAGTTTAGACCTTGGGACAGGCTCAGAGTAGTCAAAGTTAGTAAATTAATGTTTTTCAGTGTAAAACCTTTCTCCTCACAATAAGACGTTATAAAAAGTAATCGATACATGAGCTAGAGCAGAGGATATGGAAAGCCAGGAATGGCAATGAAGAAACAAGGTAACTTATTTATCCATATTTTTAAAAGTAAAAATTTCAGATTTTAGCTACAAAGTCCATAGTCTTCCAGCCCGGCTGTTGTACTTCTCACGCAACTGAGAAACACTATATAAAGCACTTGGTGTTATGATAGAATTTCTCTTTCACTTAACTCCAGTTTCTTTGTAAACCAGGTCCTGGTTCAGCATTTCGTGTAAAACAAAGGAGCCAGGTGCTTCAGAATTGCTGTGACGGAATTGGCAGGGCAGCATCACGTTTTTCTCTTAAATGTAATCATTGATGCCTCACACACAGTTGACATCCATTAAAGGTTTTCATTTCACTTAAAATGCTAAAAATCCTGTTAATTTACTTATCGTTTCTCCAAATACCTTCTTGAAGTTTTACATGATTATAATGCTAGAAAAAAATCAGAAACAGCTAATTGTTAAATATGGAGGCATTGTTACATTAAACATGATTCTTAAACTGATACCAAACTGTGTTTTCACACATACTGTATTTTCCTATTTCAAGTGAACTTATCTATAGTCTAAAAGCATGTCTTAACCTTATATTTGTGAAAACTTCAATAACATTATAGGATTATTCATGTATAAAGTTGTGCACGCAGATAACTGAAGGAGCTTGGCTTAAGAATGCAAACACTTCCTGGTAGAGACTCTATTTGTTATCTGTGGGACCTACAATTCCCAAAAAACTGTGACTTACTGATTGGGGAATCTAAGTGCTACCACAGTAAAAAAAATACTGTTTTTTCTATTTACAGCTGAGGTTAGCCATAAAATGAAGTTTGAAGGAAATGATAGTACCTGGACTTAACGTGGTTAACATGGTTTAAGAGAAAAATCAGAATTTTTAAATGGCCCATCTCCTGAACCTGGCTGTGTTTTCCAGTGGCAAAGGGCCAGACACAGCCTGTATTCCCGCTTCTTGCTATAAAGCCCAAATTTGATACCCTTTAACATTCATGGTATAATATTTGTTGATGAAGAGAACAAAGGGAACATTCTGCACTGGAAAAGCAATCCAGCTTCCAAAGGAATGGGATTTCTAGTCCAAAGGAAAAGGAAAATCTGAGCCCTGATGAAAAAATTATCATTAGGGCTGCATAGTGCCTAGCTTGTAGGTGAAGAACTTTAAACATACTATCTTGCCCCAAATATTCCTGAAGCTTGGCTATGATGCTTGAAAAACCAGCAGGAAAATCTGCAATTTTAAGTTGGATGTCTAACCTACCTTGTACAGAGGAAAAGAATAATTGCCCTGGAATAGGAACTGCAAAACTCAGGAGTGAGTGGCACCATTTAGTCTAATGAAAAAATCTTGTGCAAAAGAGGGCCTTGGAGCTTTTTCAAGCAGAGGTACTGCTGTTGGCAGGTGCCTATTTTACTTGGGATTTATAGCCTAGAATGCTATACTGATTGGTGTTTATGTCCTTTCATTTAAAATAAGATGAGGAATCCTCTTCAGGAGGAAGAGTTGTCATCCTCCTGCTTCAAATACATTAGCTGGGAAGTTACAGCCTTCACTGAAGAAAAGCCAGGTTCTATTTTAAGTGATAGACCACATTTGTATTCACCTTGTAGGGTGTAGGCAGACCCTATTACTCAAGCTCAGAGACTGTTTCCCCTTTTGTGAGGATATGAGGCAGGGAGCACCCCACACAAGTTTCTCTCAGGGACAGTGCTGCGGTGGACTGGCCTGCTACAGTGAATTTCAGACAGATAGTGAGTTGTTTTCTGTTTATTAGACACTCATGATGTGTATGTGCCTCTACAAGTGTTCTCCAAAGACTACTTTTCACTCAGCGTGACTTATAAAGACTAGATCCTATCGTCTCCTGTGCAAACCAGGAGCCTTAACTGCCTTAGAAGGTGATGTATTTCGGATAAATTTTCAATCCATCATTATTTTAGAACACAAAGAGATCAGGAGCTTGAACAGCAGAATTACAGATTTGGAAGGTTATGAAGACATCATTAATTCAGAGGTCTATGGCTACATTAAATAGGCAGGGGCTGTGAATTGGCAAAAGCTTTCATTACTGAATCAATGTGAGGCCATTCTCCTAAGAAGTCCTCCCTCAAGGAAGCAGCTCTAACCCTCACGATATCAAGACTTCTTGGGCACATGAGATTAGCAAGGAAATTCATTGGCAAGTGAAATATGGCAACAGGGAGTCATCTCCAGCACTGCTTCACCTGGTAAAAGCCTACATGAAGTGACCGCAAGCATGCTACTTTTCTCATCTTTGGTACAGATGAGTCTTGGAGTACTATGTGTTCCTTGGACACTGGTGAGCGGATAGGACTGCTCTGCTCATCTCCATAGCTAGCACCAAAACCTGAGAACATCCCCTTAGTCTCCTTGTCCACTCCTAGCCTCATTAGAGGTGATGAAGGTAGCACCTGTCACAACAGGCCTTCGCACCAGAACGTTTCTAACCTCACGCTTGTATCACATTTCTTCTCTGGATATGTTATGAGCCCTTTGCACATGGTGTTCCTCAGCACTACAGCTGTGTTAGAGGAGCCTTCTCCCTGAGATTCCCTGTGGCAGGTGATAAAGATATTCAGATCCTGAAGGCCAAGTGAGATTTCTGCTGTCAAGACAGTAAAAGTGCAACTCCTTATTCTAGGGAACACTAGGTTCCAAACATGCGTCAGCACCTGAAGCACGGATTAAGTGCAAAAAATCTGATGACAATTTCTTGACACAGGTGATCGGTGAGTCAACTAGGGGAGGTGCTCTGCTGGACCTGGTACTCGTGAACAAACTGGCTGGGTGTGTGGAGGTTGAGGGCAGCTTTGGCTGCAACCCTGAGATTGTATAGTTAAAAATCCTGAGATAAATGAGCAAAACAAATAGTAAAATTGTCAGCCTTGACTTCTGGAGAGCAAATTTCAGCTCGTTCCGGGATCTGCTGGTCAGGATCACATGGGAGACAATTAGCTGCCCCTGGGACAGCTAGTTGATCTTCAAGAACAGCCTTCTCAAAGTGCAGAATTGGTCCATTCTAAATCACAGAAAGATGAACAAATGTGGTACAAGGCCAGTAGGACACTCTTGACTGACCTCAAATACAAAAGAGAAGGATGCAGAAGGTAGAAACAGGTCCAGGACTACCTGGATGGAATACAGAGACATTGCCCAAGTCTGCAGAGAGGGAATTAGGAAAGCTGAAGCTCAGCTGGTGTTGCAACAGCAAGGGATGTGAAGGGCAACAAAAAGGGGTTTAGTAAATATATTGGCAACAAAAAGGCAGCCTGCGGAAAATGTGGACCAAGTCCTCTATGTGGCAGGGGGACCTACTGACAAAAGGCATGGAAAAAGATGAGGTGTTCAATGCCTTTTTTGCCTTTTATTGTTCTGTTTTGCTTTTTTATTGGTAAGATTTACCTTCAGTCCTGAGGCTAACAGCAGAGTCTGAGGGAGTGAAGCTGTAGCCACTGAGCACTTAAGCAAATTGGACATACACAAGTTCCTGGAAACATATGGGATGCATCCAAGGGTGCTGAGGAAGCTAGCCCATGTCACTCTGAGTCTACTGTCCATCGACTTCGAAAGGTGTGGTGATTGGGGACAGAAGAAAAAGGCAAATGTCATACCCACCTTCAAGAAGGTTTAGAAAGAGAACCCAGGGAACTACAGACTAACCAGTTTATCCGCAGTCTCCTGGAAGATTATTTCCTCCTGGAAACCATTTTTGAGCTCATGAAGTGCAAGAATGCACATGCAGCAAGGGCAAACTGTCCCTGATTAGCCTGATTGGTTGATGATGGTAAGACGACTGGTTCTGTGGAGAAGGGAAGAGTAGTGAAGATTGTTTACCTTGACTTTAGCAAAGCTTTTCCCAAGGTCTTTGATAGTATCCTACCAGTCAAAATAGTGAGATATGGACAGGATAAGGAGATGATAAGGTGGATGGAAAACTAGCTGAACTACCAGGCTAAACAGGTTGTGATTGGCAGTACAAAGTCCATCTGACAGCTGGTTGCTAGTGGCAATCACCCTCAGGGACAGATTCTGGGGCCAATGCAGTTTGGCGTCTTCACTATTAATGGTCTGGACTGTGGGAGAGAGTGCACTATCAGCAGATTTACGGATTATACCAGCCTGCAGGGGAGGAGTTGATCTACTGGAGGGCAGGGCTGTGATTCAGAGGGACCAGGACAGGCTGGAGAAATGGGTTGCCAGGAGCCTCACCAAGCTCAGCAAAGGCAAGTGAGAAGTCCTATATTGGGCATAGAATAACCCCCTGCACTTGCACATGCTGAAGGTCAACTGACTAGAGAGCAGCTTTGCAGAAAGTGACCTGGGGTCCTGGAGCATGAGTTGGCAGTTGGGGCAAACAAGGGCAAACAAGGTCAACCTCATCCTCAATTATATTAGCAAGATGTAGCCAGCAGGTCCAGGGAAGTAATTATTCCTTTCTATTTGGCACTTGTGAGACTGCTTCTGGAGTACTGTTTTTGGCTGCCCAGCACAAGACATTGACATACTGGTGTGAATGCAGCAGAGTGTCACTAAGATCACACAGACTAGAGTACAAGCATATGAGGAGAGCATGGTTGGGCGAATATAGAGAAGAGATCCAGATTCTTCTTGGAGGTGTATGGTGATAGGGGAAGAGCTAATGGACACAAGTTGCAATACAGGAAATTCTGCATGCAAGGAAACGTATTTTCACTATTAGGATGGTCAAATGCTGGAATGGGTTTTCAATAGATATTGTGGAATCTCAGTCCTTGGAGGTATTCAAAACCTGACTGTGCAACCTGCTTTAGTTGGAGCTGTTTTGAATGAAAAGTTGGACTAGCTGACCTCCAGGGATCACTTCCAACCTGTCCATCAGAGGGGTGAGGCAAGAGACCAGCGGATGGCAACAGTTTGCCACTGCAGATCTGCTAGAACCCTTATTGACCTCAGAGAGCTCGAGTTTCAAAGGTGAGGCACCTACACATTTCAACACCGAAAGATGGAAGCTGAGTTTTGATTTTGAGGACTGCAACTTGCAATATAGAACCCTAAAATCTATCTGAATCTCATTTTGAATCTGGCTCTTAATACTGAACTTTGAAAATCATGGATCTATTTTCAAGAGTGCATGAAGATATGAAAGGCCCAAGAGGATGATTAATCAGCATTGCTTTGAGGGACGTTTTCCTTCCTATTGTCCTAAGATGAGATTGGAGATAGTAGAAAGTGGCAGTAGAAAAGATGTTTTGGAGTGGCCCTGTTGTTTTCCTTTGTGGGTTTCTTATCTGCTTAATAGTTAATGCATATTTGTCTGTAAATAGCTAGTGTACATGACTGCAATTGGCACCTTTTTGGAGTTAGATCATAGTTGTCTTCTAACTGGTATTAATTCCCATTTCCAAATGCTCTGTTTAACTTCAGCATGAGCAAAACTGTATGAAAATATGATGTTGCTGCACTCACAGTGTTGTGCAGGGCTGTATGTGGAGCTGTGCATTACAAGAAGAATTATATAAAATTAAAAGCTGACTTACTTTAGTATCTTTCTGTTAAAAAGTATGCTCATTCTAAACATAGTGCTTGGAAAAAAATGTCATCTATCTCCTTATGACCGTGATCAAATTCTACACATTTTATAAGAAACAGTATGAACCTACTTTATGTATCACTAAAAATTTAATGTACATGATACATATTTGAATGGAATATATGACTTTTCTTTCTTCTGGTGTAATCATTCACAATTTTGCAAAATAGATATGTATCTCTGATTTGGCAGCAGCTTCCACAGGTATAGGTAACAGGAAAAATACAAGGGAGTGGATAATCACAACCCTTATCTTAAAGAAGGACATCCAGCATATTTTAAACTTTTGATAACTAGAAGGTATGACTTTTATTTTGTCTTAAATGTAGCATTTCATCATTAGTTTGATAATGCTTCTCTCTCTGTGACAAAATAGTTAGAACATAAACCCCCTTCTCCTTTCCTCGGAAGTTTGTTAACAAATCCACACACTGGTTTATATTTTGTTAGAAATAGGGGGAAGGGGAAAATGCGATTTGCCAAATGGGGAAAGAAAAAATATTTATCAGCTTTCAACACTTGGATTAAATTATATCATGCTCTGTAAGAAAAATTATGTGGCTGTTCAGTTTTGTTTTAGAAGAAGTCCTATGATCCAAAAACGATAACGTTTTCAGAGCATCTAATAAAAGCATCACTCACATGATGGTCACAAGAATATGCTTCTACAAAAGAAGTTGTAACTAGTGTGTTTCTTTTCCCTTAGTTAAGAAAATAATTATATTTAAATATCTTTGAAATTTCAAGACCTCATCTTTTTATAAGCTATAGTTTAAAGCCTATGGTATAGTCTGAAACTATCAAATATACAATCTTCCTAATGTGCCAGGACTTTGATTACATAAAAATACTTTGTTGGTTCATGGTGAATATTCATAAATGGTATATATATATGGTACATATATGCACAGTATAAAACATCATCGTAAAAAAAAATAGCTCTGTATGTATACGAGATTTTAAAAACCCAGATCATTCCTTTCTACCTCTTTTTTTCTATTTTTAATTAATGCCTGTTTGGGGCATATTATCTCGGTATAATTTCTGCTATGGTGATGTCTCTCTAGGATCATCAATAGTTCCTCTACAATGAAAACTGGAAGATAGTCTATATTAGCTACTAGTTTACTTGATCATGGCCTGGAATATCCCTAGCCCTCAGTCAAACTCATTGAATTTCTCTCCTGTTTTAGACTGGGTAGAGGCAGCTGATAGGCCTGGAGTCATAGTCAATGGGGATCTAGTCAAAACAGCCAATATTGTCCAGAAAGTGAGTCAACTCATTTTAAAGCAGGCATCTACTTTTAGTCAGATGAATCACTCTCTAGACTCCATTGATGTAGATATGTCAAGCTGGATGAGATGGATCCCACCCTTACATGCCCTAGATGTTTCTGCTCACTTGTTTGAGAGTGAATTGAAGCACTTCAGAAATAAGTTAGTAGTGCAGTTTGTCTCAGCCTTACTGAGTTAGGCTCAGTAGTTAGTGCATATTTCTCAGCCTTGCTGAGTTAGCTGTAAGTCACCAGCTTAGCATTGCCAGCTGCATATGTGGCCTCAACTATACACCAACTCTTCATGGTCCATACGTGAGTCTCTGGTGCATTCAGCATTTAAATGCAATAAGTTCCTTTGGTGTTCTTACTAAAAACTGATTTTAATAAAAGCTGTATTTACACTTTAGAAAGCTTGCTTTTTAAATAGCTCCAGAACTTTTAAATTAAGTTGGCCGACAGATTCTAAAAAAGTCTTCCAACTGTTGTAAGAACTGTACCAAATCCGTTTCAGATACAAATTCTGACTGAATGTCGTTATGTAATGCATGCTAAATTCTGTCTGTGAATTTGTTTACTGCCATGTGAACGGAGAAACAGTCTCATTGTTCTGGACCTCCTACCACTATGCCCCTTCTCAGGAGCAGAGAGAAACATGGAAAGATTGGCTTGAAGCTGCAAATATCTTTTAGGTAAAAGAGAGGGAGGAAAGGTAAGTCTGATGGATCAACATGCACAGGAAAGCGGGAAGTGACCCTGAACTTCTAAGCCCTTTGGCTTATTCTGTGTTGTTTTCTCCACTGTGCCCTTTTTTATCCCTGTCCCCCATCTCAACTAGGTTGTTTGTCTAATGCCCAATTCCATATCTTTCCTAGCAGGTTTGCTGGCAGGTAGGTGAAAATGATGAAAGAATGGATGGCCCAGAGCAGTGGCCAGCAATTTGTAGGTCCTTATAGCAACCACCAGCACCATGTTTCATCACAAATGGGGTAACCCTTAAAGGCTTTACCTTGCAGATTGGAAATGTGCCATGAGCATGAAGAGAAGGTATGAGCAGATATCCTCCACTGACTCTTGTTTGCTTTGCATGAATGAAGAATAGAGGAAGAAATTAGCAGCAGCATGAAATTTAAGGAATTGGTATTCTGTATTTTTTTTGTTAATCACCTCTGAAGTAGCATGACATCTGGATGGGAACTACTCTTTCCTCCTGAGGTGTCTCAACTGTCAGGTCATGATAGGGATGCTTCCACCCCCACTTACTCCAAGGCTGAAATCCTCGAGATGGGTTGTTTGTTCCTCTGCTCTGCATCCCTCTGTGTAATTCTGGATGCCCTTTGCCTGGAGGAAGTCACAGCCCAGCCCAAGGTGCAGAGGCTTCCTTAATAGCATGGGAGAAGAAGTGGGAGTGGATTTCACAGAAACCTCTGATGAAGAAGCTGCCTGAGCAAGCTGGTGAGGAATGGCTGCATTCCAGGGGAGCTTCCTAATTGCTGTGTTACTTGGGGTATGCTGGGGAGCATATCTCGGCCAGTACCCAACAGTCTTGTCTTCAGCTGCCTTTGCCCAAGCACTTGACTGAGGGATTGTGCTTGAAGGCTGTTTCTGGATTTGGCCCCGCAGGTGAGGCAAGGGAGGGAGCTTCCTGTTGTGGGAATATCATTCAGGCTTAAGGGGTGAGCTAGCAGGTTTCAAAATAAGCTATCAAGCTTTCAGCTATCAAAGTAAGGCTGGGATTCCTTGCCTTATGGCAGAAGTTTAGGTTCATGGGGATGTAAGTATTCCAGTACCAACAGGTGCCTCACTGGAGATGGCGAAGCTCTGCAGCGCCTTTGAACCTTCCAAGAACTGGTGCCAAATAACAAAAATGTCTGGTATCTCTGCATTGTGCCCAAAATAACAGGCTAAAGCAGGCTTTAGGCTTGCAGGGATATTTTTTCTCTCTGTGAATTTGGTCTGGTTTTGCACCTGTGAC
Source organism: Gavia stellata (assembly GCF_030936135.1). NCBI lineage: Eukaryota > Metazoa > Chordata > Aves > Gaviiformes > Gaviidae > Gavia > Gavia stellata. The sequence continues at coordinate 34,760,728 of NC_082597.1, read as the reverse complement.
AAGCTGAGGTGCTACTTGCCTTTTCCCTGGCCTTTAAGTAATTGCAGTTTGAAAAATGTTGTTGTACAATGTCCTTAACATGGGTTTTATAATAAGTAAACAGTACATCCTGTTTATATGGCGACATTCAGTAAAACACAAATATCGATGATTTGTCCCACATTTTGTTCAGTTGTATTATATGTGCTCAATATAATTTGTTACTGTGATTTAAGCAAAACTTCATGGGTTCTCTGTCCACAATCTTGTCTACGTTAGGAATTTGTCCCATTCCCAGAAATAGATTTGAAAGCTAGAAAAAAAGGCAGAGAATGTGAGTTTGCATCTTCTTTGCTGACTGTCTCTCTATATCCTTATGTAATTAATTTTATGAAGACAGCAGTTTGCTTACACCAAGTAAATAATTTTATGGGAAGAACAGAACTGTTATATACAGAGAAAAAAAAAGGTATGCCAAGTGCCAGTGTTTGAAAAGTAAAGTCAAATTCAAATAGGAAAGGTGTCATAAATTTTAAATAGTGTAACTACCAATAGTATGTCCATCTTCAAATCAAGATGTCAAACATAAATTTTTGCAGATATTACTCAAAGAGGATCTGTGGTGATTGTTAGATGTGAGACAAAAGTAGATAACCTAGCAGCTTCTAGCTCTAGAAACTTTGACTACATGTCCAACCAAGTCCTATTAAAAGGGGAAAATTCTCATAGCAAACAAGCTCTGCCTTGCTGTGCTGTATGTGGAGACACCACACTTCTGCTAGCTGGACCTGATGGAATAGCTGATAACAGTAGGCTACTGTTCTCACATGGCCAGCTTCAGTTGTGGTGAGGCACATGCATTTTCTGACAATGGATAAATATTGGGGCTGAGATGCCTTTTCTGCCTTTTCCCACCAACTGTGATTCATCTGCCCCATCCTTACCAACTTTTGCCAGTCTGCTCTAATACCTGTCCCTGTGTCCTGTTCCCATTCTCCTCAATTAGCCAATCCTAATTTAATTTATCAGGTTGTTCATCTGGGCCCTAATCTCTTTGTTTAGTAAAACATTGCCCTAGGAGCTCTAGGCTCCAGTCTTCTTGCCAATCACTTCCAGTTCCTCTGGTAACATCCCAGTCCTTCAGTCTGTTCTGACCTAGCCAAACCAAGCAGATTTTCTCTTTGCTCCCTCTCCTATCTATCTCTTTCCACCTGCTCCATCTTCCAGCCTGTCTTAGCAGCCTTGTCTCCAGTCTTGCCCCAACTTATTTGTCAGGTCGGTCACTGATTGCTCTGTAGAAAATCTTTTCATGAGATTTTACGCCTCTACCATTTTGTCTCCTTTTCCATACCCTTCACCAATCACATTATGTACTGTACTTCAAGTGTCTAACTCTGCTAAAGAAAGAAAGTTAGTTAAGTGTTAAGTACCTGATGCTGGAGAGTCGATGGTGGGAATAGCCTCCCAAGTTCCCCTATAATCACTAGGAAAAAAAGTAGACTCCTTTGAAGAGGTGGTTCACAATAACAAAAAGAGCTGCTTGAAGTAGACAGTGTGATTATTTCTTAGTATCAAATTTATCAGAGTAACTATAAGCAAATATGACTTTTCCTCGATAGACTGAGGCAACTTCGTAAGGCTAGTGCAGTGCTGAAGTTTTATCGGCATTGTTCCTGAAATCTCCAATAATCAACTTAACCTGAAATACTAGAGAAATGCATCTACAAATAGTGACTGTATAAAATCTTGTCTGCTGGAGAAGTTTTTCAAATTAATGCAAATATAAATACCTCTACCCTCTTACTTATTTATGACTTAAATCTTGGAGTCACAATCATAATTCTTTGCAATGGAATTGGTATCATCATTGGTGACATAAATAGTAGTCCTCCAAGAATGAATAAATAGACTGACCTTGTGTCTCGCATAATGAATATCCTACGTAACCCTTGAGTGACTCCACCTAAATACGATAGAATTTAGTTCTAGAATCACTGTAAGAATGAAGTAAATGACAACGTGTTGAATGTTGGGATCCAGCTTTCAAAAGCATGGACATTTTTCTCTTGGGAAAAGAGCAGAGCAGTTAAATGAGAGAGGACAGAAAAGAAGAAAGAAAGAGAGTAGACATGTTTTCACCTGCATGTCTCATTTAAAATTTTAATATGTTTTAGTTAAGCAGGAGATCTAAAATCAATATATCAAGATAGTATGTAATAAGGCATTGTTTATATAGCTCACAACAGTAGCAAGGAAACTATTTAGCCTGGTCTCTTAAAGAAGTAAGGCTAATGAAATCATGCTGTTCACCTGCCTGTATCAGCCCACCTCCTGAAAATAGCATTTGGTCAGTTTCAATGATGCACCACAAGTAGAGGTCTCGCAGCCACTATCTTTCTAGAGGTTGTTCAGAATAGCTGATGAGGTGGGCTTATGCTGGGGGCTGTTTTGTCAGAGTCAACAGAACTAGCTGTAAAATCACAGCCTAATCCTGAATCAGCTGTTAAAAACTGCACCAGCTGCGCTTGGCCAGCCACTGTCTCCTCCTGCTTCTTCTTACCCCATCTACTCCAGCTGTCATTCAGAGGCTCTTACCTGGGCAGCTTCCCTACTCTTGTTTTCATGAGTTTGGAAATATGCTCTTATAGGCAGATAAACACCACTGAGGGAAAGGCTTCATATGAGTTTCTCTCTTACTGGACACCAAAAAATTTGTAGAAATAGTACGGTGCAGGAAAACTTGAATCACAGTTTGTGTCCTCTTAGCTGTTAAGTCAATCAGGCTTAAGACACAAATCCAAAGGACAACAAGTTTCCCTAGATTGATTTTCACTGAACTGTATTTTAATTAATCTATCTCTCAACTTTGGTGTCCAGCAGGGCAATTACTATTCACTAGAACAACAGCTTTGGTATCCTTTTCTTGGGATATGATCAGCTTCATTATTTAAATGATCAGATGAAATCTGGGACTAGCAAATCTTAATTTTATACTGAATTAGAATATCATGTCCAGTTTTAGACACCAGACTTGAAGAAAGAAGAGAATCAGCTGGAGACAGTCCAGAGGAGAGTGACAAGAAAGATCAGAAGTGTAGAAATTATAACCTAAAAGAGAAAATTGAATAAATTATGTTAGTTTAGTCTGACACAGAAAAGATAGAGCAAAGACATTATAACACAAGAGGTTGCTCCAAGGAGGAAGAGAACAATCTATTTCCCTTGCCTATGTTTGATAGAACAAGAAGTAATAGGCTTAAATTACAGCAAGGAAGATTTATTTTAGAAATTACAGAAAACTTTAATGGTGAGGATACAGAATAGATTGCTTGGCAAGCTTTTGGAGTTTCCATCTCCATTGGAGATCTGTAAGATCAGAGTACTTGAATAACTGCTTCCTGCAGGCAGGAGGATGGATTAGGTGTCTTCTAGAGGTCCCTTCTAGTTCTACTATATATTTTACTCTAGTAGTAAAACTGTAGTTTAAAAGATAGGCTTCATGTACTCTCCTTACGCTATCTCATCCTTGTCTTCAAGCAGTGATAAAATCCTTCTGTAGAAAAGAGAGTAAACAATGCTATTACTCCAGTGATCTTGTAATGAAAAAAGGAAATACATCTTGGAAAAAGTACTTTTTGATATACCTTCATTTAGATAATTGCACAGAAGTACTTGGAAAGTTGGCTGTAATAGGGGAAAAACATATAATATGATAAAATTCATTTGTTTAAAATTACTTTTTCAGCACCTGTTACTGTTGCACTGAATGATATCACTGTAGATCACTCGTGTGGGAACTTCAGAAATCAATTGAATAAAACTGCCCTAATTGCATTCAGAATACTAAATATAGTTTTAGATTTTTGTGTTATCATTCCTTCTATTTTAAAGATTTCATTTAACTGGAAATATGAGAAGCAGCGCTTTAGTTCTCAAAAATTGTGTATATCATGTGAAATCCATTAAAAAGCTAAAAGGATAAAGTAAAGCGTAGACATTTCAGAGATAACTTTAAAAATCCCTATTACTGTCTTGGTGGCTGAATCCTCCAGAATAAAATGGTTCGGCCGAGGAGCCTGACTGCCGACTTATAAATCACAATTCTCAAACACATGCTCCTGACACAGAGTTTTGAATCTATTTATTTGTTTAGTTCTGGACGGTCTTTGCTTTTTCACAGTTTGCATTATAACTTGAATGCAGTTTGTTTGCATTGCCTGTAATATGACTGGGGCGCAGCACTTCTACTGCAGAATGTCACAGAAATTTGACTCGGCTGTTCTATTTCTTGAATATTTGATTTTTAAATGGTTTAGTCCCTTCGATTGTGGAAAGTCGTCTTTGGACAAATGCCCAGCAATGCCCAACTCAAGGCACCTTGCCAGCTACCTGGATCCTCTTTCCCCTTTAGCTGCATAGACCTCAGGAGGGCTTGGTCCCGAGGAAGGGCACCGTCAGCCATCAGAGCTGAGCAGCGAGCTGCCCCTGGTGCCGCTGAGCCGTGCTGAGCTGGGCCTGGCTCGTGGGAAACACTGTCTGTCCTTCCTCGGGTTTCTCAGACCCTGGGAGACCTGGGTCTGTACCTGCAGGTTCCAGATTTATGGCACATGGACTGAACGTGACTGCCAGGACACTTCACCTCGCTCCAGGCTTACTTCAAACCTCCTTCCTCGCTTTCGCTTTCCCCTCAGAGACAGAGGTATATATACACGCAATGGGACCAGATATGTACCATGGATGTATGTGTACGATGTGTAGTCCTCTTCTGCCATCAAAAGAGCTGTGGGGCTACTCGGTGGGTAAGGCCTAGCAACGTTGCCTGAAGCATAGGTAGGATGGATGGGAGACTTTGGTTCTAACGCTGCTCCAGATGAAGACGCAGTTAGAAAACAGGTGTATTAACTCTACATGCCCTGCTTGTTGGAAGAAAGGGTTCAGCTGAAGGCAAAGTGGATAGGGAACACATGGTTTAAAAATACCACCAAGATTTATCCTGAGTTTGGGTCCAGTGATATCAGAGTTTACGTGACTTTGCAAGGCTGCAACAGTATAAATTTATGCACTGGAAGGGTGTAGCCAGATAGTCAATGAACGGGAAACTGAGCCAAAATTTTGGAGGCTTCACTGGAGTGTAAATGTTGGACTTGGATACCTATGCTCCTGCAGACATACATGCCCTGTAGATTTCAGTACAGGGTAGAGTTATCTGAAGTTAATTTTAAATAAAACTGGTCAGCTATTGGAAGGAATCTGGCCTCAGTAATGGGCAGCTCTGTCCATAAAAGTTACTGGCAAGATGCTCTGCCTTCTCAAAACCATGTAGCTTCTACAGTTTGAAGTTGATTGCTTAAAGCAAGCTCAATAGGACCTTGCCACTGGTATTTTTCAGACTGTGACCCACAGCAAATTGCTGGAATATGTTAAAACACTGAGTGTTAACAAGACAAAAGTTCACAGTTGTCCATAAAAAAAGGATAAACAGTGGCCCAGCCCACTGGGAATCTCTGCACCATTCAGCAACTTGTTGACATGCTTAAATTCCTCATGGCTCATAACTCTTAAGAACATGTGTTCATATGAAAAACACACTAAAATGAAAACAAGTTTAATAAACAGTCAAGTCTTTAATTGAGAAGCTCAAAAGGAAATAGATAGTTGCAAGAAGCAAGAATCTTCATGGATTTTTGTTATATTTTAAAACCAGCACCTCTATTCTGGGCATTCATGTTCTCTAATGGAGATCAGGCACATGTTCAAAGTGGTTTTACAGGTACATTTCCTTATATACAATAGATACAATGGATTTTAAACAGTTTCATAGCAACGGATGGTTCGTGATGGCCATTAACCTAGATAAGTGAGTATCAGTTTGGCACATCCTTAATGGTCCATAATGGTCTATGGATAAAAAATTCTTTCTCTTCATCTCTTCCTGAGAGGTGTTTTTTGTTGTGGATTTTTTTTTTTCCCCCTAGGCTTTGTTTTACAAAGCAGGTTCATGTGAATTTTTGCATTCAGGAAAAAAAATTCATACGCAAGAGCTTTATGGTAAGAGCGTTTACCGCAAAAAAGATTTATTTTTCTCTGGAATGTAGTAGCCCTAGTATATTCTAGCAGGTAAGCAAAACTTTTAAAAGTTTAATATATACCTTGACAGCAGCTAAACAGACATTCCTAAATAGCAGAGATTTTTAAATGACTGTTGCTATATCTGTTGGAATTCAGAAAGGCAGTTTTATGTTCCTGTTTTTAATATTAAGTTCCTTTATGCTGCTGGAACAAGTTGTATCTCTTCTGCAAGACAAAATACTGCTGATGCCATGGTAGAGGAGGAAATCACTGCGATACCTGATTCATAGAGCTGCCACAGAGCCCTGGGAAGAGCAAGAACCCAAGCGCTCCAGGAAGTGCAGAGCTGGAATGTAAGGATTAGTGTTGGGGTACTCTGTCCCCCAGACCTGTGGGTGTTGCGGAGCCAGAGAGGCTGCATCAGCAGAGACTCCCAGTGGAGGCGCGGCGCTTGCTGTGGGAGGAAAATAGTACATATCTTGGACGAAATTACACCACCTCTCAGAATGGCATACATTTGGCGTAAGTACCTCTCACCCCCGACTCACATAGACCATTGTGTCAGCACAGCATGTATGCTGGGGCTCGTGATTTACCTATTCCACATGTGTGCCTTCAATGATGTAGCTGTGTAGGAAGACTTTTGCAGCGCATACGTGGGCTTAATTCTGTCCCAGAGACTCTACTAGGATTTACTATATAGTAACATAAAACTGTGTTTTAAAAATACCACTTTAATATACTGTGGTGTGCTACATGATACCTCTGATTATATGTGATGCATATTTGCATGAACCTTAATGAGACTTGCAAAAGTAAGAGGCAAATTTTAGAGAAAATTGGATTAAATGGCTTAATTCTCCATAGTTAAAGACTTTAAATTTTAATCAAGACTTGAGTCTGAGACTAATAACTCTTAGACTGGATGTTTAAAATGACTAAAATTTAAAACCAAATACATATAATCTAATGTGCATTATCACCAATGTATTTGTATAGCAGTAATTCCTAGAAGTATGAACATTAAAATGACAAATTTCAAAAGTCAGCATAGGCTTTCCCCAAAACTCTGGGTTGGATTTTCTTGCTTGTTTTTGCCCAGCTGTACCTAGGGTGGTATCCTGCACTGCTGCAAACCCAGTTGCCCCTGTGCAAACTTCTCTAAGACACCTGTAATGAACTGTGCTGGTGCGGTTCTTGTTCCCAGTGATGGGGCAATGCAATACCAATCCTCGTCTTGCTTAATGCATAGGACAGGCAGAAGGATGTTTGATTCTCTGTTATCTGTCTGAAACGCAATCTTTACAGAAGAAAACATGAAAGAGGTGGTTTGGATTCCAGTCTGTTATTCCCCATACCTGTGGTCACAATTCCTCATCACCTCAGGAGTTATTCAGGACTTTGTAAATATATTAAAGTTTGCAGATTTCAAAGCTTCCTTCAGTTTTGGGTTTCTTTTCTACCTGGCTCCCACAGTTCTGAGGGACTTTGTGTTAGACTGAACAGAACCTTCTAAAAGTTAATTTGTGGGATTTATATACCAATAGAGGATCATGAGAATGCTTTGGTGATAAACAGTAAGAAACTTTTAATAAGACATTTTTGAAGTTACTCAGTTTTGACTACAATTTTAATAACCTTAGTGAAGTCATCATAATCCTAAAATAATTTAATAAGTTTGTTGTGACCTTAAGACATTACTAATACAGAATTATGTAAAAATCAATGAATTTATGTTTGACTAATGAAATAAGATATTCTGGAAGTGCTGTGTATAAGCTATATAAGTATAGCTTATACGTATATATATAGTATATAAGCTATATATAAGTGTATAAGCTAAACAGTTTGAGTTTCAGTATGCTTAAGAAATAATTCTTCAGACCTTTTCCCAAGATGATGCCTTTATTTTCTGTGGATCAACTTGTCCTGTGAGATTAAAGATGCTGTGTCTATAATGGGGATAAGAAACCTCTAGCAATGCCTTGCTTTCAGTCTATTTTTGGAGTTATTTTTAGTATGGCTAGTAACATGTGAGACTAGCAAAGGTAGTAAGTGTCCATTAAACTTCATCCAATCTCAGTTCAATCTGGTGGTCAAAAGTCTTTAATATCTCTAAGACTTCCACTGTTCTGCTAGATTTGGTTGAAATTGTCCAAGAGGTTGAAAAATTACCAGGGAGAGCGGGGTAATAGTAGAGTGAATGGATAATGAGCCTGCATAAACTTCATTTCCTTAGGACATTATACGACAAAGTGAACAGTCTGCTGGATGGGGGCATCTTCAATATTTAGCAGTACAGATGTTTTGTTTCAGTTGTTAATCTTACTGCCAGTTTGTGGAGAAAAAATTCAGTTTGCTTAACAGAAAAATACTGCTCAGTCTTCATCACACTTGGCTTTTTCTTTGGAAAACATCTAAGAGTTAAACCGAATATATTCTACCTCAAGTTAGCTGTAGTTAGCATTTCTGATCAGAACATCCAGTTCTTTCGTCTCTCTTTGCTTTTAAAATTATGTTTTTATTTCAACAGTACTTTCTACCAGCAGGCAAAGCTGCTGTTACACTCTACCCAGCTGTGAAATCAATATGATTTTCATTACAAAGATAACAGAAACTCTCTTAGAAAGACTGTGAATTGCCAAAGGTCAAATAACAGTCAGTGGCAGAGCTTAGAATTTAGATGTCCTAATTAAAAAATCTCGTGGTATAAATATATTAATGAAATGCATCCTGAGAAGTGTTTGCATTTAAGATGGCAACAATTTTAAACTAATACATTGTTTCTTTAATTGCTGTAGTTCATGTAAGTCACATCAAAATGTGATGCATTCTTTCTGTGGTTTATGACCGCTTCTTATAAAATAGGTATTAGCTCTTCTTTCTTTTTTTTTAATGCACAATTATTTGAGTGTGATTAGATTAGAAAGTGTAACAGTCACAGAAGAGAGAACATATCTAGTAAGATTTCTGTCATATTGTACTCTAAAAATTACACATAGACCGAATGAATGGATGCATCAGTTATTTCTGTGGTGTATGACTTCATTAACAGCAAGAGGAAGTGCACAGTCAAACTGAAAGCAGCACTTGAGCCTTTCAGCCAGAGCAGCCAGTTCTATTTAAATTAAAATCAGCATTGTAAAATAAATGTTATTAGTCTTCCTAAGATCATCCTTGATCTCTTCTTATTAAACCTTAATTTTCCCAGCAGTTAAGTTACATCTGCCTTATTATGGATGAATATAACAGGAAATCAATTATTTTATTACTTGTATTTGTTTGAGATCCCTCTCTCCTATCTCTGTTTTTATTTAAATTCTGTCTTTTCCACCCCATATGCTAAAACAGTAAACTCAGATTGCCAAATATTGTGTTTTTTAATAAAAAATGTTCTTCACCTTACAGCTGAAGGGTTTTTACGTTATTGTGCTCCCTCTGCTGGATAGTGCCTATTCATTTTTTACTCCCTGAGCTGTACTAATATCTGTGTTCTATAAACAAGTAATCACACTGCCTTAATGGAAGAGGTATAAAAAATGGGAATGCCTCATTTTGGTCTCAGATGACGTGGAAGGTGACAGTTGTAGGCTAGGAAAAATCCTGTTATCTGACCGCTCAGAGCAATTGAAAGCCTTTGGTGGACAGTTGAGGAAAAATTATTTACTATCTCTTGACCAAAAACAGATGGACACTAAATAACCTTCTTTCATTTGTATAACTTAGAGAGGATGATGTTGATTCTTGTACTCTGGTAAGTACAACAGTATCCTCAGATGTCCCCATAATGTTATTAGCATCTCAGTCTTAGTGGTGTGGTTCTCATAACTTGCTCCATCCTTTGTTGAATCTTACAAAGTCGCTGCTGGGCCAGTGTTTGCTCAGTGGAGAAAGCAAGCCCTGGCAAGGCAGGCGATGGCTCAGTTCTTTCCCATCTCCACTGCAGTGAGGCAAAAAGGAGGAAGAGCAATACTCCAGTTTTGTTTCTAGAAGTGATTTTGTCATGGCCTTTGACTTCATGGGGAGTTTTGGGCTTGCTCTACTGCTCACCTTTCTCCTGCTGCTGTCACATGGTGAACCTGGCTTTGTCCTTCCTTCCTTCCTTCCTTCCTTCCTTCCTTCCTTCCTTCCTTCCTTCCTTCCTTCCTTCCTTCCTTCCTTCCTTCCTTCCTTCCTTCCTTCCTTCCTTCCTTCCTCCCTCCCTCCCTCCCTCCCTCCCTCCCTCCTTCCCTCCCTCCGGGATGTGGTTGGGGTGGGCACCCCCAGCATAGCTGATCCCATCCCACAGCTCACTCTCGGGTGGCCCTGGAGCCTCCTGACCCAGGGGGCCAGCCAGGCCCCCTCATGGGGCACTGCCCAGACCAGCCAGCCCCTGGGTTCCACAACCTCCCAGCTCTTCTCTCTGTGCTGGCTGACCCAATCGCTCCTATGGAAAGGGGATGGAAACTCAACGTCCACTTCAGTTGCAGGTGATTTGCAGGTGATTTGCCCGTCTGGGCATGGTTTTGCCAGGGAAGCTGGATACCTTGGCAGTTTCCTTCAAATTTAATGTGATCTTATAAATGCTGCTGCATATTGGTAACATTGAACTGGGAGTTATTTTTCAGCTTGACTTGGCTGCACTTACAGATGAGCTCTCCCCTATTTTAATATAGATCAGACTGGTAGCATACTCCTGAAAAGAAGTAAAAAATTACCAGTTGTTGGGGGCAATAACTATTTGACTCCTGGTTTAACTAGGAGGCTCATTTTGGGAAAAGGCATTATGGACAAATTCAAGGTAAGAATTTTTTTCTGAGGTCAGTTTTAAATTTCAATTTCTGGATATATAAAATAATATTCAAAGTCTTTGATTCTCCCAGACAGTCCTACAGTGAAGTAATCAGCATAATTATCTTCTGTGACTCTCTCTAATAAACAAAACCTACTTTCATGTGCATGTACACTTTCTTTCAAAAGAAGTTCTTTTTTAAACCATTTCTAAAAGAACAAACTGGTTAAAGGAATAAACTTCCAGTTCCTAAAACCTTCATTTCTTCCTGTTCAGAAGAAAAGACAGATGTTTAATATATTTTGCTTTTGCTAAAATAATAAAAGCTTGTGCTGTTGAACAAATATTCTTCCTTAATTTAGTGAGGCCTAAACAAAATCAACATCGCCGTTCACAGGACGGCTCATCCTAGGGTGAATCCCCTCCGTTGAACCAAGTTGGGGTGATGAGGGTTCTGCTGATGGTGGGGCTGGGCTGGGGTGGCTGAGAAGGGCTTCTGCAGAAGGGACCCTCTGTGGAGGAGCTTCCAGGATCAGGCTGAAAATCATTTGCCTCGGATGCCTATTGAGTTATAGCAAGTAAAACACTTGACAGTGCTTGTCTCAGCAAGAGCACACCATATGCTTTGGGAACATTCCCAAGCAGAATATGATCCTCCTAGCGCCCCCGCGAGCTCATTAATACTCCTGTTATCCTGTTCAGGGGGACTAATCCAGCAGCCCCTGAAGTCGGTGAGGAGATTCAAGTTGTCTTTAGGATGCTTTGAATAAAACCTTAGATGAAGTTTGCATAATTTAAGTCACACTGGTGGAATTATTTTCTAAAGTTCTAAATGTTAGTTTATTTGCTGGTTTCTTTATTCCAAGTGACCTGTTTTCCTCCATCTTATGAAGAGCAGTGATGTAAAATGGAAAAAGGAATATGTTTTTATGTCAGGATTTGAATTTGTGTACATTACTGCTATTTTCCTAAGTTTTTCCAGAGAAGGACAGGAATAAGCTTGCATTGGCATTTCATATAATACTAATTCAAATGCAAATTTATATGTTGATCAGGTCTTTTCTCCAAATATGTGATCAGTTCATGGGAAAAACTGTGGAATTTTTATAGCTGATGTGGATAATGGAAGTGCCAGATTCAGCTATTGTAGTTCTCAGTCAATTCTGGTCATTCTTTATTGCTTTCTGGTCACGCAAGAAATTTAATAGAAAAATCATCTTTTGCAAAATAATTTATTATATGTAAGAAAAGAAGAATTGGGCTTTGCCAAAAAGAACCCCCCCTCAGATCCCAATATTTTTCCAGACTGTATTTCTTCATATGCTGGGAAAATTTCTTTTAATTCCCATTCATTTTAACAGCAGATTTTAATTTTTCTTTGGAAAAAAAAAATAATAGGATGTGTGGGGAGTGAGGAAGAATGAAGCTACAAACTAAACAGACAAAAGATACTATTTCAAATGAATATATTTATGGTAGTGGGAGGGAAACTTAGACCAAACAAGAAGAAAAGACTGGAGAGGATCTTCTCTGGATTCCACTGATGTGGTAACAACTGTTATTACAGTATCTGGCTTTTTGAATTAAATATTGATAGAAATAAATTAAGAAAAGACCAAGTAAACTGAAATATGTGTTCTGCCTTCCTAAAGCTCTTTTTCAGCATCTAGAGTACCAGAACCAACACCCTTTTATACAATTAATAGTATTAAATAACGACATCAGCTGACAGGAAATAAGAAAGTTCCTATGGCAACCAAAAATAAGCACAGGAGGAAAAACGCATCAAATGCTGTCAGCAGACAGCATAAAAGGTGGCTGTACGTAGATAATAGAACAAGAGCATACACAGAAATCTTCCTTGCAAACATATGCATTTCAGTAGCTTTTACTGGTAGTTTTTTTGGTTTTGTTGTTTTTTTCGCCAAAATGGGAACATGATACCTTGATTACAGCATCTGCTTATCAGTATCCCGAATTGTTTTGCTGAGATCAGCTCCTGGTTTATGGCCTGTGAAAGGCAGGGACAGAGCCCCACATCTTCAGGAGTGCAGATGTATCCCCTCGGATTCGTAGACTGTTTAGAAACCCTTTGGGTGCTTCAAATCTCGTGAACGCCTCCCACTTTCTCTCAAGGTTACTCTTTGGTCCCTGCATACAAATTGTTTGAGAAAAGTTCTTTATAGAAGCAGAAGTGCAAAATGTCTGGTAGAAATGTGACTTGTGGAAGAAATATGGCTGTACACATCATGTAGACACTACTTAGGCATGCAACTGTGTTCATTTAAAGTTATACTGAGCTTGAGAAGGTGTAGATGGTAAAATCCTTGGTGGAGGGGAAGCCTGAGTGTGCAGCTGTACCGCTAAGGCTACAGCTCGGCCACTTGCGAGCTGCTCCTTTAATCTTAGTGGAAGAACTAGTTTTGAAGACAATTTAACTCCTGAAATTCCTGGGTTATCTGCTTTTCCTACCTATCTGATCTTCCTACCTTCACCTGTCTCATAAAAAGCCAACCCCCTGTCTCATAAAAAGCCAACCCACCTGTCTCATAAAAAGCCAACCCCCCTACCTCCCCCACCAGACCTATGCAGGGCAGAGAGAGCTGCATTGTTTCCCCTTTGCTCTTCATGCTCTGAAGTTGTTGTTGCCCCTGCGGACTCATCCAGGCTCCCCCTTCTAATACATAGATGTTGCTGTTTTCATAGTAAAACTCTTCCGCTGGGCAATGCAGCATCTCTATGCAGGACTGTGCCGGAGTGGTTCTGCTCGCCAGGGCTCGGTGGGGAGACAAAACCGCCGTCGGTGTCTCTTGGCCGGCTCAAGAAGCTTGCTCTTTTCTTGCAGGGGAACATTCAGCCCTGCAGACAGGATTGTATTTCTCTCCTGTTCGTTCTGTCCTGTTAAGTGACAAAAATTAATTTACTAATGTCAACTCTGACATTATGAGGTGGTGTGGGAGAATGCCAAAGCAGGACCAAAAGCCAGGGCTGGGAGAAACGTTGTTGGACTGCCCTGATGACAGTAGAGGCTTTTATCTTTACCCAGGTCTTTTGTAATTTCTGATTTTTTATGTGTCTGTGGTGATTGCTGCCCAAAATTTTGAATTCACCACTCCAATTGCAAAAGGCAACTCCATTGTTCCAAGGGCAGCTTTATTTTCAGTCTTAATACTACTACAACTGAGAGGACCTCCTGGGGCAAGAAGCCCACTGCTCAGCTATGGTGGGCAACTATATCATATAGTTGCTTCCATAGAATTAATTCAGAAGTGTTCCTATATATTTATACACACGTATTTATACATCCTTCCCAATCCTGTTGCGCCATGCTTATATGATACTGTATCGCAGATGTAACCCATCATTATGTGACTCAGGCTGCAAGTCAACACATGTAACCACAGGCATGTGGAGTATGAATAGATATCAGCCACTGATACTATTATAGCTTACTCTGCAGTTTGGGTATGTACAGACTGTTATGAACAATACCCTGCCCCTGTGTGGACTGTACTTGCACTGCCTGCAAGTAACCACACGCACAACTCCAGAGAAATTTAGGAACTGATCATTAGGTAGTCCACAGAAAAACATCAGAAACTAGGTGATAGAGTCACTCAAAGAGAACCACTTTCTGAAACTGGCTGACAAGAACAAGCATAAACACGTTGTGTTTTGCTCTGACATAATTAGCACAGCAAAGAAATTAGCTGTCTTCTGATTGAGTAAAGGTGTGTACTACACATAAGTACTCCAGCAAACAAAATGCTTCTGAAATGATCTGAACCAGGATGTCACTGTAAAGGGAAATAGCACATTATATTGTAACAGAAATTCAGGGGATGGCAGTTGAGTGTTGGCAGTTACCTTCGGATCCATAACAAACTCATTCTCATTCGTGTCTTGGCTACCGGAGCAGAGCAGCCCACGTCCGTGCGAGCTGCGGGTCTTGTGTTAGGGACATTTGGTCTCTAAGCCGCCAGTTCCCGGTAGCGGTGTCGGGCAGTTACAGCCTGGAGCAGGAGGCAAAGCGGGTGGCACAACTCGTTCTGTCCTTCCCTCCTGTCCGTGAGTACCCTGTGCTCTTCAACAGCTAGAGGAACTTATTGACCACTTTCCTGGTGCTGCTACAGATCTGGGTAATTACAGTGATTACAATGATTAGATTACAATGCAGTTTTTCCTACTCTGCTTGTGAAATGCTGCAGCTCATCCCACCTTTTATTCATGGCAGATGGTAGATTTGCAGACTGTATGAATGGGCGCTGCAGGAGTAATCCTCTTTTTCCCCGCCCTCCACAGCTAGGATATATTCTTCACCTTGTCTGAACTAGCAGGGCAGTAAAATAGACAGCACGTCTACTTTGTGCAAGTCAGACTTGACATTTAATTTACCCTCTCATATTCAATAGTAACTGATAATAATCTCTGATAACTGAGTTGAAAATAAGAACAACCAACAACAAGCAAACAGAGCATCAGTGATCTCGTAATTTTTGTTCCTTGGGTGAACAGATATTCTTGATTTGCTGAAGAATCTTAAGACAAGTATTAAGAAAGAAATAGAAGAAACTAAATATATAGGTTGAATGTTTGCACTAATCGAGCTCTAAAGAAGATATTGGGATTAAAAAGTTTAGGTTGGGTTTTGTTTTGTTTTGTTTTTTAAATACATTTTTTTAAAGTAGAAAAGGTCAATGTAGCTCTTAAAAATGAGTTTAGTTGTAACACAGAATGAACTAAGGCATTGTACCTAACACCCGTAAGACCTGTACTAAAGCCTGCTTTTAGTGGCTCAGAACATGACTGCTGAAATGCTGACTGCTCAAAATGTCAAAATTTATGGAGGTTTAGACTTCAAAAATATCTGCAAAGCACAAAAATCAGTTTTCATTTGCAAAATGTGCTTCAAACAATGCAAACGCTCAAAGAATTTCAGAAGTCTTGTTTGTGGAAGGGATAAATGAAAGGTCATTCTTCTCTCCTGGGACATTTGTCATCTTTTGCTCTAATAAAGTCCAGCTCCATTGAACCTGGGGAACTTTTTGACAAAAGTATTTGGCTTACCTATGCTGATGCAAAAATTTCTCCTCTAGCAACAGCGACAACTTTTTCGGCAAGCGCGACTCACTCAGATTAGTCGATCCAACACTGGCCACCGGGTAGACCCTGAAGCTGAGAGGGAGCCCCTGTTGATCACTATTTCAGCGAAGTCAGTTTTTGAAACTGCATGTCTTGTGTAGGATAGAGGAGGCAGAGGTACTCACACAGGGTCTGAAGCTCAGGTAACTCCTGCTGATCAAGTACCTGAACAAACTCCTAAAAGAAAAACACCTCAGCTGGAGCGAAGAAGTGAAAATGGGAAAGAGAAAATGGGAATGCCTTTGCAATATTAATGTGTAGTGTAATGGATTTTTCCTTTATAGAGTGACTAGTGTTCTACTAAAAGAACTTTATGATAATAGATCTTTTGTTTAGTGGATCACTTGCAGATTATGAGCGACAATTCTCTTTGCTTCACTGAACAATATTTCAACGAATGTGTATATAATAAAGTTACATTTGTTGGTTGTGGCTAGCATACTTAGAATAAAACACTTTACAGTGACTTTGTAAGCACTCAGAATAAAAACTTCCGAAACAAAATAAACACATACAACTAGGCAGTCTATTTCTGTATGGGAGATCTCTCAGAAACTGAAGGAAATTCTGAAATCAGGGGGTCAAATGTTCTGTTGGCATAGATGTCCTATTCTGTTGGAAAGAACTTTTCTCATTAAAAACAAATGTAAAATTTTGCATGAAGCTGTTTCTCAGCTAATTTAGAACAGGCTCTTTCATGTGCTTATTCCTAAGGGATGCAAAACATTCTTGGCTCCTCTTGAAATGAAAGATGAAGTTGGTTAGTACCTTGCAGGACTGGGCCACCAGTAATCAAGGCTGATTGCACATTCTTGGGACCTCAGGCAATGCAGGAATGCCGTCTACTCAGTGACCTGCTATACTTAATAAATACAGCCGTCTCACTGGAAACTCATTGCATATATTGAACCTGAAAATAATCAGATATATTTTATTGTTTTAGTAAATTTAAAATATTAATACATTGCGCCTTCAAAATTGAGAGTATATTTCTTTTCACTTTGAGTACATAGTTTTTTTCCTTGTTCAGTACGTTTCTGTTTCTTCAGCAAGTGTAATTTGGAAGAGGAAGAGAAATATATGACTGATGCATTAAAATCAATCATGACAGCAAATTTAATATCCAAAAAGTTCTTCAGATATTCTGGAAAAAAATCTAAGTGATGACAAAATGTAGTGTGATAGTTAGTACTCATTTGCTATATTAAAGTCAGAAATGCTCTGTAGCTTAATTTTCCTCATGATTATAAATGGCTCTTAACTTTGCTGGCAAGTCCAAACTATACCACAGCTTTTGAGATAACCAGGTTATCTTGCACATGCAGCTTAAAACACATGTGGCAGAAGGGTACATCGCACGCATAAGTCAGTGTCCAGAGTCCAGTGCAGTGCATAAGTATCATTCACATAGCACAGAACATATTTGTAATTTTATGCTAATGTATGATAAGGAAATTTTTCAAAAAAGTCTAGCAGGAGTGTTTGAAATCTTCTTATTGTAAGTCACAGGATTAATTTATTCAGCGTGGGCTCCAAATTGCTGTTCCAAGTTCAGGCCTTTCAAGGCTAGGCACCCAGGGATGCCTGGTGCCTGGGAATCTCCTGATCACAAAGGACACATGACAGAGGGGAAGCTGCCAGAAACCTCCTTTTGGTTGAAGGCTGTGGTGGTAAGAAGGATGAAAACCTTTGGGGCTTGTATCCGTAATCAATTGCTGATGGTTTGAGCTGAAGAACTCCAAAGGTGCCAGCTTGCCCAGTGAGAGGCATGAACTGGAGGAGAGGAGCTCGGAAGCCCTCAGCAGAGCAGTCTGGTCCTTCAGACGAGGCAGGTCCTTTGGGCTACCCCTGCACTGCTAAATGAAGCGAGACCAGAGAGGGTCCTCAGCCCTTTGGCCACCAGGCACAGGCGCCCATGTCCGCCCTACACAGCACTTGGCCCTGTGTCTCTTCCAGATGCCCTGTGGCATCCCCATGACCCTAGCTCAGGGCTGGTTTGCATTTGCTTTTGTGAGGTGGAAGCGTCTGAAGTGATGCTGTTGCAGTGGCGTGAAGTTTAAGGTATGCCTCGGGTTCCCCAGACCACGTCGCGGGGCAGGCGGGGATGCCCGGGGGTGCAGTCTGCTGGGAAGCGGTGGGGGCGGTGTTGGGCAGAGGCAGGGCTGGGGGACATTGGAAAAATTAAATAGTATGGATGATCTCCAGCCTGGTATCTTGGCCCTCTTATTTACCAGGCGAGACACTCTAAAACAAAGTGACTGCCTCAGGTAAAGGTTTAGCCTGACCTTTTTTTCAGCTGTCACCCTGTATTCATGGAAAACCTGCTGTTAAAGAGGACTGCTTTGTGAAATTGCATCAAAGAGGGATTTTTACTGTTTGTCATTGGATTATAGTTCGGTGCTAAATCACATCAACCCCAGAAAGATGTCAGGAAAAAGTGGAAAATGTGTCGCAGCTGTCATCCCAAGTTTTGTTTACATTTCTTTACATTAAAGCTCTGATGTCTGTAGGAGTTTTGAGGTTGATCTTGTTCTTGTCTCTTCTGGGTTTCAGGAATATATTGTTAGGTACTAAATCAGGTCTTGGTGTTGTTTGTAGTATGTTTACATATTGTAAAATCATATGGTCTAAATGATGCTCCTAGGAAAGCATATCAGCATTTAAAGCCATAAGCTTACACTTTTCAGTTTAGCCATCCTGCATTTTGTTATTATTTGTATGTGTTAACATTATGCATTAAAAAAAATACGTTAAAAGGACACAAAGCTTTGAAAGTCAAGCAGTAAAACATGATTCTGTTTTTAACTCGCTTTAATCTGTGCAATTTTAACTAGCTCCCTTTGGGTTTGTGCATTGTGATCAGTCTTTAATTAAGAGAACACATACTATTTTTTTGTCCTTGCTGATGGACCTCTTCTGCTGAAACTCTTTAAAGTCAAACACCTGGCATGGAAACATGCTTCATATAGGTGGCCCGTTAATGAACTCAGTATTTGATTTTATCCTTGTGTTCACTGAGCATCCAATGTCTTATTCATTTCACATTGTGCAAACCTGCTGTAATGCAGAATTATCTGTTTCCTTATGACCGTTTCTTTCATGTTCATCATTAGCGTACCCAGCTGTTTCGCAAGCAGTAATGAACTTATTGCCATACTCCTTTGCTGCAATGAAGGGTATTATTAGTCCCATTTTTCAGATAATAAGCTGAAGCAGAGGAACATAAATAATAACTTTAACTACAAATTTTGGACGTTGAGTAAGAAAACATAGACAACTATTCCTCAGACTTTATTAGTTCACAGTACTGTCAGATGTGGGTGTGAGAGCCCCGCGTTCCTGCAGGACAAATGCAGCCTCCCACTCGAGGCTGACGTGCAGCTAAGGGGCCATCAGTGGCTAACGAAGGATGGCTTTGGGGCGAATGGTCTTGCGAGGTTAGGTAGGTAAAAAGGCTTGAAAGGAGACCGATGCCTTTCCCTTTCCCACCGCAGGGAGTGGTCTGATCGACACAGCCACCTTGTGTAACCTCCACCTTGGTTTCATGTCTGCCTCCTGGGCCAGCACATCTGGAAAGAGCAATTGCAGGGAAAGTCTTGTCTTGGCCTCCTTTGTCCTGGGGTCAGAAAGAAAATAGGCTTAGCATGGACAGAAACCTTGGAAATGCTATTTATCAACTGCTACTAAGCATATGCAATCAGATGTTTTCTCAATTATTTATAACTTGGCTACGTTTGAGCATTATACCCCTCCACACACATAGATGCACAACAAAAGGCTTATCCATCACACGAAGACTATTCAATGCCAAATTTCAATTCCTTGTGTCAAGTTATCATACTGCCAGAAATTATTGACAAAACTGTTGCAGTAATCACTGGTAAATAGTATGATTGGCAAATAATATATTTTCTGCTGAATTTATTATTGGAAACAACTGGACAATTTATGCTGATGCTCTTTTGGAAAACAGACATGGAAAATTTCAGCCCCAACAGTTAAATTCTGGAAGAGTTTTGAACAACTGAAATGAAGGGTTTCTAATGGGAAGAGTTTGGCAGCATTAACTACAAAGAGCCTTAGCCATTAAGTCTGCAATTGCTTTACTCGAATTGTGAGTTGCAAATCACCTCTACCCCTAATTCTCCCCAGAGTCACAGTCCGTGGTAAGACACCCAGGAATTTTATTTTTTTTATATGGAACATGGGGGTAGAGAGGTTGAGTAGCTCTAGTCTATAGTATTTGTATGAACACCGCACTGCTAAAAGCATATATGGAAGTATATGAAGATAAAATAAAAAGTAGGAATGAGTTTTATGTACAATGTACACAATGCATGTAATGAATTTTTTTCGTTTGTTCATCTCTGGGGTATGAGTAGGAATAGTGTTATCTGTTATTTGCATAGCTGATAATTTCCAGTTGTAGAATCAGTGTAAGGTACTTACAGTAGCAGTTTTGTTTTGGTTTGGTTTTAGTTATGTGAATTTGATGTGAGAAGGACACAGACTGTAATATCATATTAACATGAGTGCTGTCCACAAATGAAAAAATCAGTATGTATTTGTTAGGGCAAATAAGTTATAGTGAGAGTACAAGGGGAGTATTGTGTCATTATGGAACAAATGCTGTTTCTTTGAATTTGCTCAGAGAAATCCCAAGTGCAGCAATGCCATAACTTATTTTATAAGCTTATAATTCTGGTAGCATGTGCTTAAAAAAAAAGCCAAAGGGCCTCATCTTTGAACTGTTTCTTCAGCTTCAGGTAAAGACAATACCTTATAGGATCCATGCAGGAACTCTTTAACAGCATGGGGTTAAAATGTGCGTATTTTTACATCTTTGGGAATTGTCAGTCATTTTGTACCTGTTTATTTCACAGTCAGAGCCCAATTACAACCTGCTGCTAGGAAACCTGGCCATAAAGGTTGGAAAATATAGCATGGAAGACATTATTATATACTCGAGGTATCATCAGAATAGCGGGTGTGTGTATTTGGGAGGGGGTGAGGGAGAGCAGCAGCAAGGAGGTCTTTCTCATTTCACTTGCTAGGCATGACCCGGTGAACTTCTTGTGAGTGGGAAGATTCCGCCAGCACATTGCAGAAAATAGGTTTTCACTGTGAGCGCATTCATTCCCTGACTGCATGTGTCGGGGGGAAATAAAAATTGTTATGATTGATAATACAGAATTGATTGGACATGACAAAACTATACGAGCCAACACCCTGAGGCATGTTTTACCAACGTAGTGGTAAAATTATTAATATTTAAGATTTGAGAAGTCTGGCTAAGAAGTTTATCCTAACTAAAAGAACAGTCCTTTCAACTAGGAGCTAGCAGTTTGTGATTGTTTCCCCCTCCCCACCACTGATCAAAGGCAATACAGGGTGTGCCTCATAATACAGGCTCCACCAAGAGCCATCCCTCCACTTCCTCACCTTATTTACTGTATGAGTCTTTCTTCAAGCTTTGGCAGCTAGCAAGCTACTGAAGGAGTCCATCCCTGCCAGAGATGGATACCTGGCTTTCTTAACATCAAAATGATTGGGTTTCCTCACCTCTTTCTTTTTTCTTTCCTTTTTTTCCTTTTATTTTCTGACACAGTCTATAGGCTGGGTCTCTGCAATCACTTGGCAGAGCGTGGGGGAGCAGAGGAGGCGATGCTGTCCAAATGTTCTCTCGCTGTGATCATGGTTAATAGAGCTCCTGTCTGACCTGTCCTAAATTGTACCTGTGTTATTGCACCCTTGGATTCCCCAGATCTCTGACACCAACCTGAAACCCCAAAATTAGATGGTAACAACGTTCTTATGATAGGATAACAAGAAAGTCACTTGTATATTAAAAGAAAAAAAACTCCTTTTTTTTCCAGCTTTTTGTCTTCAGTTTTAAGCCTTTTAGAGGTCTTTGCACTGTATTTCAGTAATCTTTATCTTCAAGAATTCAAGCAGCTTTTTTAGCCCAAAGGAACAACTTTTTAAGATACCTATTTTTCTTAGCAAGACCACATCCACTCTGAACAGAAACATATTACCTGGAATTTATAATGTAATATTGTTTCTCTGAGTCATCATAATGAATCCACATTAGTTTATTATCATTTACGTTCATCCCCAACGCATTATCTAAATGATGTTGGGTAGCTTGTATATCTGAACATTGGAGTCTTATAAATAGTAGCTGCTACTCTGATTTAGAACTTGGATGGGCAAAATGGTCTTTATAATGAGTACTTGTTTATTAAAAGTGATAAAATCTTAGGCAAGGCATTAGAGCAAGATTGGGACAATAGAAGCACACACTGAAAGACTGTGAGAAACAAATATATTTCACTTTGTGTTGGAGCACCCATGACCGTACTGAATGAGATCTGCCTGGACGCAAGTTTCCTTGCTATCACCACGTCCACGCTGGCAGAAGGAGACCAAAAGGCCTGCAGATCTGCCCCAGCTTTTGGAGCTCTGCTCGTTCTGCTCATCCCACTGCCTTCCCAAAACCCGAGGGCCTGGAGGAGACCCAGCTTCACCATTCCCAGTTTCTACCTGAGGTGCCAGCAAAGCACTGGCTGGCTGTGGCTTTTGTTGGGCTGAGCTCAATGGGAGATGCGTGTTCCCTCTGAATTGCTCATTTTAGCAACTGAATAGTTTTCTTTTTATAGTTGTCTACCCCACTTCTACTTCTGTTCTCACGTCCTGTGTTGCTTAAGGTAATAATTGCTGCTGCTGCTGGACTGTTATTGTTGTCACTATTCATGTGTCTGTAACTACATAACATCATCTATTCAGACAGTGTGGAACTGGTTATATTTCAGATTTGTAGATATTATCATATATGATTAAAAGATTTTTAATCTCAAGATACAATCCGTAAATATCAGAGTTTATGTTCATGCTTACCAACACAAAAAAACCCCATCCTTTTTTCTTTGAATTGGAAGTCTCAATTTAAAATGAATACACTTGTCTTTAAAAATGCTATTTACATTCATTGCAATGACAGCCTGTTCTAAGGCCTAAATTTACTCTGATTATTCTCAAATGTTAATGAGTTCAAAAGTGATTTTTTCCAATGGGAAAAATATCTTATGTATCACTATGGCCAACCTGACTTAAATAATTTTGTCCAATATTATGTATCACATTATATAGTCTCCACAATGGATCAAGAGGGTTTTTTAAATTTTTTTTTTTTCTTTTTTAGCTTTTTCAGTTTCTGCTGTATGGAAGAAGCTTTTCTGAATTACTTCCAGTGGAATTTTTAGTTGTGAGATGCAAACATAATATTTTCTTCTTTTGTGTTACTTCATCTAAAGCTGAGGGACTGAGTTAAAAAAGCAGAAAAAAGTTTCTGTCTTCCAGTTTACAAGCAAAACCCCAAATGGACAAGAAAAACATCAGCTGAATCTGAAAATTAAAGAATATCTGGACTTATTTACAAAGATATTCTTGCATGTATGGCTGCTTTTCAAAAGTGCCTTGGCATCTTACTGTTATTGATTTTGTCTCGTGAATGTTATGTATCACTGTTGCAGGGAAAACTTACTCCAGGGGAAAAATAAGAGACATGCAAACACTTATAGGCATGGAAAGCAGCACCAACCTGCTGGTGGTTAATGCAGGAGGTCTCCCACCAAACCTCTGTCTTTCCTTACCTCCTCCCTCCTGCCAGCATCCTGGTGCTGCTCCCAGGGTGTTCCCAGTGCCTCCTCCAGGTCCTCGCCTGACACTTGCTGAAACGACTGGAAATATTCCTGTCAACTTCAAGAGTCTTTTCCTTCCCCAAGTATGTATCCAAGGGCTGTAGCCTCTGAATCTCTGATTTCATCTATTATCCTGCATCTTTTTTTTTTAAAGGGATGGAGTGGAAGAAACCCTGTATCCTGCATGAAAACCCAAAGGGCTGTAAAGAAGTATTCTCTTGACCAGGTCATGCCCTGATTTCACTCAGTCTTAAAATCAGCCTTTCTCACACTTCTCGATCAGCTTCGCTACATTTTGGAAAAAAAAGATGACTCGCTTCCCTGACATAGCAGAGGCTGTTTATCCCCAAAATGTTTAAGACAAAAATGTTTCCATTCATGTAACAGGATTTGTACACATACGGGCTGTAGTATACACAGGTGTGTTGAATACCAGTCCATTTTTCACATTTTAGCTTCAAAAGGGACTTTCTTGTCAGTAAATCACATGGGATTTTTTTCAGTATTTTATCCTTAGTGACATCTTTTTTGGGGGCACAGAAAGGTAAAAATCAAGAGACATTTACTATTTATACAAATACTCCATGCTTATTGCTCATAAGGAACAATTTAAAATGACAAATTACTATTCTATAAATCAGATATAGACAGACAACTTACTGGACTCCTTCCAAGATACACTGAGACATGCACCAAAATATCAGAGTGTAATTACTTTCATTATGTATTCCAATTAATCTGAAAACAACTGAGACTGTAAAGATTGCATCCTACTAATTTTTACTGACATAAACCCCAATATTATTTATAGAATTGGTTGTCCTCTGTTTACCTGATTAAAATATGGACTAATCCGGCACTGCTTTTCTAGAAATAGTTCCTGAGTATGGTAATTTGCCATCTTCTGAAATTTTCTTTATTTAGCCAAAACACAAGTGCTTATTTTAATTCATAGCAATATTTTAAACTTATGCCTGTTTTAGAACCAATGACTTGACTAAAAAAATTCCTAAACTAAAAGACTTTTTTTAATGTGTATCGGAAAGGAATAGTCTCTTGTGTGAACCTACGTTCTGCTTCTGATATTCCCAAGGTGTTTTGTTGTTTGACCACAGCCTTTTTCCAATAAGCATAAGCAATTATTTTAAGTTGCAAATTATCTTAGTAATGAACTCATCTTCACCTTTGACAATGGTTCAGTGGGGGAAAGGATATACGGTAGTTGCGGGCATATAACCATTTCTGACTCTGTATTGTCAACTAATTTAGACATACTTCTTTGTCTGCAAATGCAGTAATTTATCTGTCTTTATTATTTGTTTCAAAACGTGCTTCCTTCTTCCTTTAAAATGGAGCTTCATTTTTGCATATCTGGAGTTCTCCATAGAAGGAAAAGAAATAGAATGAATCTTAAAATGTTGTAAGATATTAAAAACATTAGGTAATTAAATACTATTATGTAGCACATTTTAATAAAAAAACCTTTAGCTCTCACAAAGGATTGGGAATTTAAAGGGAAAAGCTCAATCACAGCTTCCTGGAAGGGCAGCCCATGTTGTGAGTGGATTGAGGAGAAATCTATTGCAAAACCTGAGCCCAGGGATTTGAAGCACCCCGACTGTCTTGCTGGCTATCAGTGTCACCTGCCCGGCCTCAGGAGGACCTGGGGGCAGGAGGTGGCCTTTCATTACTTCCCTTTTTTCCGACCTTGGGCAACAAGATATATTTGTAGATTAATTAGAGAGAGAGCAAGTTGTCCATGCAGTGGATGAGTATACCATGAGTCCACAGGCCAGGGCTTCCTCCCAACTCCTGCTGCTTTACTGGTCTGAAAGTTCCCCATCCCGCATTGCGAGGGCACCCCTGCTTCGCCCTCAGGTTTCTGCCTCTGGTGGCTGGGTGGGTCAGGTCACCCCCTCCTTTTCTTGAGGAGCTCTTCTGGCAGGCTGGCATCCCAGCCCTCTCCCACTATTACTCTAGGCACACCACTCTGTGGGTACCAGCCAAAGTTTCAAAACAGCTCCAATATCAGTTTCCTGTACATCTCTGCTTTACAGATCAGTGAACTTGAATTACATTTTCCACATGGTGATGTTTCAGATGATTCTTTGGTCTTCTTTTTTTTTTTTGCTAATAATCACATTGGAGATGGCAAGTTAAAGAATGAGGGGTTCCTGCTCTGATGCCTGCCTGGGGTGAACATGATGCTGTATCAGACCAAGAAATCTTCTCCACCCTTGGGGCAGCTCAGCTGGTGCAGACTTGCATGGAAGTTTACGTAGTGTGCAGGCTCATGATGGCCATGCTTTGGTAGGTTGGTTCTTCCTGGACAAGTACTATCTGCACAAGGAAGACCACTGATGACAAGGACGTCTTGCTTTGGTGGGCAGTGTGCAGCAGGCGCCAGAGCTCTTCTACAGAGAGAGGAAGGATATTGCTTTTGCCTACTCCTAATCCCACTGCTTCCCAAACACTGAATTAATTATGTTTGTAATCCTCTCTTCCTCTATCACTTTAAGTCTTCTCTTCTAACCTCCTTCCTCCCTCTTGGCCCCTTCTTCATTGATACCATGCTCCATTCAGGGCTTAATTACTACACTGCAGTTTGCGTTCCCTAGTTGGAAGCCCCTACTTCTTGTTTTGTCATATTCTGGTAATGCGAATAATCCTCTTCTTTTGAAGGTATTTACAGTCTGTGATCTTGTCTCCCCTGAGCCTTCTCTTTGGCAGACTGTAGAAATCGAGTTTCTTCTATCTAACTTAACTCACTACATATCTTTTGATGTTGTTTCCTCTCTGTGTGTTTTCTGTAGTTTCACAGCACTTCCAAGATGAGGGGAGCAGAGTGGACCCAAACTGAGGTCCCAGTGTGCTTACACACATAAAGCACTCTATAGCCCATATTACCTTCACAAAATAACAGTCTACAATCAGCCATCCCTCCTGAACTTTTTCTCCAACTCTTAAGGTGAAAGAAAGTATCAAGGAAAAGGGATATCCATTAATGATTGCTATCAACAATTTGTTGATTTCAAATCTGTGCCCAGTCTAAAACCCATAAGGCTGTGATTCACCTGGCAACTTTGTACTGAGACTGGATTAATGTTAAGAGTCATTTTGTCTGAGCCTTATCTAAACTGCACTTGCTGAAAACATTGATTTTAATAAAGTTATTCATGGCTTACATTGACTGATTTAAGGCCTTTGTCTTTCATACGTAAATCTATTCTTCCAGATGTAAGGTAGATGGAAAGTCTTGTGATTAGCTGCAGTGAGGATACATTAAAGAAGATAACATCCAGAAGTGCTGCGACTCCCTCATGTCCTGGATCCTTCTCAGCTAGGGACTGTGTAGTAATTTACAGAACGACTTAATTAAAGAAGCTGTACAGTGGATGTACAGTGATGAGAAAATTTACAGTGGTTTCTGATGTACAAAGGTACTGTCAGCAAGCACTAATGCCTCAGCTGGTTTTCCTCTATCATTTTATTTGTGTTATTTATTTTTAGAGCCTGATGGTTTAATCAGTGCCATGTGGGTTGAAGGCTCCACTTATCTGGAGCTCATGGAGGGCTACAACTACAGGTTGCAAGAGCCTCATGGCAATGACTGACATTCAGCCCTGCACAATACGGTTTTATTGGAAGTTATTTGTTAAAGGTAGATACCTTCAATCATCCAACATTTTAAATCCCTCTTGGCCTGAGACATCTTGCATTCACTAGTCATGCCTCCAAAAATAAAAATAATAAAAGCTGTGCAGAAAATACTTCACATTGTTTAGTGAATATCTCTGGCAGAATAAAAGTAAACTTAAAGCGATGCTTTTTCTAGAATTCTTGTTTTTCTCAGGATATTTTCAGTACACCACCTTCTCTTTTTGCTTTAATATAGTAAGTGATAATTGCACCCCTTGGGTACATCTTGGCTGATGCCTAAAACAGATCTAGAGCTGTTTTCATATTACTATGAAAAACTGTTTGAAATGAGAGGCTACAAGCATTCTAATATGAACCATCAATAAGTCGCCTCTATCATTTAAAAAAGCTAAGTGGTGCTGAGATTTATTAAATACCAGATATAACTGCATTGGCGTACAAAATACCATAGGCCTATTCTGTCGCATCAAAAACAAAGGAGAAAATATAAAAATTAGCTTTATGCATTCAGAAATCTCATAGAGCCCAGATCATAACTCTGGTCTTGACTTGGCAGTGCACAAAAGATGTGGCCTGTGCCACAGAATTTCCAAAAAACTCACTGGTACTAATAATACTCAATGGCTTCGGTGGAACTAGAATTTCTCCCTAAGAAAGTTACTTTCTCCTGCTGTTATTGCAAAGGAAGTCCAAACCAAATAATATAATTAAAATTATGTTGTGCTTTCTAGCACAAATGATGCTATATTTTGTAGACTTCTCCGTAAGAGGTAAGCAGCATGGATCTTGCCTAGTACTTGCAGGATCTCAATCCCACAAGGTGTGGCAGGCATAGTATGAGAAGTGACAGCTAACCATCTGTATTGGGTTTGCGTGGCAATGTTTTGGTAGTCGGGGGGGCTACAGGGGTGGCTTCTGTGAGAAGCTGCTAGGAACTTCCCCTATGTCTGATAGAGCCAATGCCAGCCGACTCCAAGACGGACCTGCCACTGGCTAAGGCTGAGCTAATCAGCAACAGTGGCAGTGCCTCTGTGATAACATATTTAAGAAGGCGGGGGGGGGAAACTGGGAAATGGCAGCTGGGGAAGAGAGGAGTGAGAATATGTGAGAGAAACAACTCTGCAGACACCAAGGTCAGTGAAGAAGGAGAGGGAGGAGCAGCCCATGGAGGTCTACGGTGGAGCAGATATCCACCTGCAGCCCATGGAGGACCCCATGCAGGAGCAGGTGAATGCCCGAAGGAGGCTGTGATCCCGTGGGAAGCCCGTGCTGGAGCAGGCTCCTGGCAGGACCTGTGGACCCATGGAGAGAGGAGCCCACGCTGGAGCAGGTTTTCTGGCAGGACTTGTGACCCCATGGGGGACCCACGCTGGAGCTGTCTGTTCCTGAAGGACTGCACCCTGTGGAAAGGACCCACGCTGGAGCAGTTCCTGAAGAACTGCAGCCCGTGGGAAGGACCCACATTGGAGAAGTTCGTGGAGAACTGTCTCCCGTGGGAGAGACCCCACGCTGGAGCAGGGGAAGAGTGTGAGGAGGAAGGAGCGGCAGAAACAACGTGTGATGAACTGACCTCAACCCCCATTCCCCGTCGCCCTGGGCTGCTCAGGGGGAGGAGGTAGAGAAAATCGGGAGTGAAGTTGAGCCCAGGAAGAAGGGAGGGGTGGAGGGAAGGTGTTTTTGAGATTTGGTTTTATTTCTCATTATCCTATTCTGATTTTGATTGGTGATAAATTAAACTAATTTCCCCAAGTCAAGTTTATTTTGCCCATGATGGTAATTGGTGAGTGATCTCCCTATGTCCTTATCTCGACCTGCAAGCCTTTCCTCATATTTTCTCTCTCCTGTCCAGCTGAGGAAGGGGAGTGAGTGAGCAGCTGTGTGGTGCTTAGTGCCGGCTGGGACTAAACCACGACACCATCTGACAAGCAGGAAGCCACAGCAGACATATAAACTGGAAAAACACCATTTGACCGTAACACGGGACCTTAGGGGACAGGTAGGGAAAAGATGAAGGGAGCACAGCAGGTAGATTCATGTTTGCAAAATGATCCTTTTCCAAGCCTGGATCTCATTTCATAAAGCACTTCAGGCTATCCACAAGTGCCCCATAGGTTTTGTGCAGGCTTCTGCACAGAGGTGTGTTCAGTGTGAAGAAGGTACTCTAAAATATAGATATGAATAATCATTCTCAGTCTCTCTCTTCTAAAATTATAGATGTTTCTAACTGAGCAGAGTCGGAATATTATTTATATGCCAGTCTAAATAAATTCAGATTTACTATGGAAAAATGTACGGTAGCTTTTCCTTATGTACAAGACCCCCATGGATTTCAAGACAATGGGATCAAATTCCACAGCAGTGATCTTTTAATTTCAAGACAACATTAATTTATTAGAACATCTTGCAATAATCTTCCTTCCCATCCTCCTCCTGGCCCAAGAAGAATCCCATGCAAGCGAAGCTTGCAGTTAAATGTATTTGTTGACATGACATTTGTTAATGATTTTTCCACCATCCTTCACATTGAAGATATTTTTTTCTTAAGATTTCTGTACTGCCTGGCTTCAATTTCTAATCCTGCACAAAAGATGCACTGCATAAAAGCAGGTATTTCTGTCAATCAGTACCTGGTACAGTGGAGAAGGGCAGAACTGTGGGGTTGTAGGTCTGTGATGGAGAGGAGCATGGGGTTGCAGCTATATAGACTACGTCTCCAAGCTGTCCGGAGTCAAAATGCATGTTCGTGCTGTGCATGGAAGAGTGGGACAGAGATCCTTGAGCTTTCACCTTGCCAAGACAAGAGGTCCATGCAGAAGGCAGCTGGGCTGAGTTACTACCCAGGACCTGGAAGCTGTAGGCTGCATTTCCCCGTAGTGCTGAGCCTGGGGCTCGCACACTGTCAGGCAGCTGGGCACTGCCTGGCACCAGCCTGCGGTCCCAGCGCAGGGTGTCCACAGGGAGAAAACATCTCAGCTTTTTACAACTAGTTTGTTCTTTTGAGGTTTTCTCTTTTGCTAGGAGGTCCCAAACGGTTATATTAAAAAAAAAAAAAAAAAAAAAAAAAAAAGATCCTAAAAGATCCTAAGCCACAAGATTTTATATGTAATTTCACTGCAAACATTAGGTTTTGGTACACTGATTTACCAGGAAATTTGTGGATTCTTGCAAATAATTTATTATGCAAGAAGACAGGACAAGAGGAAATGGCCTCAAGTTGCACCAGGGGAGATTCAGACTGGATGTTACGAAAAATTTCTTTACTGAGAGAGTGGTAACACACTGGAATAGACTGCCCAGGGAGGTGGTGGAGTCACCCTCCCTGGAGGTATTCAAGGAATTGTGGGATGTGGCTTGATGGGCATGGTGGTGTGTGGTGTGTTTTTTTTGTTTGTGTGGGGGTTTTTTTGTTTTGTTTTGTTTTGTTTTTTTGTTAATGGTTGGACTTGATGATCTTACAGGTCTTTTCCAACCTTAGTGATTCTGTGATTCTGTGAAGATGGAAACTTGCATGTATCTGATGTCAGCCTTTAAAAGGTTGCTTGGTGCAACAGGAAAACAACACTGAAAGTGTCCCTAGTCACCAATCTCAAGAATGCAAAGAACAATGCCAACAACCTGCATCTGTGATGCAACAGCCCATTATCTACTTGCTAAATAATTATATGTTTTAGAAACTAATCCTGTGCATACAGGTCTAAGAGTATGAAAGGAAAGAAACAAAACAGGTACGGTATGAAATGTGTGCAGTGCAGTCTTCTGAGAGGTGGGGAAAATGTAAAAAGAAAATACAATTTTATATTCTGTGAATTCCGGTTCTTAAAAGCTGTCTGAGCAAGATATCTGCTGTTAGTTGCCCTATAAAGAAGAATGGGAAATGGGCAGCTGAAATATAGGAAAGGAACAATAGTCTAAAAGCTAATTGCTCTTATTTCCATATAATTCAAAAAGATAAAATTGCCTGAGCAATATGACAGCAGTAATTTACTCCCAGCCTGTGAATAACCTAAGGCTTACATGTTTCCCTATTTGAAAACTTGTGTAGGAAAGTTGAAACAGTAAGCTCATGTATGCATTTCTTTCCAGGGTGAGGTTTGCCATTTACGTAGCTCTCGAGATGGTATGTAGCTCTCGAGCCTGAGCAGGAACAGGTCTCATCCAGAGAAGCACGCTTCCCCTGCACACGGCTTGGGTCCATCACCACAGCTTAAAAGTCGGCACACA
Organism: Gavia stellata; assembly: GCF_030936135.1. Lineage (NCBI taxonomy): Eukaryota > Metazoa > Chordata > Aves > Gaviiformes > Gaviidae > Gavia > Gavia stellata. Next base: position 34,729,183 of record NC_082597.1, on the reverse strand, counting down.
CATACTTTTTGTACTAGCAAGAACTCCTACTGTCCCCAAAAGCCTCCTGGAGAGGGTCTTTGTGGTTCATAGTGCCTGATTATATGTTGTAACTGTCTCCCCCCAGAAGGGGGGCTGAGAAGCAGAAGATTCATGGTGCCAGAGCTGCACTCAGGGCTGGTCCATCAGCCTGAATTGCTGGATCTCTGCCTTGTCTTACAAAAGCAGAGGACAGCATCTGCCTTAGCAGTATACTCCAGTAACAGGGAACACTGCTGTAACTGGAAGTAGCAATTAAACTTGATACTGGCAGAGCTACCTAGCAAGACTTCAAGTTCAATAGCTCAAAAGTTAGGACAGTAAAAGTAATCATCATTCACACAAAAGCACACATCAAAATGTATTTCTTTGAAAAACTAAAGCAATTAATCTAAAATCACCAGGATAGAAAAAATAATTAAATCTATAGCACTGGGTGAAAGGAAGTATTGTCACTATTATTGTAGTATCATAGGCTCATAGGATAATTCAGGCTGAAAAGGACCTCAGGAGGTCACTAGCCCAACGTCCTGCTCAAAGCAGGTCACCTCTGAGCCCAGACCAGGTTGCTCAGGGCTTTATCCAGTTGGGTCTTGAAAACCTCCAGGGATGGAGGCTGCACAGCCTCTCTGGGCAGCCTCTTCCACTGCCCGGCTGTCCCCATGGGAAAAAAGTTTTTCCTTCTATCCAGTCTGAATCCCTCTTGTTTCAATTTATGCCCGTTGCCTCTTGTTCTCTCTCCATGCTCTGCTGTGAAGAGCCTGACTCTACCTTCTTGCTAACCTCCCCCGAGGTACCGGGGGGCTGTTGGTTGTCCCCTGAAGCTGTGTCTGTTTCAGGCTGAACAAGCCCAGTTCCTTCAGTTTCTCCTCACAGGGCAAGTGCTCCAGTCCCCAACCAGCTTGGGGGCCCCTGCTGAACTCACTCCAGTTTGTTCATGTCGTTCTTGGCTCAGAATCTAGATGTGGTCTAACAAGTGCTGAGAAATGGGGGATAATCCCTTCGCTCAATCTACTGGCTAATGCAGCCCAGCAGTGTTCCCAGTCACCTTCTTCTCCTTCACGTGCCCAGAAGTGTACTCCAAGAGGACTGGCTGAATGATTTTCTGAGGAAACAAAGTGAGGCTGACCAGTCTGCAGTTCCCTGGGTTGACCTTTGTGCCTTTTTGAAGATGGATGAAACACTTGCCTTTCTCCAGTTGTTGGGGACCCCACAATGATCTCCATGACCTTTCAGAGATGATAGAGAGCAGCCTTGCAAGGGCATCAGCCAGTTCTCCCAGCAACCTTCGAGGTAGCCCATCTGGTCCCATGGGCTTGTAAAGGTTCTTGTAAGTAATCCCTGACTCACCTCTCATCCACTGCTGGCAGTTCTTCCCTTTGAACCCTGGGAGACCTTGTAACTGAAGACTACAGCAAAGAAGAGACCGAGAACCTCACCCTTATCTGTGTCTGCTGTCACAATTCACTCACCTGGGCAGCAATGGACCTTCATTTTCCTTGTTCAGCCTTTTATCATTTATGTAGAACCTGAAGCTCTTCTTGTTGCCCTGGACATCCCTTGCAAGTCTCAATTCCAGCTGAGCTTTGGGTTTCCTGATATCATTGCCTGGGCAATATTTCTAAACTTCTCCTTTGTAGCCTGTCCTTCTTCTACCTCCTACATGCTGCTTTTCTGCATTGGGGCTCTGCCAGGAGCCAAGCCAGGTCCTGTTACACCCACCTGTCTTCCTGAATATCAAGGTAGGCCCCACATGTGCTTGGAGGATGCTGTCCCTAAAAGCTTGCCAGCTCTTCTGAGCATCTTTCAGAGCTGCCCCACAGGATCTCGCTTACCCATTCCCTGAACAAGAAGCAGTCTACTCGCCTGGAGTCCAGGGTCTGTGCTGTGCTGCACTCCTTCCTCTTTCCTCACAGGATCTTGGACCCCACTATTGAGTGGTCACTACAACCATGGATACCACTGACTATCATGTCCCCAACCAGCTCTTCCTTGTCAGTGAAGAGCAGATGCTGGGGAGCATCACCCTGCTTGGTCCACCTAGTAACTCTATCAAGAAGTTTCCCCTTGTTCCAAAGCAAAACATTAAAAATAGGGTTTGAAATTATAAAAATATAAGCAAGGTTTACAAGTTAGCATTCAAGAAACCATCCTCTGTATTTCAAGCCATCTCTGAGTTTGATCACAAGCCTATTTTATGTGTTAGGGGAAGAAAGAAAAAAGAAAACTTTTATTTTATGTCAAAGGAAGCGAGTGAAAGGAATAGAGTAGAAGAATGGACCATTTTAAACTCTGGCTTACTGCATGAGATTTTCAGCTATTGAAGGATCAGAAAGAACCCCAAAAGATCCATGGATTGCCTTCTGGAATGTGAGAACAACCAGTTAGGTCCACATCTGTCACATAATGCTGGATCTAATAGTGATCAGTATAGAATGCCTAGGGTTTGAGTATTAGAAAGAATACTAATGAATGATGCTCTTCTGTGGAACGCCCAGGACACGGCCTCATCTTCAGCGGTTTGGACTCTTGGAGCTGCAGATTGCACCTAAACCATGCTCCTAAACAGTCCTGGTAATCCCATCCTTTACAAACTCATCTCATTTCTTCTAGAGATCATTTATAACTTTGGTAACAATAAATTACACAATTAAATTGTTGGAAAAATGCTTCCTTTTGTTTGTCTTAAACATACAGTTGAGGCTGTCCCCTAGCTCCTGTGTAAGAGGAAACAACGGGAAACAATGAACAACAATTCCCCATTCACCTTCTTTCCACTGTGCACAGTTCTCATAGATCCCCATCAAAGCAGCTCTCAAGCATTTTCTTTCCTGATGAACTTCCCTTGGGATACATTTCACACGTCCATCTGTCTCTCATCCCCTTCCCATGTGTCTCTCCCACAAATACCAGTTTGAGAACTGTTTACAAAACAGTCCACAGATCTCCTGGCAGACTCTTAAGCAAAACACAGTCTCTAGCCAAAGTCTGTGTTTTGGAAACTGTGTTTCTTCAGTAAGTGTAGTTTCATTTTTATTTGATTATCTCCATTTGCTAAATGTCGTTAGCTAGCATTTTACAACAGCTATATTTCATCAGCCGGAAAGATGGGAGGGACTCTGATGCTGCGTTTGGAAATGGGAGTGGGAGAAAGATGTCAGGAATGGCCTTCACCAAGGTCTTTTAAGTTTTTTGTAGGCAGAGGGTTCCTTGCATCCTGTGTCAAGGCGACTGCCCTGTGGAGGTCATCCCTGCCACTCAGGAATTCAGGTGGGAGGCCTTGGAGATGGAATTGGAGATTGTCTGGGAGGGACAACAGGGACACTGGGGTGTTTAGCCGCAGCACACAATGCGTGCTGGAGTTTGCCGCCTGGGCTGTGGGCACCCTACTAGAGCGGTGCCCCGCTCACTGTCCTGGCTGCCTCATGCCCTCAGGAGCTGGGTTTGTGCCTTTTGTGCCACCACCCTTTGCCTTCACATGCGACATGGGGCAGGGAGCAGCACCTTTGTCCTGCCAGCATCAGGACACAACTCTTCCTCTGCACCAGGGCTCCTGCCCAGCATAAGGCAGTCTTAAAATATTACCCTTGGTGCAGTCAGTGGGATTTTGGGCATTTTTGCCTTGGCTTTAGTGACCTTAGGAGCAACAGTCGTATAAATCTGTGCCAGAAAATTATTTCCTGCCGTGAAGGTAGAGTTTCTGCACACAGCAGATGTCAGGAGTGACGAAGCAGCACGTCACGGACCAACTTCCCCCATAACTCCCTGTACTGATGTGTGAAGCTTTATGATTCAATATGTGTCAGAGCACCTCCTTTCCATTTTTTTCCTTATGGAGCTGGTCAAGGTGCATTTTACCCTTTTATTAGCAAGCCAAAACCACTAATAATTTTAATTCTCAGGGGAGGACTTACTTTGGGGGTAACTCTTCTGGTCATTCAGTTCAGAGCTGCATGTGTGGTCCTTACAAAACAAACTCCTTCCCCTGTGTCTCATCCTCTCTCCTGTAAACACAAAACCCACCAACCAAAGACATTATTCTAAATATAGCTGGGACAGGACAATGTCTTGTCTTTTCCTTACAGTGGCCAATAATCTTGATCAAGATTAAAAGAGGAAAGAAAAACAAGGCAAAGCTATTGATTCTTTTCCCGGTGATATTTGGTTTTAGTCTAGGCTCTGGAAGACCTAAAGCAGTTTGCTCAAGTCTGTCATACTTTATTTCTAACTTATTTCTTAGTTTTGAGTTTGAGCAGAAGTCTTGGCTGTCAGATGCATGCTTGTAGTTTGTGGATGGAGAGAACCAGTGGGGAGCTTCCTCAGATACAGCCTCTGAATTTTCAGTTTAAAGAGTGATACACTGTTTAACCTTTTTCTGTGTAGTGTAGTAAAGTAAATCAACACTCACATTTTCCCTTCCACAAATAAAGCCTTTTGTTTTCTAGGAGCTCCATCACTGTAGAACACCATGCAGACAGATAGTTCTTTTTCTAACTATTTTCACATCACAGTAAAAGCAGTAACCTGAAGGTACTTAACAAAGTTGATGGGCATTTTCTTTGGCAGCAGTGTCAATATTTTGAAGACTTTTCACTTTCTTTTGGTTTAACCATTTAGCACATTATTTTAGTTTTCTTTAGTACGTTGATGCACTAGACCTTTTCCTCTTATCTCTCCAGATTTGTCTTCTAATGGCTGCAAGCCTTAATTGTGTAAAGTTAAAAAGAAAAAAACATAAAACATTAGTTTTGCTAGTACAGATAACATACAGGAGATAACAGCATTTACCTATGACTTTCTCCAGCATAATCTCTTACAGAGTATACTGAAAATATGCAGACAGGCAATCTGCGTAAGGTTTCTGTGAGTGCTCTGGACAATATTTCTGACTATATCCTCAGCTGATTTAAGTTGGCATTAGTGTGTAGACTACACTTTAAAATTATTTCAGTTATGTGCACCGAACTCATGTTTATCTCAAATTTAAACGAAGTTTAAAGATGGCCGAGGATCACAAGCTCTTCTAACCAAGAGCCCATGTATTCCTACTTGAGTGATAGAAATTTTAAAGCTGGTTAAAACTGCTATGCAGCCAGATCTGAAAATCCTGGTTCAGAAAGGCTTCCCGCATGTATTCAGTCTCTTTGATGCTCTGTAGAAAGAATGAATATGGTACAGAAAAATTCCAGAAGATTTCAGGGAACTCATATGGGGAAAAAAAGTAGAATTAGATTTAAAATAAATTTTCACGTGAACCATTAAATTACAAACTTACCAGTGAAAGAAACTGACAGATATTTAAAATGTGCTTTACATAGGCAGTATTTCAGATTATGATACTTTATTTCAGAATTTATCAGTTTGGAGTTACAATTCCTGTGTATCATCAACAAAACGCACTGTTACTCTTTAATATGACTTTTTTTTAACTACATTATGATGAATACTAATAGGAATACCATGGGTATTTTGAAAAATTTTCTCTATAGATGTCTGTATTCCATATTTGTGTTATCACATCAGGCTAAATTCAGTTAAATCCTATTTCAGAACTCTGCAGATACATTTTCATTTATATTAAAATATTGATGCTTTCTGTTTTCAATTTTTTTAAAGAGATAAACCAAATTTATATATTTTAGTTCATAGTACATCTTCCTCTCTAATACTAAGTTTATAAATCATTAATTAGAAGTAAATAAAGTACACATTTCTTTATATATTATCTAATTGCACTTCATACTATCCAAATTACATATGCTACTTTTTTTTCTTCAAGACATGCATACCATTTAGTTTCCACTTTGTTTAGTTTTAGTTAGCAAGTAACTATTACAGATTTTATTGCTTCACTCCTCTGTTTTTTGGTGAGGGTATTTTCCTCTCAAAACCACACTCATCCATTTTTCCATGTGTAGCTGTAGATGGACCTCTACTGCTGGAGAAATTGGAAAAGTTGTGGTGTTCTCCTTCATCGGCGATCTTGGTGGGCATACTTTATTTTTATAGGACTTGTAGGAAATGTGGATATAATTTAATAGGAAACATTCCGTTTAGGATTTAGACTTTCAGTTAGACCTTGAAGAGTTTGAGGAAACTACAGTACTTCATCAAAGTGCTTGAAGATCCTATTTCCTAAAGCATGAGGGGAAAAAAAAATCAATATTTTATTAAATAAGCTGTTAACCACAAAGGTTTAGATCATCCAGCATGAGTTTTGAACAAGGAAGAGGCAAAAAAAAAAAAAGATGCAGACATTGTGCTCTGTGTCCCCATGGAGGGGCTGGGCAAATTCTTGCCTATGTGCCTAACGTTTCAATGTCAGCTGTGGCGCGGTGGGATCAGGGGGAAGTGGAGCCACCACAGCCAGTGCCACCACCACTGCTGTCCTGCCACTGCTGTCCCCCTGCCCAGCCTCTGCTCTTGCTCCTGCTCTGGGAACAGGTACTAGAGGGTGCATAAAGAAAATTGAGCTTGTGCCTCTTTCCAGCAAGAAGGTTTACCTCTGCATTTCTCCAAACTCTGCAAAGGTTGTGGTTTAAACACTGTTTAATCCCACATTAGTACAGGTCTGTTGAATATTGAGTCAGCTCTTCAATTTTCTTTCAAGCAGGACAGAATATCTTCTGATGCATTTCTAAGAGTTTGCAACAGCTGGAAACACATCTGCTTTCTTTCCTGCATGAAGCTGTTTTATACCCATTGTGAAGGACATGGAAGTAGATTTCTACTTCTTTTTAATTTTTCTTCTGCCATTTTTCATAGTCTTATCTGTGTTTGGAAGGTCTCCAACACAGAAACTGCTAATTCACAATTTTTTGTTGCACATTATTGGATTTGCAGGTTTGGCAGTTCTTAAGAATCGATCTTCGATCAGCAGCTTAGACACTTTCCCAAATGCCTATATTCAGACTGTTAAAAATATATATTTATATAATGTATGCTATATATCAAACATAATTCAGTTATGCAGGGTTTTTCTGAGGTCGCTTGCTGTGGAAGGATCACAGTTCTGACCAATCTGTTAGATCTACAGGAGTTTCAGTGTTTCCTACCGTCTGTCACAGTTTTCTGTTTCATTGCACATTATTATTAGGACCCTTTTAAACTTTGGCCCCTATATGACACACCCCCAGGTGATTACTCACTGGCCTTGTGCTAAAGGCAGCTCTGGATAATCTACCTGCAGCAAGGGAACATGCTTCCCTGGGATTCACAGTCAACAGCCCAGCGAGTATGCTGTCATACTACTTAGCCACTATGCTGTCAGAGGATTAAGAAAGGTTTAAGAAACCACATGTTCATTTGACTTATCGTCCATTACGCACAGAGTTTCTCCAAGCTTTCCGTTTCTCTCAGCTCCCTTAATCCTTCACTCTGCACAGCCTCTCTCGGGAGTCCCCTGCCTCCCCAGGGGGTGTGTGCCAGGGCATGCGATGGCCCTTCTTTTTGCTTTTGGTTTGTTCTCTCACCTATAGTTTCCCCTAAAGGTTGCCCTTGAACATCTCCCCTCTGCTGTTGCCACCGACCCACCACCTCCTGGGAACTGGCTGCAGTGCAGTGCAGCGTTTCACGGCTTTCACTACTTTAGGTTCAGACTGATGCTGCTGTCAACATACCTGTGATGAGAAGCCAGTTCTGAGGCTTAATTTTTCTTCCTACCGTTTATGTTGGTAGAATTACAACGAAGAATGAATAAGCAAGCCCCGTTCATCTTCTCCACACCACTCATCATTTTATTGACCTTAGATGTCTCTTTTCCATATAACAAGTCCTGCTGATTTAATTTTTCCCCTTTCAGAAGGTGTTCCAACTTTTGGACCATCCCCCTTGTCTTTCTCCTACACCATTTCTACAATGATTTTCCAAATGATGGGACCTGAACTGTCACCAGTAAGACAGGGTAAATTCACACCATCTACACAATGCCATAATTTCATTTCTGGTTTGGTTTTTATTCCTTTCCTATATACTGACACAGTCTATAGGCTGGGTCTCTGCAATCACTTGGCAGAGCACAGGGGAGCAGAAAGGGCAATGCTGTCCAAATGTTCCCTCCCTGTGATAGTGGTTAATAAAGCTTCTGTCTGACCTGTCCTAAATTGTACTTGTGGTATTATGCACTTGGAGTCCTCAGATTGCCAGCACTTGACAAAGCCATGTGTCTTTCTGACCACTGTGAGCAGTGAACTGAGAGCTTCCCGCAGACCTACCAGCAGTGAATCCTAGTTCTCTTTTCTGAATGGTAATAGCCAATTTAAAATCCATTAAATTATATATTTCTAGTTAAGGTTGTTTCCCTCCATATTCATTACTTTACATTTATTGACATTGAATTTTGTCTGTTATTTTACTGCCTGCATACTCAGAGGGTGTTCATCAGACTAAATGTAGATGAACGGCATCTAAGCCAGCCACCGTGTGCTCCCGTTATAGGCAGCAGAGAGAAAGAGGCATCTCTAGGGTTGTGATTCCTCTAATTCTAATGTGTATATCTCAAACAGATCAGGGGAATCAAGCCTTTAAAGTGCCTGTTTCTCTCCACTGAGTACAAGAGGAGCCTCAGGTGACTCTTGGTTTCTCTAACAGCTATGTTGTAAATGTCCGTGGTTAGGTAAGATGAATCCCACGTGTGTCCTATTGCGAGCTGCCTCTGTCACACTGCAGTCAGCTTTTGTTTATATTGCCCTAAACTATTTTGTGTCATCAACAAACTCTGCCAAACTGCTATTCACTTTTCTCTGATGATTTATGGGCAAATGGAGCACACAGCTTCATAGATGCTGGTGGGACTCCTCTGGAAATCTCTCTTTTTTTTAAAAAATGACCTTTTGTTCCAACCCTTTCTTTTTTACTACAAGAGCTTTATTTATTTAAAAACCTTTTGGGAGGGACCTTGTCAAAACCTTTTTGGAAACACAAGTATGCTGCATCGACAGCACCACCTCAATCTGTGCTCTCACTGACTCATTCCAAGGACCTCAGTGGATTTATGAGGTAAGATTTTCTCCCTGCAGAAGTCATAGTATTTTTTTCCAATTGTACCATATTTGCCCAGTGTCGCTTAGTTCTATGCTTTATCGTAAGTTTCCCAGGTGAGTGTTCCCAAGTCAGAATTAGAGGTCTGTAGATCTCTGGACCTTTTCTAATTTTCTTTTCCAAAACTGGGATCACATCTGCCTTTTTATTCTCTTAGCACCTTTTAAGTGGTGGGTCATGGACTGCAGCTAGCAGTTCTTTTACAATCCCTGGGGAAATACGATACAGTCCTGCTGGTTCATCCCTACCTATTTTATTGAGCTGTCCCAAATATTTCCCTACTACCTTTGAGCCGCTCCTATTTTTCTCACCAGGAAAGCCCATGCAATGGGAATCTCCCTGAGATCCTCTTTTGTGGTTACCAAGTCCACTTAGCTTTTTTCTTTCTGGAAGCCCCGTGGGCCTTATTGATTACCTGGCAGGCAGCCAGCTCACAGTGTGTTTGAGAATGGTTTGTCTACTGTTTTTGATTCCTTTAGCCAGTTGTCTCTCAAAATGCTTATCTGCCTATGCCTCCATCTGCTATGCCTCCTTATGATTTTACCTTTTGCTTACTAGAACTTATTCTTTACCGGCCTCCTGGTGATTTGTCCTGTATGTTGTTTATATCAATCAAATACTTTTCTTTCTTTTTGTGTTGTAAAAGAATAACAATATTCTGTTCATAGCAGATTAGATTAAGTGAAGCAATGACCTTCATTAGGCACATATAATTTCCTGATTATTATGGCGAAGAGGTAGTTTGCCCATTTCTACTTACAATCTATACTTTTAGTAATGAGAAAGAGAATAATTTCCATTAGTCTGAGATGGCTGAATATAGGCAGCACAGGTATTTGTGCTCTGGTACCCATTTTTAGAATGCTTTCTGCTCCGTTAAAAAAAAGAAGAAACACCTTCTATTTTTAAATTCATTGAGTGAATACTGTTCTCACAAGGGAAGAACTTCCTCAGAGGAAGGTCAAGAACATAATTAGCAGAACATAAATAAGAAAGTGGTGTTGAAGAACCAAGTTGCTGGCCAGATGCTTCCCACAGTATAGCTGCTGGACCTGTGGGGCTGGGGGTGAGGTGGGTGTATCCCGGACACCGAAGGCCAAGATCTGTCCATAGAGAGCATGGTGATGGAGGGTGAGAGGCAGGGTCTGTCCTTGGGCTTGGCTTGTGGAAAAGACAGAATTTGGCAAAATAGCTCTTGAGACTGAATATCTGGCACTTGAAATTCAACACATAGTATGATTTGGTTTTATGAGCATTTGATCTTTTGCAACTTTGTATCCCAAGTGTGCAAAAAAGGCATTGTTTATGGTCTTTGTTTCAAAAGTTAGTCTTTCATCAGATATTCATTTGTAATATTCAATGTTTTCAATTTGTGCTTTGATATTTTTTGCAGATACGAGCCTGTCTGAAGCCTGAAACAACATATAGCCTACTAATTGAGTCCACGCTCTCAAATTTTTGATCTTAATGAATCCTCTGATTTCTGGGCAGTTTTTATAGAGGGAATCACAACTAATTTGGAATAATAGTCATATTTGAAAGTTTGGACCTTTGTCTGTGACAGTTCATGAAGAAAGAAATCAGCAGTTATCCAATAAATTACTCGCAATGAATTGTTGTCCTATTAAATACCACAGGAACAGAATAATTGCCATATTTTATCAGACCACTAGTCTGATGAGTCCATTACCATTTCTTGCACAGTGGCCAATACCATATGTTTCAAAGAAAGGCTCAACAAATCCTACAAAAATATTACGTAGTAACCCACCCACAGGAACAGTTCTTGCCTTCTGGCAGCTAGTGCCTGTTTATGGCCTCAAACATGGCAACAAAAATCCTAAATGGTCTTTCCCCAAAATGACCCCTTTGAGTACCTGAAAGACTGTAGACCAACACCTGGGTTCCACCTGCACATTGTGTGTGGTTTTGGTTTTATTTTTTAAAGAAGAGTTAATGGCATTTCAGGTATTTACTTGGTATCTTCAGAAAAAGGGCACTTCTATTTGTCTCTGTAACAGATACTGGAAAGGCAGTGGAAAAGGGAATTTCCCCACACTGTTCTATGGGGACAACTCAACGACACCATTAACAGAGGGAATCTTACCTCCTCACTTTGGCTTCTCAAACGCCAACCCTTTTTCCATCAGAGCACAATAGGGTTTAATAATACAGCTGCCTTCTCGCTGCTGCTAACTGGATTAAGACCAACAACTAATTTTACATACAGGAATGTCATTTTTCCAATTGCTAAGCACTATTATCTTTCAGTCACTACTATGCAGAATCATTTTCATTAACAAGTCAAAATCTCTGGGGATTTTTTATTGCTTGTGACCCTTCTTCCTCATATGATTCAATTCTCACCTGGGTATATAATACCAGTGAGACTGTAAACTCTAATAATTTGGTCATGCAGAGCACATCTTTAGGTGTTTGAATGCTCTAAACATGTATTTCCTGATGTTCACTAACATGTGGTTCCAATTTTTATTTAGTGGTCTATGATTGTTTCTATAAATACATGTTTGGGCATGGATTGAATACATTTGGCAACACTACTTAGGCATGGATGACTGATGGACCATTACAAGTCATTGACTGTGGAGAAGGTTAATCAGACAAATGTTGTCATTAACCTGAATCTGATTCTCCTCTTCACTATTGAAAGCCAGATAATTTTAATTTTCACTGTGAAGTTAAGGAATGAGTTACCTTATTACAAAATATGTTTATATACATATTAAGTGTGTAGGTAGTTTCTATGAGAGCTTTATAAAATAAGGAATATATTGCACAAAAGGGTTTTGTCGTGCTCTGCAATAAGAAAAAAAAACCACGGTACATGTAAATGAACAGAAGACTGTTCTTTTCCAATGTACAAATGCATGAAAATGCTTTTCAGACACTTCTTTTGTCAGCTGATGACCTTGATGGCTCTTCTTCTTTTCCACAATTTTTCTATTTTCTGTATTCTTTTTTTTTTATCCTGCCCAATTTTTTTATTGTTTTATGTTGATGTTTCATTTTCGTTGGGCTGCTTCCTTGCTTAAAATACATGATTTTCCTTTCCCTTCAGTGGTGGTCCTCATATTATTTTGTCTAGCCTCTTCCCAGTCTTGCACACAATCTTAGTTAGTAATCTTATAGGTGGCACACTCTTGTTTCCTAGAAGTGTTATTTATGTTTTAAAAAAGATCTGCCCATTGTGAGCTTTATTTCTCAGACCACTAGGTAAAACCCTTTTTATCTATCTTATTTGGCAAACACGCTATGCCAATATTCCGTGGTGAGTAGTATGTAGATAGCAGGTCAAGTCATTCCTTGTGTCATTCAAAAATGACGTAGTTATTTATATAATTTTGGATTATTAATGGCAGTGTGCTACATGTAGGCCTCCATCTACATGTGGGAGAGGGAACAAGACTAAATGAGTCCAGGGTGTCCTCTTTCTTTGCAGTCGTTGGACTTCACCATAGAATTCATGTTGTACAGAAAGCTGGAAGCAGTAGTATCTCTAGCACATCCTACATGCGTATGGGGATGTCAAACCATAATTTGAATACTTAAAATCTTGTCTCTGGTGCTAGCTGACCCTATCAGGATCTTAAGTCTCTAGGCACCTACATTTCTTCCAGTAAAGTCCCTAATTTCTTGAATGATAACTTGGGAACATGACCAACACCATCTCACAGTTGCTGAGAGTAACTAGGCATTCTCAGATAGCCTCTAAACATGATTGTTTCTTCTATAAGATCAAGGTTTTGATTTCTTCTCCAATCCATGTTTCATATCAAATAACTGAATAATCATGAGAGCAGAAACTGGAATGCAGTCCTCTTCCACTCCTACTCCAAGTGGCTAGATTAGAGATTAATTTTCTGGCTCAGTAGCCCAACAGACATGTAATCGGTTCACAAAAACTGGAACAATTTACTGAGAGAAACTGGCAGAGCACCATCTAGTTATATGCTGGTGGCCACAGCAAGATCTAGGTTAAAACTGCCCTGGACATAGTGGCCAAGGCTCCCACAGACCTGGATGGGTGTCCTCGCTGCTCCTAGAAAGCAAGGAAAGCGAGAAGGTCGCATCAGCAGCTTCCTGGGCTGAGGGAGAAAAGGCTCTCACCCCTAGCCCCTTAGTGCCAGCTAGGTGAGAGGGTTCCCCATTCCTTTTGGTGGCATTCCTAGATCCCATTCAGAATCACATGGATGTCTCCACATATTCAACAGGGAGCCTAGGTACATAACCCAGGGCTGGTTATTTCTGCGGGGACCAAGATCTTGGATTCATTTCATGTAATGGTCGGTCTAAATTATTGCCTGGAGTTCTCCATTGACTTCAGAGGAGCCTAGCAAGATTTTTGTTCCTGGCTAAGGTTCCCAAAGTTAGTGGGATGAAGCCAGTCGAAAGTGCCAAAAGTTCAGAATTGCAACACATGATATTGCAGCATCTAAAGTCTTTTGCAGAATGATCTGCTGGGGAAATTCTGGTTAGGTAAATGCAGTGGTGTTTTACAATTGACTTTAATGGCCCTAGAAGTCATTTAAAGAATTCTGTACAAAAGCTAATGCTGCTACTCTAGAAGTAGGTATTAACTGCCTTTGCTCCGATAATATTGAAGGATCAAAGCCATTCCTCCTAGGTCTTGCTGTAATGAAAGATGGGGTTTAACTGTTCTTTAAAAGCAGTGAATCTTTTCAATTCTTTTTCCCCTAAAAGCTTTTTCTATCAGATGTATTCCGATAGAGTTAGAATCACGTCCCTGTTTTCTTACTAAATGCTCCTATTTATATGTTAAAAAACCTGGCAGGTTTGCGAGTACTGAAAAAAATCTCAAGGGGACAGCATTTTTGAAATGGAATGGGATTTAAAGTGAGGATTCATGAATATCCCTTTGGCTGGGTATGACTGCAAATCTTACAGAGATCTGTGACACGCTCTTATTTAGCAGAGTCCAGCTGGGAGCCGGCAGGTTGTGTCTGTAAGCCCTTTGCTCTCTGCCTCTACAGAGAAGGAGGTCAGCTCTGGAGCCCAGCTCAGCTCAGCCCCGTGGTGGCGAAGGATGTGGATGCTCTGGTGCAGGCAGGAGAGGGGAGCGGTGTTTGTATGGTGGCTGTGGTTACAGCTGGAAAGTAGGCTGCCTGCAGGGGTTCATAAAACCTGGATCACTTTCATGAAACTGGACTACTGTTGGCCTTTTGGTTTGGTTCTTGATGAAGAGATTCAAGATTGTGGAAACCTCTCTGAGGTCAGCACTAACACACATATCACTAGATACCTGCTTCGGCTTTTGCTGGTTACTTCTCTATTAATATTGACTCTACAGATGTCTTCAGAATACAAATCACCATATTGCACCATGCATCCCTAATACAGGAAGCAATTATAGTCACTGCCAAGTCAAAAACATCTGCCTGAGGGAAGATCTTGTAGGCGCGGAGCATGAAGGTGTTGCTGTGAGATAGACCAGTGACGGGTTATTCCAGCACTGTCCTGTTACGCGGCTCAGCTCAGTTCACTTCATCTGATGATGCCTCCATCTTACTTGTTTTCTACAGTGACCTTAAACCGATGTATGAAAAGGGCCCCAGGAGCTGAGAAGGGCTGGAAGAGCTACTGTCAGCTGCCATGGGATTAGACCGAGCACTGCAAGGGCTATAGGGTGGTAGGAAGGATGGCACCACGCAAGATACTCGTCTAAATTTGCGTGCCTGATTGAAAGTCACTAAAGCCCGAGAATATACACAAAGATAACGTATTACTATACTTAATGGGAGGTTGGTTGTATTGCATCAGGTTTCCTTTATGTTACAGAGTAGTTGGACAAAGCAGAGTCTTGCCGCACCAACAGGCATCATCTAAAAGCCTGGAAATACTGCTGTATAAAGAGAGATGGAGGGACCACAGCTGCTTGATTCAGAAAGCAGATAAAAAAGTAAATGTATGAATAGAGTCAATATGGAGTGGAAGATGCACAAAATAATAAATGTTATAGAAAATCAAGGTCTCCTATTTATTCTTGAGCATAATGCCAAAACAAGGCAATTTGAAATGGAAGTGAAAAGCAGCATATCCTGCGTGGTACATTATTAATTTATGATATTGATTGATGCATCAAAATGAAGGATTTAGTAAAAGTAAAAACAAGGAAATGTCTCTGTATGGAGTACAATGCTGTACACACAGGTTTAGGCATGATTTTGCTAAAATGCTCAGTACGGCTTGTGTGTATCCACATCTCCAGCTGAAAGATGTTTGACGTGACTTCAGTTGCATGCACTATGGACAACCTGTTGTCAGCAATGGTTGCTTTTCACAGCCTAAGCGATACTAAGGAAAGTGAATTTGGCAAGAAACTTAACTGAAAGGGAGTATACTCATTCCTGAGGTAACTCCACTGACCTCGCTAGAGCTGCTCCGAAGTTCAGTCTAGCCTTGACCTGTTTTTCTGTAGTTCGCAAGTCATGCGGCTGGAGAACTGCTTCTGCTTCTGCTGTTCCATCCATCTTTGTTCAAAGTAATAACAAGAGAATTAAAAAGGGTTCAGGGAAGGGTGACAAACATGATTGGAGCAGAGGAAAACTCTCATATCGAGGGAGATTGATAAGGCTGGAGTTGTTTCCCTTAGAGATGAGACAAATAAAAAGGAGACATAAAAAAGGAGACAAAATAATAAATAGTCTAGAAGGACTCATCCACACACCCCTTGTGATCCGCTAAAGGACCTTTAGAGGTCCACGACAATGTAACCAAATTAAGCTGCTGCTACCTGCCTCTCCCTGCCAGCTGGCTGCACAGTCGGGCTCTCTGCCTTGTGCTTCTTTTGCCTTTTGGGGTATAAAGGCTGAAAAACATTAGATTAGGGAAGGTAGGGCAGGGGCAACTCTTGTCCCTGTTTCCCACCCATGCAAATAGGTGACAGAAAGTCAGAGAATATTCAAAGCCAGAGGAAGGGAGATACTTTTCCACATAATACACAAACATCCATGGAGCCAGGCAATAAATAATGTTTGAAGAGATTGTGCTTCGTAACAAGACTTTCCTGAGCCGTAAGAGTTGCTGGTAAAGCTGGGTGCAGCTGTGCATGCTGGGGGAGGCTGCATGGTGGTTTCTCCATCCTGTGAGCCAGGCTGGGTGCCCCGGCGGGTGGTGGTAATCAGAGGGCTGCTGCCCTCCCAGCCTATTGCTGTAAACCTGCCCCTGGTTACTGCTAACAGGTATGCTACCATGTTTTCAACAGCTTACAGCAACTGGGGCTTAGGAGGAATCCTAATGCGGCATGTTCATTATGCTACCTCTGCTTAATGCAGGGGATCTCATAATGTCTTAATGCCGACTACCTGTCTGCTGTCGGGGTGGGATGGACAGGGTGGGATGGACCATGGCTGCAGCTCCTGTGCTCCTGGGTCTGTATCTGCCAGCACCAGGGCCATACGGCCACCCTCAATCCTTAAAAATTAATTTCTTCCCCAATAGGGAAATAGCTCCCACCTTGACTCCAAAACCAGCTATGTGTTGTCCAGAAGAGAAGTTTTCGCATATCATTTCGTTTTATAGAGGTCCTCCTGTGCTGTTTCAAACTCCATCCTTTCTTAGTTACACCTCCTCCCTATGGCTGAGAAGGCCACCTAGTGCCTTTTCGGATCAGTTAGGGACTAATGTAACACCAAAGCCATCAAAGTTTGAAAGCCATAAATGGAAATAGGCTAAAATTACATGATGCGTATTGAACTTTTCTAGCAGCTCATCGCTTTCGCTAAACGAGGAGTGCTCCGCACCCTGCCATTCCCACCTCCTGCCTACTGCTGGTGTTTGCCCTGGGCTCTGTTGAGCTGATGTGACTCCTCATGTGGGCAAAAACCTGACATGACAAAACCCAGGAACAGTCATCTGTTGGGGTGGTGACCTGAACTGGCTGATTGCAGCTGAAGCGAGTGATGACTGGGTGCTGCTTTCAGCTGCAAGACACCCAGCTTAGGGTTTGGGATTCTATTTTTTTCTGCTTGAGATACTTTAAAATATCTTTTATCTATCTGTCTTGTACACCTCTTTGGTAAGCAGGTAGCTGATAAGGTATTGCGTGATGCAGCCTTCCCAGCTGCAACTAGTCCAGTCTCTCGATTTAAAATATGCATTGGTCCCAAAGGAGCACATACAGCCCAGAGCAGGCTGACTGTACCCACTGGCTGGGGCACTTGCCTGGGCGGGCAGAGGTCTAGGCTACTGCTTCTGTGGCAGTGTTTCAATATTATACAGTAAGTCGCTTTTATTTGGCTGAGCAATATGATAATTGATGGACTGATAAAGAATCTCTTGCTCTGTTGGTGCTGCTTGCTTTCCAAGAATGAAGTTTGGACTCACACACTCTTTTACAGCTAGGAGTACCCTGTTTCACGCTACAGGGTTGTAACATGCAGCCGAGAAACAGGAGACCTGCCCTCCGCTGCTTTCACCGCTGGAGGAAAAGTTCATTCCCCTTAATCGCCTCTCACTTACCGAGAGCCTGCGCTAGCATGTGAGAAGACGCCTGGCTGCTCCTGCGGGATGCGCGGTTCCCTGGCCGGGAGAGGGGATGCACAAAGACAAGCAGCGAACACGCTTCCCAGGGAAAGGCAAGGCTGAGGTGTCTGAGGCTTCAGCCACACCAGGAGTTAGCTGCCTGAGTCAAGTCGTTATCCTGCATCATCTGAGAGGTGAGAGTCGACCTAGCTGTGTACGTACCCCGTGTGGAAACCAGTATCTCGCAGAGTGATGAAAGTGGGTCAGAGCGAACGCGGTTTCTCACACATCTGCAGTAGACTGGCAGGAGAAATGCGTAATCAATTGCCACAGTTCAGTTGGTGTTTGGTAACTCTGGGTGATGGCAAGATATCACGAGACTAAGTCTTAAAAACATGCCACCTCGTGCCTCTGTATTGCATAAGAAACAACCATCGTAACAATCACTGAGGACTCACTCAAACAAGTTCCCTAAGCAGTCAATGCCAGCGCTGTACTTTCTCAGTAAATTCAGTTTCGTGTCAGTGTACTTCATCCTATGAATTTTTCATTTTTTGCTGCATGGCTTCAGCAGTAGCAGGGATGGGGAGTGCGAGGTTGTAACCTGGCAAGCCCCAGAAATGGTAAAAATGCATCTCTTGTGCCTGGGCTGGATATTCAGGCTGGTCCCTTACTGCCCAGCAAGCACCCGGAGGGGTGGCTGCAGGGAGAAACGTGGTCATCTGGGAAATGAGAAGGACCAAGGCAGGTGACAGCTCGCAGAGACGGAGGCCTGGAGATCAGCGGCGGATTCCTGCTCCCAGCCTGCTGTGGTTTGTGCTGGGAGGTCTGAGTCTCTGGGGCTCTTCTTTTTCACTTCTCTTTCTTCCTTAGAGAGTCTTCGAATTCCAGGAGTTTATTCTTGTCTTAATACAAAGGGATTTACACTGATCATTCTTGTTAAGAGCTGCTAATGGGAATTTTATTCTTAAATCTCTTGTGTTTTGAAGTACCATTTAGTTTTCAAAGCAAACTCAAATTTGTAAGCATTCATGCGAAGAAAAAAACTACCAGACTAGCCTCCGCACTGCCTAGCTGATGTTGTACAGCCTTCTCTGATTAGCTTCTTAAAATTATTTTTAGCTTAAGTATGTAGTGTAGAGCCCTAGACACAGAGCTTTACAGTGCTTATCACTTCAAACAAGATATCAACAACCTCCCCCCCAAAAAGAACAGTGTGTAGGTGTGTAAGGGACTTCCTTTTTTTCCTCCTGCAGAGAGTTTTGACTTTTAATATCAAAAGGCTCAGCTGCAGCGATTCCCGGGCCGCTTCAGCCTGACTCCAGTGACGGCTGAGGCTGCAGGTGAGCTCCCTGCAAAATCTGGGGCACCCCCCAAGTTCAAAGTGAAGCTGCTGGAGCTGGATGGGAGGCACTCTGCTGACACGTTTCCTTTAATTATTTTTTAAATTCCCTTTACTATATTATTCTGCTATATTTCTATTCTATTTTTCTTCTCATTTTTCTGACCCAATTAATGTCGTTTCACTTGAAATGGTTTGTACAGTCGTTAGAGGGGATCTGGGGAGAGATAGCAGCTGTAACGTAGATTCTGGGATGCTTTATCTGACAGCTCTCTGTGACTGGTCCTCTTTGTGTTCTTGAGGCCTTTGTACGTGCTAACCTGACATAGGTGAGTTTATCTAAGGAATTTAGGCGGTCGTACAGATGTCAGTTTATGGGGGTTGGGTGGATTTGGGATGCTTATGTGAAAATTGAATATATATGTGGACAAAAATAATAGTAGAGGACTACGTAAGAGAATTGCCTTCCTAACACCCAGACAAAAATAGCAGGTTTGTGTAACCTAAAGCATATAGGATGAGCTTCCTGATGACTGGGTACAGGAACACTTATTTAGGCCCCAAATATCAGGTTGCTAGTTTTTTTCGATTTTAATGTATGTGAAGAAGTGAAAGATCATTTGCAAAGTCAAGTGTAAAAGTAATCGTGTCATGCAACAATTGCAATATTTTTTCAGGTGAACTTCTGAAAATTAGTGTTTGTATATATGTTTTTTTAAAAAGCTATAATTAAGTATATATAAGCTTTTCCATCCTAACCTCTGGCTCACCTCTACAGAGCTGATGTCTCACATATTTGCGCTTTTCTAGAATAAAAGTCACTTGCTTTTAGACTGAGCAAAATTTTTTCAAGGGCTCTTCAGTAGGAAAATTGTAGAAAACCTGGCATAATCATATTCATATCTTGCGAGATTTTCCCAACTTGAAAGATTCCTAAACTACTCTTCAGAATATGGATGCAAAGGTTAATTTATAAAGATACCTGGCAAATTATTTTTACAATGGCATTAGAAAACTGCACTGCAGTGTTGCAAGTGAGGAGGGACGGCTATTTACCACTCCTGCCATACCAGCCAATCTCTAGAAATGTGTCTGGCCAAAACAAAAGAAGGAAGACAAGTGTAACAATCCGTATTTGTATTTTATTAACATTCAAAGTGAGTTGCCTTTTCATGTTAATAGGCTTTTAATGATTTTGAATGGGAGAATGTCCTGTTTAAAGAAAGAGGGAACAGCTGATAAGTTCAAATATAGGGAAAATAATTTAACGTAACTCGTGTAGCATGGCAGCATATTGAAATTTATAATGTAACTTGTACTGCCTCCGTTGTGAAATGCCCTCATCTTTATTCCATTCCATACAGTTTAGTACTCAGCTGAAAGACTGTTGCTAATAACTGTTTATCTTTAATACCTTCACTAACAGCATTATTTTGCAGCCCATTTTCAACACAGGCTGCATTTTAGAAATAGACCCTATATTAGATCACATCATAACAGCGTCTATCCCAGAGGGCAGAAATAAACTGCTTAAATAACATCATTATTGCCTTTGTGAATGCTTATATGGGTAACTCTGAGACTTGTAGCTTGTTGGACGATGGGGCTGGATTGCTGAAGAGTGGGCAGGCGGCCGTGTCTGCTCACTATTAACGGCAGTGGTGGGGTCTCTGTCAGAGGGGGTTCTCCTTGGGTACCCCTGGGGAACAGCCGCCAGCAGGACCTGCCCCGCTGTCAATAGCGTTGCATCATTTGGGAACGTGTTGATGGTTGACGGCAGGTTTGCGTCTGATGTATAGGCAATTCTGAACTTTATTAAAGCTGCCTTTCACTTGAGCTAAAGGGAGGAAGGATTGAGAGCTGGGGGGAGGGGCTAAATTCACTAAAAAGGAAGCACCTAAAATCAGAAGCACCATAGATAAGTGAGTACAGGAAAAATAATTCAGTTGCTGCCTTGCTCCTCTTTGCCCTGTCTTTTGAAAGCGCAGTGGAACTCCATACTGCACCTTTAGATGAAGAGCAGAGTGGTATGTGACTTACAGGCTTTCCCTTACATGAGGAGGAATTGCTCTCCTAATCCATCAGACAGGTAAATTGCGCTGCATTTAGCCAGTAAAAAGTGGGTATTGGAGGAAACAGCCCATTAAATTACCATTTAATAGTCCTAGAGAAATGTTTCTGAAGAAATAGATCACAAAGGTGTGAGAGAGCAACCAAGTCTCTCATCAGCTCCTGGTTTTCAGTTTGGAAAAAAGGAGGCAGCGCCCGGCTCTGGGTGCGTCACAGCTTAGAGTATGTCCCTTTAAAATCTTCTTATTCATCGCCGCACAGGCGTGAGCCACAGGTGCTACACAGGTTGGGCGTTACATACAAGTGGTATCTTGGATGCTGTAGGAGACTTTTCCACAACCGAACCCCCAAAATGCCTCCAGCCACCCCTTCACCAGCCCTGGAAATAAAGTGGGGTTATCCACTCTTTATTCCTGTTTTTTGTTTTACTGGCATTTCAAATCCTAGCACAGGCCGAGTGAGGTGGCGGGGCATGGCTCGGTGAAGGCTTTGGGTGAGGCGTTGCGGAGGGCTGGAGCCGTGCTGGCTGCATGGGGCTGCCCTCACCCCGGAGCGGTTTCGGTCCCACGACCGCCCCAACCCTCTGATCCACTCTACCTCTCCCCAGCCCCTTCAGGGATCGCTTAGCTCATTAGCACAGCAGAAGACTAATCAAGCAGCAGCACTGACTACTTTTCTAGTGGTAGGAAAAAACCCCTAATTCGGATTCTTATTGGGGGGACTCAACCTCAGGCTGCCTCTTCCAGACGAAGCTGCACAGTGTGGAGCTGACGGCTGTTGCAGGTGAGGGTGTTGTGTGCGGGGCCGGGCAGTCTGTCTATTGGCACTTCAGCAGAAATCCCACCTTCTCAAGAGAAAAAAAGTTGGTTCTTTTTCTTTGTCCCATTTCTTCCACTCTGCTTGCACCGACAGATTTCTGCTCGAGATTTCCCTTTTGATGAACTGGTATTTTTTCCTGAAGAGAAATAGGCTGTGTTGAAAAATTCCCAGTCAGCTGCATCCAGGACAATTTAAAAACTTCCCAGAGAGCCAGTCCTGGTAGCAGTGTGGCACGTGGTTAGAAAACCAGCCCGCAAACGGCCCTCAGGATTGGAACAAGCCTTCAGAAAGAGCCCAGGGGTGTTGCAGGTACGGCGGGTGAGCAGAGGGGAGGGAAACCCAAGGGCTGGATGTCAGCAGTGGTGCCAAACGGGGCTCCCACCGCCTGCCAGGGGAAACGGGGGGTCATGTCGTGTTTCTGGTTCATGGCAGGAGCGGGGAGGGGCAGCGGCCGAAGGGTGGCTTCCAGCGCTGGGACTTGTGGCTCTGGTCCCTCATGTGAGCCCATACTGGCCATAAGCTGGTGGTGATGAGTTTGCAGGATGGGACCTTAAGTTTGTAAAAAAAAAAAAAAGAAAAAGAAAAAAAAAGGTATAAAATTGAAAGCCTGACTTTGGATGGCCATATCTCATGGAGAGAAAATCCGGCCGCTGGAGCACTCCCCTTCTGCTTTTCCTCATTCAAAAATGCAAGTTGAAGTAGGAGCTCACTCCCGCTGCAGGTACCCGTACTGCTGTTCCCCGTGATAGGACCACGCTTCGCCCTGGGGCTTCCCAAAACAGTGAGAATACTTGTGCTAATATTAGTAAAACTAATCTGGTTTTACAATGAAGAAAGCAGTTTTAAAATAAATCCAGGCTTTAAAAAGCAATGCGAATCAATACTTCATTTAATGCAGTATCGTACATCTCATTTTATTTCTAAGCTAAAACATCAGTAACAAACGTAAACAATATATCAGAAAATATTGCATACCTTTGTAACTGATGTAAATATCCAAGTTTTTTTTAAAATTGCAAGATTCTTTGTGTATTGTGCTTTTTTCTAATTTACAATCCTGAAAATTTGTTCAGTCACGTTTGCTACATACCTAAGATCCAGATCCAAGAGCACACAGATGTCTTAACTAAATATTCCTCTAACACTTAAGTTTACAAATATGAATCTTAAAAACCACCTAGCACCTATGTAGCTTTTTTACTGATTGATACAAAAGTGATGGAACTTTTTCCACCCTTCAACAAGTTATAATAAGCATATAAAGCACTGATCAGGTTTTCATCAAACCTCCCAGCAAGGATAAAAACCAAACACACTTCTCGGCAGACACAGAGCATTGAAAACCAGCCTAAAAGTGAAATTAAACCAATCTTAAAATCAACTCTGTTTGACAACTGAAATTTTCAGTCCTAGTCAGTATCAGGTATCGAACTATAAATGGTCTCAAAGCATTTATTAATGTCACTAATGGGAAAGGGTCACATAAAATCTGGATTTTTTTTATTTCAGTCAAATTGCATGACAAAGCTAGGAAAAGTTAGGCCTCTGGTGTTACCTGCTCTATGTTATGGACTTAAATGTATTTTAGCAGCAATACTTCGGTCTTAGGGCTTTGTGGAATTATGTTAATTTTCACACCGTGAGATCTGTAGATCAATATGGACATATATATATTTGCTCATTCACACACTTTCTATGGAGTGAATATCATTCACTCTTTTTTTTGTCATCACTAAGCTGATTCATCTAAATTGAATCTGTTAATGCAAAATACATTTTTTTTTCTATTATCACACACAAATCCTTGCAGAAAGGTTCTTGGCTAAAGTACAGTGTTTCTGGTCCAAGCTGGGAAGAAAGATGAGGAGGAGGAGGAGGAGGAGGGAAAAGAGGAGCAGTGAGGAACATTTCTCCTCTTCCTCCCACCATGGGTGAGTGTCCGGGGCCCATCCTGGGATGCTGAAGGATTTGACTGAAATCAGACTTCCCTGGCTTCAAACTTGGCAGGAGTGCGCTCAAATACTGGATGGTAGCTGGGATAAGAGTTAGATGGGAAAGACTCTCTGAGTTTCTTCTAATGAAATAATTTTATACTGTCATTTTAGATAATTACACATTGGCATAGGGACCTCAGTCTGCTTTCCCCAAATCCCAGCTGAAAATGCTTTACTCCAGCCTTTTCCAGGCTTTTAAATTTGTTTGTGGAAAATTTCCCAAGGTCTTGGGTTTGCCTTGGGTTGTGGAATATAAAACAGTTTGGACTCTTAGAAACTCTCTGGGGAGGGAAAATACTTCCCATTCAGCTCCAGTAAAAAAAAAAAAAAAAAAAATTTTTTTTTCTTTTTTACTCAATTTTAAAGGTAGCGAAGAGATAGAAAATTAATTCCGTAAAGTTGCCTTTTTGTGGAGCAATTGATGCACGAATGTTAGCAGGTTAAACAAACTGGTCTCGCTGTATTGGAAAGCACTGCGGACAGCAGGCCTGTAAATAGATTGAAAAGGAAAATATGCTGGGAAATGCTTGCCATGAAATTAATTAGGTGTTTAAATAGGAGGAGCTGATTTCTGTAAAACCAAGAGTGCCTTTTAATCTTCCAAAGTGGTTCTGAGATTCAGTCCTCAAGCGGAAGAAGTCCTAGAAGGCAGCTCTAATGAGTTGGTAAGCAAAGGACACGGACCAGTGAATAAGGCGGCAATATCTGTTTTACAAATACATAGAGACAGCTTCATTGCTGTAATGTATTCATCATGCAGCAGTAAAAGCACTCTGGCCCCATGTCTTGAGGAACATTCAAGTTTTACTATTATTGCAGTGTGTTGCATGTCCTGCTTGGTGTTACTGCACACTCAGTATATCTTTTGGGCTTGTAATTGGGGTGTGTTGGGGGGCGTTTCTTTATACTCAAATAATCACAGGCCAGATTTTCAAGGAGTGTCAATATGTCTGGCTGCAATGGAGTCAGTGGGACCAAACTCCTTTAGACCGGCTAAGGATCTGGTCCTGCGTGCTTAAAAATAGCCTAATGAGGGAAGGACCCACCTACCTACTGAGAGGTTTCATGACCTACTTCTGCAGCTCTCCTCCTCATTCAGGAAGGCTCTGCTGGGCTTCTGCTTCTTCATCTCCTTGGTCTCCCCCAAATCGCTCACAAAAGCAAATTCCACCAGAGAGAGACATAGCTGCTTCTGCATATATTAATAATACACAGCTCTATAAATGATTAATAAAAGATACCAGTGACTTTGAGTTATGGTGTAGTAATTCACACTTAGCTGTTTAGATGGCTCTCAGCCTTCATCCTGGCGTTACACAAGGCACCTGGGATGAATGATTACCCTGTCATGCAGACCGTTGTTTCTAGTTGCTTGAATTGAGCTCTGCACATATCGGACGGGATCATACAGCTGATGATGGCACACCAGAGAGACCTTGCCCACCACATGGATGGTCAAAATCAAAATGATCAATTTTTCAAATAGCTTTATGATGCATCTGTGGGAATGCTGCTAGCCATAGACTGCAAGGGCTCCATCCTTTGGTGTGCTGGGGACCTAGAGCTGGTCCAAAGAGGTGTTAAACTTGTGACCATATTTTATCACATGTGCAGACACTTTGGTGGATCCTATGAAGTGCCTAGTGCAGAGCGAGGCCCTGCTGCTCCTCCAGTGATGAATGTGGTCACGTTGTCTTTTTCCAGCTGTTCACTCCACGGGAAGTCACTGCACTTTCTGCTGTGCCTCTCCATGTTCTCCATGATGTTTGTGTTTGTGTGAGATCTATGCCTGAAAAGGGAATACTTCATTTTTAGAAAGTTTTGCAAAGATGAGATTGTGTTTAAAACAAAACAAAACAAAACAAAACAAAACAAAACAAAACTGAGAAGCTGGGGGCTTAGTAAATTAAATTGCCTACGTGTGATAGAGAACAGAAGCAGAAATACAACCTTGCCTGGTCACCTGCAGACAACTGAGCCAGTTCCCGTTTACTCCAGGTGATTCACCACATCCCAACGTCAATTAAAATGGATCAGAAGGATCACACCTGAAAAGTGCCAGTTTTTCTCTGTTAATTGCAAAGGGATCCTAGGGTGGCTTGCTCGAATATAGATGTCTACACTCCAGAGCCCTAAAACTTGGGGAGGTGAGGCTTAGCCTTTAAATCCCTGTTTTCCCTATCCTCTATCACATTCTGTCGGGGTGACAGTACACAGGAGATATTTTATACGATGTCTCCTTAGCCCAGGCGAGTGGAAGGCCTCAGTCATCACTAACATCCTGTTCATCAAATAATACTCAGTGTTAAAATTCTGTAGTTAAAAAGTGACTCTGCTGATGTGGAGCTTGTAGGGTGTAAAATCCCCACAGAAACCTTGTCCCTGATGATGGTCTGCAAATGGGAGGTGGAAAATCTGGTTGCGTTGTCCCAGATGGAAGGATAAACTCCAAAGTATTTCGATCAAGAATTGAAGCCTGGCTCCTCTTCAGAGGAAAAAATGGGGCCTCAGGAAAGAGTTTGGTGCCTTTGTGCTGGTTTCTGAGAGAAACAAACCTTTCAGGGGAAACAATGCTAATAGAGTCATTGCTTTGGCACATGAGCCCTGCTGGAAAGAAAGTCTGTTAATCCCCTCTATAGTCTCTCTATTTATACCCTTAGGCTGCACATAAACTGGCCAAGTACAAGAACAAAAGCTGACTAGAAATATCTCCTGTGACTGTTGTTCTCATGAGCTATTATCCCCTTTATTAAGGATCAGGCTAAGAACCACCTCTGTTAAGGACAATGTTCTGCGAAGAAATGTGATTATCATGCTGATTTAGGTGAAACTTGGCCCTGTGGCTTGCCTCTCCCTCTGCCCTCGCTGCCCATTTTTCTTATTGTGCTTTTAAGTGGCGGTGCCATCAGCCAGGCTGGAGGAATGCCCCGACCCCAGCCGTGTCCCTTGCTCAGGAGCGAGCCGGGGCGGCGGGGCGGCTGGGCTTGCACATGCACCAAGATCAGTATCCGTCTAGAAGTACAGTTTGTCTTCTCAGCCATTACCTTAAGACATTTGGTAATATGATTCTTACAATAAAAAGGAAAAAAAAAATCTTGGACTACATATCTGTGTGTCACCTTAGAGACGGGATCTTCTGGAGAAGGGCAAGGCGTGGGGCTGTTCACCAGACCACTGGTGTCCTTTGTTGTGTTCCTTTGATTACCATCATTTTAGAAATGAATGCAATTTATGTTTCATTCGTTTCTTTAATATATTTGAAGCTCATTAATAATTATGATTATCTTCTCTGCAGTTTTGATTTCATGAAAATAAAAATCCATGCCAACATCCTCTTTCACCGTGACTGAACGGAGATGTACCTTCTTGACTTGGAAGGCAAGTACAGCCCTGGTTCCTTTGGGTCAGTCAAATCCAAAAAGGAAAATAAACCAAAGACGACTTTTCTGATCTTCCTCCCCAGTACATTTCCAGAGACTTTTGGAGAGCTTCATCCTTCATGGAAATGCACCATTGATGGGGAAGATGCTTTGGAAATGTAGAGTGCAAACAACTCCAGTGGTTTTGCTAGAGAAAAAGGAGAGGAGGGGAATTCGTCATACTTGGCTGTACTGAACACAATATTTCCTCCTGGGAAAGCTGTTTGTCTGCATCATGAATCGCTGTGATATACCTTAGGTTCCTGCAGTTACAGTTGTTGAAAAGATTTGATTAGACTTATCTATAACAGCTTTAGAAACTGTGACCAAATGTAATGTTTCCATTCACATATTAGGTATGACTGAGGATAAATCATTAGGTAACGTGGACTTAATGAGTCTGTGAACTGAATGATGGAGATTCTTGAAGTAAAGTAGTAAATTACTTTTTCAGACTATGTGGTTACAATTTTCTAACCCTTCCAATATTGGACAATCAAAAATTTTATCTACAGGATACCCTGACCTTTCAAGTCGTAATCCCATTTAAGGCCAGACAACAGGAATAAATTAAATCAATGCAAAGAGCGACAAATCAATTTGTGGGATTTTCGTACTTGTTGAGCTATGATACTCATTTGTGAAATGAAAGTAAGCTACTCTAATAACGGCTTAATTATAGATAGGCCAGGTGACGCTGTTGGTATTTAAAGACAGAGGATGCTTATATTTAAAGAGCTGAAACTCCTGTCACAGTGGAAAGATAAAGCAAAAAAGGATAATGAGATAAGGAGGGGTAAGTGTTTAGGCTTATGCCTGAGGCTGACCAGGGCCAGATGTTGGACTTAGATGTGGTGGCGCTGGATTCTTATAAGCGTGCTGCTGCTAAGAGAGCCCACCAGTGTGGGACAGAGAAGAACTGCCCTGATCCCATTTTGACCATAAGCTACAAAGTACAAGTCCTCTTTCTTTGCAAGACCAAGTGAAAACCAAAAGCAACAGGAGAAAGCAAAGATTTGGGAATTTTTGCACAAATTTGACTCATTCTGAGATTTCAAAGTTGGTGAATCAGGTATTTCTAATTTTTGTAAAAGCAAGACAAATCAGAATGTGTTTCTTAGATGTGCACAAATCAGGCAATCCTGAATCTGGAGGAGGGAAAAGCAATCCACGTCAGAGTCGAGGTTGAGGCATGCTTATATCTTTTTCCTGGGTGAAGAAGAGAGAAGTTGGAGAACCTATTGTCCACCTCACTGAAGATTGTCTCTTTGGGCTTGACTGTCTGAATCCACAGCTCATCTCTTGCCCGTTAAATCGGGAATGATCTCCTAAGAGGGTGTTGTACAGAGCCACTAACACCCATGTAGGAGCTACAGCAGCAAATACGGGAGGAGAACCACTGGGAATGTCCTGATTGGTTATTGTAAGAATTTCTTTCTCTATTAAAAAAGGTCTATTTAAATATTTTGTGAGTTTTTCTTTCCCTGAGAATTCAGCTTTTATTGAAGAAGGATATCTGGAAAATGAAAGCAGTCTTCCTGAGCCAGCTGTTTGCCAGTGTTGTTAGCGTCTCTTTGAGAAGCCACTTCTGAGAACAAGCCTTGCTCCTTCGCAGGTCCTCCAGCATCCTCCTGGCTAAACCTTGGTTGATGTTCAGCTTCCTTAGGGGGTTTGAATTTGCCCCACTTTTGCATTCCTTCTGGCCTCGGCTCTGCATTTTGAACCTGTGTGTTTGCAAATTAAGACATCACAAATTGCTCACTCCTGCTCTAGCAAAGACAGGGATTAATACTAATCTTTTTTTACTCAACAATAGAAGTTGTATTTAATCTAAGATCTGTTAAATTTAATACTGATAAATTGAGCACTTTCTTAATGTATGTTCACATTCTGTCTTAGTCTATTATATACGTGTGGTACAAATGTGAGGCATTGGCTTTGTAAACACACAAATAAAGACAAAGAGAGAAAAAGAATTTGCAAACCAAGTTAACTTTTCTGTGAAGTAATGGAGCTGTGGGAGCTGCAGTTCGTCCCGTGCAAGGCTGAGGGTGGCTCAGCCAATCTAATACACCATTACCCCTGAAAAGGGCATGTCCGATCCCCCAGTTTCTGGCTGTGCGCTCCCTCACCCCTTGCACTGGTTCTGGTGCTGGTTGGATCTGTAATGGGCTGGTTTGACTCGCTGATCCAGAATAAAACTGAATAGGTAAAAATGGGGGTAATCTTCTGCTGGACTGGTGGGTTGCATTGTCTTCACAAAGGGCCTGAGGAATTCTGTGCAGAAGTGCACAGTGAAGGTTGATGGAGAGGGGGAATGAGAACCCTTTTGGTAGCAGAATTCTGTCAGACCCACTCAGCTGCCTCTTCCACCTCCCCAGCCAGGACGTGGGTCCATGAGGGTAAAAAGCAATCCAAGCAGGTGCCGCTGTCCTACCTTGCTGTGCCCTGCCATGACATGCCGCTCTTTCCGTGCACCAGCAATTGTGCCCATCTGGCCCTACAATGAGCTGGTTCAGCATGCTAGACTGGCAGAATAATATTCGGTATTTGTACTGTTTTAGTTCGGTGTCTCCCATTTTTGCATCCTGAGCTAGTTCTCCAGGGTGTCAGATGAACAAGTGATAGCAGAGAAATGTGCAGGAAAGCTTGCCTGGGGACACAGAAGGTGCTTGAACTATGACAGAGGTGGCTTAGATTAGTTGAAACTGTGGGCTGCAGTTCTACAACATATCTGTTTTCTGCATGTCTGTGTCCCCTTTGCCTGGATGAATTTGGGAGGCACAGTTACATTTTATGTCTGACTGATTTTTCAGCTGTACAAAGCCATATGTATACAATGGACCTAACTCTGATACCTGGCTTGCAAAAATCTCTTCTTACCCACAGGATGCTGAGAGGAGCCTACAAGAGGGAGAATCTATCTAAAGAACAAAGGTCCATCAATATTTTTAATAAGATCATACACAGACATGAAAAACAAAACCCAAATTACCAACTCATGTTCAGTCGTCAAAAATGTCCGCAGCTGGTCCAATTAATTTGATAAGGTACAAAAATTAGCAAATAACTTACCTTAGACTCTGATAAGGCTGAACGGGACTGTAAGAAATAGATGTACCTGTATTTCCAGCCCCATCCATACGTCAAGTACAGCGGTGAGAAAAAATTCCAGCACCGTTCCCATATGTACTGTAGATCATACTTGAACTGCTTGCTACTTCGGGCATCCTTCTTGTAGTAAGGTCCCGGTACCTGATTGAGTTTGTCGTGTGGGTGATGCCTCGGTGAGCTATGCACACCTTCTGTGTGCCCGGGACTGCTAAAGGCCGTTGGAGAACTAGAGCAGTCATTGTCTTTGATTTAGTAGCAAAACCTGTTTTCATTACTTGGTCTCAAGTCCTGAGGACAGCCCAGATCCTCCAGCACTGGAGCTTTCAATAAGACATTGTTTGTTCTGCTGCGCTGTCAATAAGATGTCACTACTTTAGCTGCAAGATAAGAAAGGATTTGTTAATGGCTCCTCTTGGGGGATGGTGACATTTTTTTCCCCTTGTAGATCACTGGGGAAAAAATATGGGAGCAGGCTGACAAGGAAAGAAAATCAGTTCAGCTTATTTTTTGTATTTATGCCTCCCAATTAAAGCTTTGAGTTATGAAGAACACAAATGCAGCCTTGTCCTTTTATTTGTAGTCGTGTGTGAAAACGGTGATATAATATGCAATGTGCATATTGTATATACCTTCTTAAGAGAAAAAAAAAAAGATACTTCAGCACCTCTTTAAAAGAAAACTGCTGTGAGCTGTAACAGGTCTATAATCCGCCGCTAACCTGGAAGTACGGTACTCTACGAGAGGCTGACCAGTTTTTGCCTTTCCCAGAGCTAAGTCAGTCGTTACTAATTAACAGCAGATATGGCAAGAATTTTTCAGCTCTTGCTTTGGCGCAGCCCTCAGCGCCGTAACCCGGGGATGGAGCTGCTCCCACCCTCGCCTGTCACCTCTGCCTCTGGCCGACACCTCCTGCACAGCCCTGCCTGGTGTCGCCTCTGCCCCGGCTGCACAGCAGGCTTCTGCCGTCCCAGCAGCCCCTGGTCGTCCTGGGGTTTTCAGAGACATTCTGGCAATCTCAGAAATAACAATGCCATATTCTTTGCAAAACCGCATTTAAGACAACGGTTAAGGGCCTGATTCTGCCAGTTTTTAGCCGCCTGTATAATCTTCTACGCAGTTAAAGTTATGAGCACCCGGGGGCACGTCTGAACTTGAAAAATTCACTTGGCTTCAGGTGAAACGTGAGTTCAAGGCACAACAGTTGCCCCTGAATAGGGATATTCAGAGGACCCAGACCAGGTGCCAAGACCGGCCCCGCCTGTTTGCAGTGGTGCACGGGACTCTTAAAGGCACAGCCCAGCCTGGTCAGCTGGGTAACCAGCTCAGGAGGCGGGCAAGTCCCTTTTCTTTCACTCAGTGAAATAATCGCGGCGTGAGGAGCAGATTTGGTTGCCTTTTGGTAGATTTCTTGTGCTGCAGAGGTGAGCCCAGGCTGCACTGGTCCCTGGCAGGGGCTGCCCAGGGGCTGCCCGTCCCCCTGCCCCGTCCCCCCCGTGTGTGACCCCCCGCCAGGCTGGCCGTGCTGCCACAGCCCCCCCTGCCAGCACAGCCCCCCCTGCCAGCACAGCCCCCCATGCCAGCACAGCCCCCACGCCACCACAGCCCCCCGCGCCACCACAGCCCCCCATGCCAGCACAGCCCCCCATGCCACCACAGCCCCCCGCGCCACCACAGCCCCCCACGCCAGAAGAGCCGCCTGTGCTGCCGGACTGCCCCGCCCGGTGCGCCAACGGAGGGGTTGGCCCGAGGCAGCCCCGGGGTGTCTGGGGGGAGGCAGAGCCCCTGCGTGCCTATGCTGGCACGGCCACCGAAGTGTTCATTTCACGGGACAAGTAACCTTAACCCCTGGCTCACCTCCTGGTAGCCAGGCTGCTCCGTAAAACCCGAGAACGTGAGGAGCCCCAAGTGCCATCGACCCTTGCGGGGGGATGGATGCTCAGGGCTGAATGCCAGGCTGGGGGTATGGTCACTATTTCCGCCGATTTGTGGGCTCCGGCAAGTGAAGATCCTGCAGTGCCCTTGCCACAGAGGCTTACGTGGAACTCTGCTGGCTCTGAACAGCCAGACCGGTTTAGAAAATGGCTGCATGAATGAGCACAATACTGCTGTAACAGCAGACCCGCTGCTGGGAGCCAAAGGGGATCCCGGAGTGGGGAGGTAAGGCAATAGCTGCAGGTGGTTGTGGCTCCCAGCACAGCTTATTTAGTCACTTTTTGTGTGACGTCCACCCAGAAGCAGAGAAATGATGTGAGAGACTTAGAGGGATACTACATCAAATCTAAAAAAATGAAATACCTGATACTGTGTTAATGCTATCAGAGTTGGCTGTAAGTTCCCTCGTGTTGTACAATTTAAGAATTCTCCTATAAACTCTCTCTTCCTATGCTAGAGGTGGCTTTTGGTGTCCTGGCCTGTGCTCACTGCACTATGGAATGCAGTGGGATTTTTTCCGTGGTCTGTGTCGCATGCTTTTTCTTCTTTTTCTTTCTCTTCAGCATTTAGGAGATTACCATAGCCTACATATTTATAGAGAATAATGTATCTTGATAAAATTGGATGGAAGACTTTTTTTCTTTACTGGAAAAGAGCATCTTGCAGTGCGAGGCAGGCGGGAGTTACGTTCTTTACAGTTGGCAGAACACCCATCAGTGTGTACATGTGTGTTGGAAAGAGGGTAGAGGATACGTGTTCGCATGTGCACTTCCATACACTGTGCTAGGACTGCCTGGAATAACCAGAGAACTGATGAATCCGTTCTAAAAGCAAGAGAAGTGGTTTAATTTCTTTGCATCTTTGCTGACTGATAAACTGTAGCCCAGTGATTAGCATTGCTTTTACAGGACAGTTGTATCAGAGAACGCAATAAAAATTGTAGAAAACAACTTTAAAAGGCTCTTGTTTTGATGCACTTCCAGCTTGTAAATATAAAACACTTTCTTCAACTTTCCTGGAAAGAATTTGTTACTATTATCAGGCTATTAAGATACATTATTTTCTTATGAGGAAAATATTGCCCCAAGCCATGTGGAGATTATTTACGACTAACCACATATGTATCTTTTCAGTGTTTTGTGTACCTGTTACTGATCTGTGGTTAAGGTCCATATAAACGCAAATAAAAATGAAGCCTGCAGCCACCAGCGCTGCTCCCCTGTATAGGAAAGGCAGCCTTATTTAGTAGATTGGAAATGACAGGTGGGCATACCAGAGAAAAATCTAGACTCGATGTGAATTGCTGATACCTTTGCTGAACTCTCTGGTGATGTGCAGGTGGAGCGCAGTGACGAGGTGGGGTGTACCAGGTGGGGCAGGGCACAGCTTGTGTTCATCTGGCACATACTGGGTATCCAAAATCAATGCAGTTCATCTGCTCTGTGACAGAAAGAATTAAAACTAAGCAGGCAACACCAGAAGTAATGTGGTACTTTGGCTATTTGTGTATTAAGTAGAAAGATACTAAAGCCTGTTCTTTGAAGGGTTTTAAATGTAGCAGTTAATTTAAAAACACACCATCCTCATACAGATTCGGCCTATGATGATACTGTATCCTTCTGCTTGTAGGAAAATAACCCTTATTATGCTTCATCATGAAGTTCCTTTTGTTCTCCCTCTGACAAAGCCAAATGGATGCAAGAGCAGCAGAACAGCTTGGGTACTGGCATCTGTATGACATGTAGCCCTTAGCAGAAAACAGGTTGGAAGTGGTGGTACCTCTGCTTCCACAACTATTATGAAGCTACACTTAAAGCAGAGCTTGGGAATCCCTAAGGGGAAAAAAAAGCAACACACCTCAACGCGAAGAAGGTCTCTGTTTAAAATTACTCTCTAACCTTCCTGTTCTCTAAGTCTTAGGAAAGGATTTCCTTGAAGTAGAGAGGAAGAGTCAGAGCAGAAGCAGAAAAGAACCGACGGATGGATGGATGGGTGGCAGGGGGACACAGGGATAGTGGACTGCCTGGAGGTGGGAGCATCACAGACTTGATCCAGATGAAGAAATAAATGATGACTCTGAAACTTAACACAGGGTTTATCATGACAGGAGTGAAAGGGTATAAAGACCTAAACTGTTTATTTGTATGAGAACATAATGGTCCTTGTCATCGACTTGGTATTGAAAGGAATGACTTCCAACTAGAGGATGCGGAAAAAAAAGGAGATAAATTTCAGTACTAGTAACAGTTTAATGGAAAAAGATTGAAAAAGAGGCGGAATATGCAAACTAGACAGGGATGACATTCTAAAAACTTAAATGTGGCATTTGGCAGCAGCAGTATCATTCATGGAAAAGCAAACAATGCTAATCAACATCAGATGTATTGTAATTTTAAAATAGACTTTATTTAATGACAATAAATACAAAGAAATCTTTATAATCAGAAACTAATAGCAAACATTCTTAGAAAAAATACAAAAAATACATTCTTACATTCTGAATTTTATCAACATACACAGAGTCTAAAACAGTGGCGACGGTCTGTAATTTATGGTGCTTGTTAAGGCAATGAAATGGTCACTGGTCCAAATTCACCCTGACTTCAACAAATCTGTACAAAGTAAGAGTCTGGCCTACATATAAAGTGTAAAAAAGAGTAAAATTGATTCATAGTTTAAAACAAATTCTGTTTTTCCCTTCAAGCAGATCTTCAAATATTATTAAAGTGACCTAGCCTAAAAAAAAAGAAAGTTACAAATACTCATATGTTGGCAAGTGCCCCCCCAGTGTTTTGTTCTGATGCCTGCGCAGAGCGCCCTGTGTACAAGCAGAGCGCATTTCAGCAGTTGGAGGTAGAGGCTACAGAAATTGCAGAGCTTAAGAGACCCTACTACTAAAATGCAATTAGGCACTCTGTTCGTTTTCCTCTTCTTTCTCTCACAGAACTGTGCTGTGAATAACACTGTGCGTATGGCAAACGGAACTGAATTCCTGATATACTGTCTTCTGAAATGAAATGTTAGAGCTACATTAGCAAGAAGCGTGGCATTTCAGAAGCAAACCACTAGAGCAAGAAGTTGACGTTGACTGGTTGATGCCCATGCAGTACTCACTGCTCTCTTCAGCCTAGCTCTCTGGACTAAGTCCCTGTCAGAGACCATTAAAACCTGCCTTCTGGTTCAGTTTAAACCAAGAGGAATTCAGTCCATGTGCCCTGAGACCAGTCTGTGATAAGAAGCACTGCCCAGAAAGCGGGGACAAGGGGAAGACTAGTTTCAAAAGTACGCTCTTGATCTGAACAAAAATGGGAACGTAAAAACACACCCAAAGCTGATTAGAATTTATTATGGGAGGAGCCCAAGTCATAGATTTACACGCTTTGCTGATGTAGCATGTTTTTTAAAACCATTATTTTAAAGGCAGGAATATAAACGCTCGATGACACTGAGGGCCAACTCTCCCTTTTGGAAAGGCTGCCAACTGATGTAAAAAAAAGAGGCAACTGAGAGAGGCCACAGGAACCAAAGGAGGAGCAGAAGACCAGGGAAAATTAGCCTTAAGCTCTGACACCGCTCACAGTGTGACCCCAGGAAAGGCACTTAATTCCTTTGTTTCCCAGTCTCTTTACCTCTCAAAGAGGGCAATAAATGCTTCCTTAAGACCAAATAATTACCTGAAATGGTCCATTTTGTGCTGCATTTTTTTTTCTTTATCACAGGATGCCTCCTTGACTGCCCCAGCCCTCCAACACCACACCTGAAAGGATGTTTAAGGCACGTTGACACTGTCATCACTGACTGGGGTATGAAAATGGCATCTCAGCTGAACACAACTGCAGCTGGTAAAGAGCCAGTTCAAAGCTAAAATCAAAAGCTGCAAGTCTGCAAGGAGCTGACTGGCCTTTCTAACCAAACTCATTTTGCACAGGGAAGTCCTGAGTACTTCACTAAAATTGTCCCACGAAACAGTTTTCTGGACAAAAGTTTGTTTTAAACAGAAGTTTGGTACACTATGCAGTGACAGGACCAGAGGCAATGGGCACAAAACACAGGAGGTTCCCTCTGAACATCAAGAAACACTTTTTCACTGTGAGGGTGACCGAGCACTGGCAGAGGTTGCCTGGGGAGGTTGTGGAGTCTCCATCTTTGGAGATACTCAAAAGCTGTCTGGACATGGTCCTGGACAGCCAGCTCTAGGTGGCCCTGCCTGAGCAAGGCGGGGGTTGGACCAGATTACCTCCAGAGGTCCTTTCACCCCCAACCATCCTGTGATCCAGGGAAAAAGTCAAACCAGTATTGAGGGGATATATTTTGATAAGAAAGTCTGTCTTGTTTAGAAACTTCTGAGTGTTTGTCCATTTGCCCAATTTATATTTGCTTCGTGGCAAATTAAAGACTTGCTATGATTTCTGGTGAAAGCAAAACAAATGGCAAAGGGTAGAATTCCCTGTGCAAAGAAGCACTGGTTCCATCACTGCTCTGGTTGACTGTCATTTATCATATGGTCTATCTTGGTTTTCTGTCCTGCATCTTTTTTTGTCTTCAGGTGGTTTTCTACACAAAGTTTTCTGGGCATTATAATAAGTAAGCTTCAGTCCTTCAGTGTCAGAAATGCAAGTGGTTCTCTGGAACCTGCGAGTTTCTTTCATCTTTCCTTGATTTTTGAACCAAGCTTTCCTCTCACGTTCTTCCATGCAATCATGCAAAGTCTTGCTGAGTGAAAGTTTGTGTATCATGACTGCTGAGAGGACTCCCTTCATGTGCTACCTCTTCTGGTTTAAAAGTTGCCGTTTCAAAGGATAGGCTTGAGGCACACAGCAGTCAGCATTTGGAAGTTTTGCCACAAAATTCAGATGTTTGATTCCTTTTGATTATTAGCGGGATAAAATACATCTTATAAAAGCTACATAGTTTCTGCAACTGAACTTCTTAATATGTAAAAAGCTATATGAATAATCTGCCTAAAAATTCTGCAAATCTATTACATTTAAGAAGAGTACAAAATTACAAACGCAATAGTAATCACCTGGTTTACAGAGCATAGGCACACTTTTGCTTTTTTAACAAGATTTTGGTTTTCAGAATTTGCAGAAATTGGTTCACTAAAATTGTTAAAAGAGAAAACAATTTAATAATCTGGAATATCACCGCTGCAGACACAAAGCAGAGCTCTACATACATGCTTAATCTGTAATTCCCTAATCCCCATTTTGCAACTGGAGCCAAAAGAGCCAAGCAGATCTGCAGCCTAATTTGGAGGTGACTGATGGCTCTAGCACGTGTATCCACACTGCTAACATCCTTCCTAGTTATTTAAAGCTTCCTAACATGGTTAAGGCATATTAAATGGTTTATTCCAATCTCCAGTTTCAATAGATTCATGGTCTTGTCAGAGGTCACTTTATCACACAACGTTGTATCACAACAGGTCCAGCTGCACATTCTTCCTATGTCAAAATCTATCAGGGAAGAGCACGGTGCCTCTGGTGTGGGAGAAATGCAAAAGACAGCCCTCCACAAATATTGATTTACTACGTGAAAAGACTTTTAACACTCATTACTGTTACAGGTAGGAGACCTTCAAGGCTATGGTCATTCAGAGCAGAACGGGCAAGTGAACTAACGAAAGTACATTGACTGGGGAAAGATAAAATGCCTGAGTTTTCTACTCACTCTGGGTGCTGTAAAGTCAGTTTGTATGCATTGATTTCAAAGGCAATTCTCCTGTTTACACAGAGATTGATGAACAGGATGGGCTTACATTCCTGCTGCTTCTTGTGATCCAAGTCCATGATTAATTGAAATATCTTGTTATCCGTTTAAGTCTCAGTATGCATAGCTAATTCAGTGTAGCACGCGACAGCTTTTAGTGTGTCAATTCCAATGGCTTAACAACATGATTTTGCATTGTATTTTCCTTCTCTTTCCTTCATGTTTTGGCTTTTCCTCTTCATTTTATAGTTGGGGTTTGCATTAGCAAGTAATCAAAACTCCTTCAGAAGACGTGATGGTATTCTTACAACAAACCGTTCTTGTTCTTAAGGTTTTATTCAAGTCAAACAAGAGATCTAACAGCCGATGCTTAAATAAAGTGGAAAGCACTCTATATATTTGAGAATTAATCTGCGTCATCTTAAGATGCTAAATAATTTTTATCTTCACATGTTAAAAAAATATGTCCTACTAAAGCTGTTTAAAAAATTGGTAACTCTTATCTGAGTCACAGTGGTTGCATTTGTCCAAGGGAAACAGGTAAATGACCAGGTAACAGTTGCAAGAAACAATGTTTAGTAAAGGGAATTAATCCAAAGTGTTTGATTAGCTATTGGTAATATCTGGACAGGTATTAGGTTGCTAAATACTGTTATTCCACATAAAAAAGGACTTATTCAGCTTTAGGTCGGAAAGTGCTGTCTACTCCTTTGATAATTTTGTCGGCTATTTTCCCGATGTTTTTTTTCACAACTTTGAGATCGTTCTCATGCAAGAGTTTCTGTGTTAGGTACTTCTCTCGTTTGACCTTGCTCTTGGTCTTTTGTGATACATCCGGAATTACATATGAAATAATAAACTTCACAAAGTATATGACATGCTGGGGAAGGTGAAAATGAAAAAACGTCAGTCAGGCTGAACAGGACATTATTATAATTATAAATGAAATGTCACATTATCTCTTAAGACTCTGAGCTGGTTCTGTACCAGTATCTATCACAGTGGAACAGTATTTTAAAAAGCAGACATGACTAATGACTAGAATAATTGTCTGATAAACAAGAATTTTGGTTTTGTAATCCTGATTTTAATAAGGACTTCTCTGCCTGCTTTAGGGGAACCCTGGTATCCAGTGCTTCCCCCCTGCATGGAAATATTGGTTACAGTTTCTTTTAAAATTGTTTTAGGTTTGTTCAAATTACTCTGGGGCAACGCTCTCTTCTCTGCTACGGGAACTCTCATCTAACCAGTTGCATGTTTCTGATGACTTCAGTAGTCCCTGGATCAGGCCCTAAGTACTTGTTACAATTAAATAATACCTAATATTCCTCTCCCTTCATCTTGGACTGACCCCCATCTTTTGTAAGCCCAGACTGTAGCTGCAGAGGAAGGAACAATTGCTTTTTGATGCTCATCTAGAGACTCAACTCTTGCAGTGACTGTCTTTATACACTTCACTCTGCTAGTGCACATGTATTATGTATTCATGATGCTTTGCGCAAACTTCCTCTAAGAATATGTAAAAATATTTTTGGTATGACCGTCCTTTCTATTTCTGATACTAAAAATCATTTTACAGTTCTTGGGAAAAGAAACTGCAAACGTGGGGTAATCCTTCTCTGATGTCGTGACTTCAGAGACTTCTTTTTCTAATGGTGCTGCACTTATTTACATCTCCCAAGCTCTTGCCCATGCTAGCACACATCGCCAGCTCTGATAGCTGTGCCTGGACAGAACGTCTTTGAAGGATCTTCTGCATGGAGGGAAGAGAAGTTTAAATAAGTAATGCTCAAAACCCTGTACACTTACCTCCATGACAATGATGAAAGCCAGCTTGGCTGCAATGACATGCCAGTAGTATATGTTATGCTCATATTGGTGCAGGTGACCAGGAGGGTAGCGGAGATCCCGGTATCTGAAAGCAATATAGGAAAGTCAGGAACTAGTTTCAGGCATCTCTGCAGTAAGGCACCGTGGCCAGAGGATGGAGCAAGACATGTCCCTGCATAATGCATCCAGGAACAGCAAGCTGCACGCAACTACAGTAATGGGTAAATGTGGTATCTGCAGAATAAGCTATATTTGGCTGAAATGTCCTTTTTTTTTGCCACTGTATTAAGAATTACTTATAAAAATTTAAAGTGCTTTTTTTTTTTTGAAGACTATCAATTATGAGAAAAACAAAATAAAGTAAGAATTTTCTGAGTAGCACAAACTTCTGGGTGAATACTTCCACTCGTTTCTGCTGTTCAAAATATGCTGGCTTTTACCGTGTTTTAACATTTCTTACTGGATATTTTTAACTGAATTAGATGATATAGATATTAAAAAAAATAATTTAGACGTCTCATTGCAAAGAATGGTTATTTGACACTTGCCTGCATGTCGTTTGGTTCCCAAACCAAGGGGAAAATGGCTTGCTTGTATTCTTGAAGTCTGATATATTGAAGACAGAAAGCGTACTGTTTATATACCCTTTCATAGTGTGACTGCTGTGACTCCCATAAGGAGGGACTGAAAAGGACCAGTAATAAACCAATCGAGGAATCATGTCAGATGTAAAAGCAATTATCATAGCCTGCATTTCAGAAAAAGACGACAAAAAAGCAGAGTAGTGTTTAAGAAATAAGCCTTAATATGTATGGCTTTGCCATATACTTAGTATTTCAAAAGTTACAGTATAAGCTAAAAATAGAAAATATGTGCTTTTCCAGTCAGTGGTTCCCTCTGTAAATGAGCACATAGTCACTCACGGGCATAAAACAATCTCTTTCTGAAATGTGCACTCTGTACAGTTTTCAAATTACACTAGCTCTGCTGGATGCCTTAAAAAAGTTATACTATACATATATACACTTATATATACATATACCTTATACACATACAGACACTTTTTTCCTCATAAGCACACAGTGAAGGTCAGCAGCCAAACTCACCTTAAAGTACTCTAAGGTAACCTTCAGCAAATGTGCTCGCTATCAGATTTACTTATGAGATGCTTAAAGAAATCCTGCCTGATGAAACTCATGGAAACAATGGAAGAGTCCTTCGATAACAGACAATTAATTTCACCAGGAAGCCTGAGGTTTGAGTAAAATAATTACATAAATTATATATATAGCTGATCCATCTCTGACCCTAGAAGCATCCCACTCTTTCTGAGGTGCTAGCCAGCCCAAATTCATCTTGGCAGTTGTTGCCTCATAAGTTTCAGTGTCAGTACATGTGGAAACTGCTCTTGATGCCAAGATAATTTTTTTAGTAGCAGCTGCATAGTGCTGTTCTACATATGACGTGACCATTTGTTTTTATCTCGCTCCCAAGAGAGTCCCTGTCCTACTCAGCCTGCTAGTCACAAGCTGGGTAAGAAATTGGATCCATGGGTTTGTTGTGGGAAGTCTTTTCTAAACTCATGAACTTCCCAAAATATCCTATTCTGGAGGACGGGTTAATTATGTTTAATCCAGTCTCCTCCTCTGCTATTGCAAATTCAAAAGGTTTCCCTGTGAGGAAGACTTTCCACTGGCAAGATCTGCAGCTGAGTGCCTAACAAGAGGCTGCCCGGCCAACTCATGACGACAGGCGTCTTTGGTGCCCAGCACCTAGGAAGGAGTGACGAGCTGCACTCCAGGGCTGAAAGAGAAGTCTTTTGTCCCACGGTGGGGGAAAAAAACACTTGACAACATGGATGGAAAGAACCAGGGCAGAGACATGGAGGAGAAAGATGTGAAGCAGGGATCTAATGGGATCAGAGGGAGAGAGGTGTAGGCAGAGAAACATAAAAGGGGCAGACAAAAGATGTAGTAAAGGTGTTTGACAGAGGAAGCAGCAAAGTTAAGGAGTAATGGGTATCAGAGGAGCATAGGAGCTGGTTAATATCTGTATTTTATTCCCCTTCATGCCAGACTGAAATTCATGCAGTCTGTATTTCCTTATTTTCATGAGATGGGGCAAAAATTGTCCACCTTCATGCAGCTTTCCTAGCAAGAGAGCCCCAGCCTGAGGAGGTATTTGTAATAGTTGTCAAAAAAGGGAAGGGGAGAGAGGAGAAAGGGTGAAAAAAAAATGCTGACACCTCTTCTACAGTTCCTCAAACAACACTTTGGTGGCAGTGCTAGCTAAAACCACCACCGTCCCTCCTGCCTCTGCCCCAGCAGTCACTCATGTATTCATGCAGCTGTGCAGCAGACCAGATCATGGCACTGATGTGGCAGGGAATCCTGTCTGGATCCACTCCCTGATCTGGTTCATCATGTGTTTGTCAAACTGCTGGTGCCAGCACAAGACAAGAGACAGCAACAAGGGGAAAAGACAGGGAGGGGAAAGGGGAAGGAGCTGAAAAGGGTGCAAGACCCATCCCACCTCAAGTAGCACCCCGGCCGAATGTTGAACACTATCCTAATGTCTTATCTTTGAGTTGGCTTACTTTGAAGTACCTGAGAAGCTAAACTCTAGGTAAGACAAAAGTTGCAGAAAAAAGACTTAAGATTGAGACTGTGGTCCAAAATTTATATTTGGTTCTCCAGAATATTGTTACAATTGAGCTCAGTTGAGAGAAAGTTAATTTGGTTGATGGGAAAGAAAAGGGAGGCATCCTAAGACTAAAATAAGCATGTTTAAAATTTTCAAGGATAAGATTTTTTTTTTGTACTGTACTCTGGCTTAAATCAAATGAAGTTGGCATGCACTTTTAAAAACTGTTTTTAAGCATTACATTCCAGTGTGTATACCAGTGTGTACATACCACTGTGCAATGAAGTGAAAAGTATGTGTTGTTTGTATTTACATGCAAAGTAGGTGTTTTTGGCTGACAAGAAATACATATTACTGTGTCTTGCAGTTGCAGGGAGAAGAGCTCACACCTAAATTACTCTGTTTTTAACTGAAGTACAAGCACAGAAGGTTTTAGTTAAATATAATTTCTTTCTGTTCATTAGCTCATCCAATCAGACCATAAATGAACTAATAGCAACTGAACAGTAAGGCAAAAAAATCCCTTCTCCCTTTGGACCAAATGAGTTTGATGCTGCTTCTGTGTATTGTTTAGAAAGATGCTGGAATACGGTATTTACACAACTTAATATTTGCTCTTACTGAATTTTTTTGCAAGGCCTCAGGTCTCCCATCTTCCTAAATCTGAACCCTGTCCCACTCTCCTCCCTGTCTCGGAATGATCTCCAGATGTGCTCCAGAGAGCTGCAAGAACAGAAATATGAAAGCTAACCCTACGGCATCCTTTAAAAGGAAAAACTTTTTTTTCTCCTGAATGATGGGCAGCATTTCACAGTATTGCACTGGAGAACTACAAACAAATAGCACATTCTCTACTTCCCAAGCTTTACTGCACACAGTTTTCAATTTATACCATAACTAATTAAAATCAGTCTTCAAATCAACAACAGATGCTTTGGTATCACACAACAGCAAGTCCAGTGCCTGAGTGGCAAGTTGCAAAACTGATAGTTTTGTGCAAAAGTTGCTTGCAAGCTAGCAGGTGTTCCAAAGGTAATGCATGAAGGAGAAGACGATTCGCTACCCAAATCTAATCAGCTGTAACAAGTCACACAGAAGAGAAGAAACAATTTCTCTGTCCTAAGGAAAAATCAAGGAAGGGATGGTAAAGGAAAGACTGATGCTCTATACTAGATCCTGGATGTCAAACAAGAAAAAACCATACTTAAATGCAGAAAACAGCTTCTAGCATTTGATCTAGTATATGGCTTTATAGCCCACACTTCATTAGCAAGAAATACTGATCTCTTTCAGGTCCTTACAACACCTGCAGCAGGGCCTTTTGAACATGACAGTCTCTGGTGCTGAGCCGCTCGCATGCTAATAGCCCTACCGATGTCAGTGGCAAATGCACCATGTTCACACTGACATAACTCCATCTAACGCATGAGACCTCCAAAAACGGTGACTAAAAGAAACATGCCTGCAGTTAACAGTCACATGAACACTGGATTGAGTGCCTGTCAAGGAGGATGGAGAGTAAAACCAAGATGTCAATATACTTTCGCACATGGAGGACTCCCTGTTTTCAGCGATGCCTTGAGAAGTATAGCACATAAGAAGGAATTTGGCGTGAAAAAAGGTTGCAAAGCTCCGATTAGCCTCAGGTGGGTTGTGCATGGGTAGTGATAGACACCTAAAACTATTGCTGGGTCATTTTCTGCAGAATCTAGAGCAGGGCATGAATACATTACTAACAGAAGCCTACACATGTCTGAGTCACCGTAAGGTCACCAAAGCCACTTCAACTCTGCCCTGAATATCATAAGGACTATGACTAAGGTACTCGC
The DNA here is from genome assembly GCF_030936135.1 of Gavia stellata. NCBI lineage: Eukaryota > Metazoa > Chordata > Aves > Gaviiformes > Gaviidae > Gavia > Gavia stellata. The sequence continues at coordinate 34,684,920 of NC_082597.1, read as the reverse complement.
AACAATATTTTCAAGTAATCTTAAGATGTATATCCAACATTTTATTTCATAGTGGTATTACCAGACCCAGCTGGATTGACTAGGAAAGACAGTTAGCTTATCCAATAGCATAACATATTTGTTTTTCTTCCAGGGCACCAGAAACTTCTTTGCCTTTTATTTTGTAAGTTTTGTAGCAGCATAGTTCAAAGAAGGATATTGATGCATCAATAATGTTACCTCAACTTTACTATAGCTGTGCTTCATCTGGGAATTTACACTATCTCCATAATTTGCTGGGAGAGTTATCATTAGCAATTTTTTTACACAGGCACTAAAACAAAAGTGCCCCGAAGTATCTCTGGTACCACCTGACATTTCTAACAATCTGAACATGTGTTACCAAAGTTGCATCATTTTTGTTTTAAATTTTAACACTGGATTTACTAGTAGGCATTGGAGGTTTCACATGCCTATGGAACAGCTGGATTTATGTTTGGCATGCCTCAGCACAGCAGTGCAAAACAGCTGGAGCATATGCTCTAGCTTGTTGTCTGTCTCCCAGATTCTTTTGCAAATTTTCCATCTTCAAGTTCCCTTTTTTCTTCTGACATTTCTCTGTGCTTAATTCTCTGCCTTTATGTCCTCCTGAGTCTCCTCTCTACATCCTAGCTATGTTTACCATACCTGTTGAATTGCTATAGTGTGACACAAAGTTCTGTAAAAGAAAAATGGCCATTTTGGCAGACCTTCAAATACGTGAAAATACATCTGGTAGCTGAGGCTGACATATAAAATTTTCCAAATCACCACTGAAATCCATCCTGGACTCCTATGTCTATATGGTACCACCCCCAACCCCAAAAATAATGAAAACAAGCTACTGAGAAGATGATAACCCAAGAGGCAGTCAGGTCATGGAAGCTCATCTTCCCATTCTTCGAAAATAGCCTCATCCTTCCAGGGGCAAAACGAAGACTTTTAAAAGTGGGGGGAAAAAAAGAGATGCAGGGACACTCATCTGGGTGTGGGAAGAGAAGGTGCATGTATCTGTCCCATTATTTCTGAAAAGCAGAACCCCTGGGGTTGAGACCCCAGACCAGCCAAGCACCTAATGACTATAGAAGGTGCCTGAGATACAGGAAAATAAGTTCATGCCCTTATTTAAGTTTGAATTGCTCTTTCACTTGAAATAAGTTCCCTAACTATCAGGTTAGTATCTATGGTAGAGCGCTCAGCTCCATCTCCCTCCTCTTACCCTAAGTCCACCATTCTCAAATCAGGCAGAGCCTCCTGGGAAAGCTTGGACTAAGATGAACTCTTGTCTTCAGACTCAACTGCTTTCTCCAGGAACTCCTACTGAGGGCAATAAGGTACTGTTGCTGCAAGGATGTGGTCCTGGAGGAAGTGACTACCTTTAAGTGTCTCAGAAGGAATCCCTGATCTCACCAGTAACAGTAGAAAATGGTGACCTTGCTGAAAAAGGCTATTAACCATGGACAGTCTGTGGTGTTACTGTCCCTGCAGAGGAAACCAGTGGTCACTGCTCTTTTGAGAAAGGCCAGCAGTGGGAATTTTTGGAAAGATAATATGTATCAGTTACTGTTTAAGAATAAGCAATCAAATAATTCATGGTAATAAAGCCCAATGGATCATTTTTATCTCCACAATGAAGCCTATGTATAAGATCTTGGTGAATTAACGATATGGGGAATTTGAAAGGTCTGAAATTCATTGTTAGGAGTATATTGATCAGGAAAAAAAAAGGTTTTCTAAATATTTTAAAGAAACTCTTTTAAAATCAATTTTACATCCAACTGAAAACCAGATTAATTTGCAAATTGTCAGAAAATTAATTCTGATCTCAAAAGGTAAGTGCTGCAATTTTGAGCACACATTGTAGTTTTAAGTACACAAGAAAGAAGCTTAATTTCTGTTTTAAGTGCAAAATTGCTTAAAGCTAAATTCAAATACGAAGGCATGACCATAAGAATTTTAACTATTAGAAACAACAATCAATTATAACTTAGCTAAGCTGCAACCTAATTTTTTCAAAATTCATGCATTTAGCTGTAGACTGTCCAAAAAGATCTCTGTACTATGCGCTATAATTTTAGGAAAGATACGCTATAGTCCTCACATGTAACAGATTTTTCTGAAGACTCTAGCAACTCTAAATAAAATTTCTTTTCTTTAGATATTTTAGACAGTAGCCATATTCCGCTTCCAAAACATCTGGAAAGTAACTGAGAGCCTATTTCACAGGGGCTGAAATCTTAAGGGACTGATGCTCGTAATTAATTTAGGATCATTTAAGTGCTACATTGCCATACGTGGCGTTCCCACGTTTGGATGTAACACCTGCAATGAAGGCATTTTACCTTTTGCAGTTGTTGGCCCACTACTTACATTGGTGACCACTGCCAGAATGGCTATGCCTTGCATGATGGGCTGCCAGGCGCCGATGTCTTGTGCCTTCTGTGGAACCATGCGCCTGAACTGGGTCGTCAGCTTCCACGCATCCAACCGGATTTCCAACATGTTGTTAATAAGAGCCAGAAGAGGAGCCAGAGGGAATGACGCCACAAACAGAGTGACAAAGCCAAACTGTATAACTGTCAAAGGGAGAGGTTACATACATTGATGAGGCTTTCACTTGCTGGAGAGAAGCATATATGAGCACATATACTTTATATACTCCAACTGTAGGAGAGAGAGACAAGAAGGAGTAGCTGAGTTCCTAGCAAATCTTATTTATGAGAAGATAGGAGCACAACAGTACTGAAAAAACCTGTTAGGGGGAGGGACAGGAAAATGTTACAAGTCACAACACACCAAAAGGAACTATTCAGGATATTTAAACATCCATTTCTTTCTTATGTCTTCATCATGAAGACTTGGAAATCTAATGACTATCTGTCTCAGTGCTGTGCTGGAAAGCCTGAACTAACAATCGTGTTATTGGTGTCTGGGTGCTGCCACAAGTACGTTGGCAATGCTGTGACAGAATGGATGGTGGTAACAAACCGGAGATCTGCCAGCTCCCAAGAGACCAGTGACAAGTACTGGTGACTGCAGATCCCTGGCAGAGCAGTCTGACACAGGACTCTACTGTACAACACCAGAACATGGCAGTGGTCTGTGTTCTGGATGCATTTCTCAGAGGATGGTGCAAAGAAGCAGCAGTTCACCTCCTCGTACAATCATGTGCTGGTTTGTAGTTATAAACTGGATTGAGGCGTACCTGCTTAATAAAAGCTTGCAAAACTATCTGTAATGGCTCATCAACACTTATCTTGGAAAACACTCATGTATCCTCTGTCTATAAACTTATTAAGCATTGCTTGTATGAAGATTTTCTTTAGAACATGTTTGTATCCAGCAGTGATAGCGAATCCGAACTAAACTGCCACTTACCCATTTCAAGATACTCATAAAACAGTCCAAGTTTTCCAAGGGGCTGCAGATGGTAGTCCTGTTCCCAGCGTGGAACAACTTTTTCTGATCTAGCAGCTGCACAGTATCTTCCAATTAGATTCTTAACCCAACTATCAGCCAGGGAGAAAAAGACCACTAACATTGGTAAAATAACCTAAAAAGTTCAGTAAATGGAAAAAAATTGACATTTGTGCTGTTATAGCTTTGAACAGTGGATTTAGTTATTCTTGAATTACTGAAAACTTCCTTCAAATATGAGTATAATCTTCTGTTGCCTTATTCTGAAAGCAGTTATTCACAACTATAAATAAGAGTGTAAAAGGGCAATATATCACAATCATAGTGATTTATACTTATGTTGTACAGGTGAATGACCAAATAAAATTCAAGGTAACAAAAAATCAAGTTGAATGTAGGCCTGTGGTTAGTCAGATTAATTCCTTCTGATCACAAAATTCACAGAATCATAGAATGGTTGAAGTTGGAAGGCACCTCTGGAGGTCATCTAGTCCAACCCCTCCCTGCACAGGCAGGGTCACCTAGAGCTGGTTGCCCAGGACCATGTCCAGATGGCTTTACGATAATCTCCCACAATGGCGACTCCACAACCTCCCCGGGCAACCTGTGCCAGTGCTTGGTAATTCTCACAGTAAAAAGGTGTTTTCTTATCACAGAATCACTAAGGTTGGAGAAGACCTGTAAGATCATCAAGTCCAACCATCAACTAACACCATCTTCGCCATTAAACCATGTCCCACAATGCCTCGTCCACACATTCCTTGAACACCTTATGTTCAGAGGGAACCTCCTGTGTTTCAGTTTGTGCCCATTGCCTCTGGTCCTGTCACTGGGCATTAGTCACTGAGACTAGCCTGATTCCCTCTTCGTTACTCTCGCCCTTCAGGTATCTGTACACATTGATGAGAGCCCCCCTGAGCCTTCTCTTCTCCAGGCTGAACAGTCCCAGCTCTCTCAGCCTCTCCTCCTATGTGAGGTGCTCCAGTCCCTTAATCATCCCTGTGGCCCTTTGCTGGACTTTCTTCAGCATGTCCATGTCTCTTGTACTGGAGGGCCCAGAACTGGAAACAGCACTCCAGGTGTGGTCTCCGCAGTGCTGACTAGAGGGGAAGGATCACCTCCCTTGACCTGCTGGCAACACTCCTTCTAATGCAGCTGAGGATACCATTAGCCTTCTTTGGCAATGTGCCCTTCAGCAAGGGCACATTGCTGGCTCATGTTGAACTTAGTGTCCACCAGGATCCCCAGCCCCTTTTCTGCCAAGCTGCTTTCCAGCTGGGTCACCCCCAGCATATACTGGTGCCTGGGGTTGTTCTTCCCCAGGTGCAGGACTTTGCACTTCCCCTTGTTGAATTCCATGAGGTTGTTGTCAGCCCATTTCTCCAGCCTGCCAAGGGTCCTCCGGGTGGTAGCACAACCCTCTGACTTATCAGTTTGGTGTCATCAGCAAACTTACTGAGGGTACACTCTGTGCCCTCATCCAGATCATTAATGAAGATGTTAAACAGGAATGGACCCAGTATTGATCCCTGGGGTACACCGTTAGTGACTGGCCTCCAACTAGACTTTATGCCTCTGATCACCAGCCTCTAGGCCCGGCTATTCAGCAAGTTTTCAGTCCACCTCACTGTCTGCTCATCCAGTTCATACTTCAACAGTTTCTCTATGAGGCTTTTATGGAAGACAGTGTCAACAGCCTTACTGAAGTCCAGGCAGACAATATCGACTGCTTGCCCCTCATCTACTGAGCCAGTCATTTCATCATAGAAGGTTAGCAGGTCGGTCAACCATGACTTCCCCATGGTGGATCCATGCTGACTACCCCTGATGACTTTCTTGTCCTTCATGTGCCTGGAAATGGTTTCCAGGATTAGCTGCTCCTTCACCCTTCCAGGGATCGAGGTGAGGCTGATCTTCTCATCTGAAAGGCTTGCATGAGAATTTAAGAAAACTGATGAAATAGCTGTAGCCATTTTCAGCAGTCAAAGAACCATATTAAAAAAAAGGGGAGTGGGAGCGAATGTCTATCAACAGAGAAAAAACAAAATGGTTCTCTTTATACTTCCAGAGATGCAGAATGAGAGAGCAGTTAAGAACCAGATCCAGAAGTGATACTCAGCGTTTCAACACCTAGATGTTACTTGTCACCCTGGGAAGTGAATTCAAAATTCTGGTCAGATGAATATATTTCCTGTACACAGAAGGGGGAGTCAGTTGTCTACGGCTGGAACTGATGTCTGCAGGCATGCTCAGTCTAGGGACCCTTCCCCAGGTAAAAGTAGATGTTGAAAAGAAGGATGGGTCTACAGGTCCATCCTGCAACCAGCAGCATATACGGAGCATTGGGGTCTGGAGCAACCGTTTCTCAGCAGAGCACCCTAGCCTCAACCCTACACAGTATTTAGAACATGCTTTGAAGTGGCGTCGCTGTGCAGCAAAGGAGCACAACTTGTGGGCTTGGAAGAACTACAGCCAGAGGGAATACAATGCCGTGGGCTGGTGCTTATGGCATTCAGGAGGGCATGAGCAAACTGGGAGTTCCCTACTCCAAGAAACATAACAGCCACCGATCAGCATAAAATAAAGAACAAGTCCTGGGAGAAGGAACAAAGTCCTGGATAGTATCTTAACCTACATTATATGGAGGGCATTTGTGGTTAGCACTTTGCTTATTGTTTACATTAAAACATGACATTCCAGGGATCTGCCCCACTGAAAGAGAACATATAGGCACCATGAATGTCAAATGTGACTGTAAAGCTAAATGAGTTACTAATTTAACTTATGCATGATTTTTAAAAGCCCAATGTATCACAACAAATCATGCCATTCAATATTAAGCAACAGTATTTACTTTAATATTTTCAGAACTTCTATTGCCTCAGTTTTAAGTATCCAGCCTGAAACACATTGAGTCTGATTTGCAGAGGAAGGAAGCATTTCTCATTAGAACTAAAATCAGTCAGAACTACAGAGACAGGATCTCAGAGCTACCAGACCGAACATATCCAAACTGTCCAAAAAGGCCCCAAAAGACTAGACTTATTCTTTTAGAATACAATATGCGCCTACCAAATTTAGTGGCCAAATGCCTGAACGCATCAAGCAAAAGCAGTATCTTTCAAATATGAAACAGCAGATTACTTAATTGTTTGAACTTACGGAAGAAGCACTTCTTGAATGTTGTTCCAGATGGCTTTGCCTCCTACTATGATGGCAAGCTGAGTTGTGAGTTCGAGGAGACATCCACCTGGATCACACTGGAGGTTGGGAGACACATGAAAAATTTTTGAAGTTGGGTAACTTTTCAGGCATGAATGAAGCATTTAAAATAATGCATTCCTGTTTTATTATGATAACATTTCTTAAAGCAATGCAAGACGACTATTTAGGCAAACCTTTCCAGTAATTTATGCAAAAGCCAATTCCAGGCCACATATGGTCATATGTGGTAGGTTGACAGGACACTAGCGAAAGAGTGAAATACCAGGGGAAGTCATGCTGCTTTGTACTGTGCTGTCACCAGGCGAGGGTCACCCAGCAAAATAGGCTTCTACTGATGTTCTCCCCTTCCCGTCCGTGCTGATTCACAGGTTGTTGGACCACGGGAAAATAAGCTTGTCTGGGTATGTATAATACATTTCTAAGCCCAACTGGTCTCGTGTCATATTCATTTATGCTAGGGGTTACTAAGGAGGCAATTGGCTTGGGAGGCAGTCACTTTTTGAACCCTCATGTTAAGTATGTACAACTATGTTATACACTCTAACTGCAGCAGAATACCTGGACTAATGGCTCCTGCTGTTTAAAAACAAACACCATCATACATCCTTACCTCTTCATTGCGATACTTTCCTAGCCAATAAACTGGATTTCCAGGGTGACCTACAAATTTACCCTTAAAGAAGGCTATGTAGAAGCATGAAGAATAGTAGTTGACAAACTGGAACAAGAACATCTTTGTGGTCAGGCTGTTTTCATAATCGGTCTGTGTCCTTGGAAGCTCTGCAATTAAAAAAAGAAATGGAAAAAAAGCACCAACCTACGAGTAACCTACAAACTGCTTTAGAGCCTCAGTTGGAAAAGTATGTATATGCCTTGTATTCCTTAATATGACTGAGAACATTATGAACTAGATTGTACTGTAACCATTATGCTAATTCTAAAACTATATGTGTTGTAAAAAGGAAAGAACTTGTTCCCTGACAATAAAGAAAAAGAACAAGCAAAAATTCTCATAACTCAGGGAAGAAAAAAAGCACCCGAATCCAGCACAGTCAGGAAAGATGCAAGTGTAACACTTTGAACTGTTGCAACAGTATTAAATGAAACTATATTAAAACACTGCACTACTTCACACATCTAAAGTAAAATAGCTACTTTAATGTTGATTGCCTGTATATAAAGAATAATAATATTTGCGACTGTTTTTCTATTTAATAACATAGGAATGGTATCTAGCTTTGGAACAGTGACCTTATTTCATTTATTTACAAGAACACAGCTATTCTTCCCATAAACAAAAGCTAATGTAATTGAATGTGTTATGCCTTACTGATCTGTTTTCATAAAGCTTGGTTATTATAGTAATTTTCTTTGCTTTGTCTGTTTCACAAGCACAAAACTGTAAACAATTGATCTTTCATGCTGGCTATACAAGGAGTTTTCAGGCAAAAAGCTGAATATCGTATTCCTTTGATATTGAAAAGATCTGTATTTGAAAATTTCTAGACGGTATTGTATGATTTGGTGGGAAAACTCTGAAATATGTGGTACAGGTGTTCATTTATTGGAGTTTTTATTATACATTTAAATGCTATTTTTTCTTGCTATTTTACCCCAAGTTTCTATGTGAGGTACAGCAGCGGCATACCGAAGTCAGTAATCAGGATTGCCACTTTTTCATAGATGACATTGAGAACCATAATGACGATAAAGCTGATGAGCGAAGCAGTTACTGAAGTGGCTGTCTGCGGAGTCAGGTACTTGCGGATTGCTTCCGTTCCACTAATGTGCTGTGACAATGTTGCAGAGAACACCAGGAAAACTGAGAGTCTGTAGACAATGATTCCAATAACTGAAGCAATAATCAAAAGAATCTGTCAAGGGAACGCAAGAAAGATGTTAATGTTGAACCACTGACTTCTTTGGAAAAGAAGTGAGTTTGAAATACTTTTTACAATAGGCAAAAGGAAACCAATTGTGTGCCTGTCATTCCATCGCGTAAGATGAGTGCAGGAGGATGCTCAAATAAGATAGAAGGCAATAAATTTAGAATCCATAAAAGAAGCCTTTTTTTCATGCAGCATAGTCAATCTTCAGGAAAGAAAAGAGATGGTCTGGTTTATGACCAATAACAAGGTTTGTACCGATGTGAGCTAAGATAATGAGATGCGTAATCAAATCTTACGCCTCAAGGCATGCGATGGTTCCAGGAGTTAGAAGAAATCTCCCTCTTTTGATATTGGCCAATTGCCAGGATGGCAAATGTACTAGCAGGTCTGCATTGATTATGGAGGGGGCTGTACCTTCTCTCACATATTACAGACTAAAGACCCCTCAAAGGAATAGACAAATTTTAAGCCAAGTCATGCAATCTGCAGGAGTTGTAATAATGATCCATGCATCTCATCTTATTTGCCATTATCTCCTCTCTTTCTGCCTCTCCTCCTGCTTTTATTTCTTGCTAGTTCTCTAGCTGTTATTCAGATTAAGGTCCTCAGAGCTGCGAATCTTTTCTTCACTACCTGCAAACTGCCGTGAATCCGCCTGTCTCCCCCCTCCTTGCACATAGTAAGAGAGTGCAATAATACAAATGACAAACTCAGACCAAACCTCTTCCCTTCAACCTGAAGTCCTGCCAGTTTAAATCCAACAGCAAGCCAGTATTCGTTCCTTTGTGTTTCAGACGTGATAATGCTGAGGGTCTCCTGGGCTGCCAGCCACCACTCTATCTCCTATCTGTCTCCTATCACCTAGGATGAGGTCTTTTCCAGCTGCTGTTTGTGCTATAGGCAAGAAGGACATGCAGCATGCTAAAACACTGAGCTTTTCAAGGGGACCTCTCTGGGCACGCTCACTGTGTTATATATTGTTTCATGGGTGTCTGGACTGCTTTCAAGTTTTAGTTGCATTTAAAGCAGCAGCTCTGGAAGATTAGAGAGCACCCAGCTTTGCTCTAAGTGAAACAAAAACCTTGAAAGAGGCCCAGGACTGTGAGACATGATATTGAAGCAAACGGCTGGAACAAGTAGGATAGAAACTGGCAGGGAGAAGAGCATATCAACCAAAGTCTTCCACCTACTCCCCCCACAAAAGCAAAGACATTTGTCTTAAAATAATGAGGGAAAAACCAATGGACCACATTTGCAAGCATAACTCACAAGCTACAGCTGCAGGATATTTTGAGAAATATTTTCTATTGACTGTATGCTAAAGAGTATTCGGTGACTACAGCTACCTTGTTCATGTGGGTCCATACCTTATGGGCTTGGTTTATGCATTAGGTGGAAATCCATCTGAACCTGTTCTGTTGTTACCTTTTGTTCAGTTCGGGAGGATCTTTTTTTAGACACTAGTGAAGTGAATTCATGAGGTGAAAGAATAAGAGAAGAACTTTACCCAGAAGAAGACTGCACTTGTACAGAAAGTCATCCGTATGCACTTCCCACAGGCAGTGTATGGCACATGTTCTTCTTGCTGTAAAAGATTTAGAAACAGATCAAGGATGCACCCAATCTTTTCTTCACATTTTTTGTGTGCTCCAATTAAACTCCTTATGATATTGAGGGCAGAAAAAAGAAGTCCCTGGTTTTGTTTCCTTTCCTGCTTTGTTATTCTGGAAACTCGCATTTATTCATGATTTCAAAAGTCTTGCCTGATTACATATGTCTTTTTTTTGCTGCCCATTTTAAGTTAAAAATTACTTCCATCGAGGCTGATTGTCCTCAGCTCTTACTGACTTCAGCTATGACAGGGTGCATCATCCTTTTCAATGGATGCATCCTTCTTGGCTGATCAAGGCATCCAAGGTCATTATCTTTCAAATCTCCTTGGCTAAAATTAGCAGGCATTAAAATTTTGGTCCCTGATCTCCGTATTTCTCAATTTATCCCATAGGAACAATGGGATGGCTTTCCCAAGGAAAATGCCTACCTCAATATGGTAGTGTGAAAATTCACTGAGTCTTTATAGGATCTCTGAGGATCAAAATCATTATGTTTTAGCATATTCTTCACTCAATTTTAACTGTCTGAAAGGAACTTTCTAGCTATGACCTTATACATTAAAGGTGACATAGATTTATAAGCTTTTCAACAGAACCAGTTTTTTTGTAGTACAAGATATAAAAAGAAGATCTATATAGGATAGTTTCAACTACGGCAGTTAATTTTGAAACTTTTCAAGTGCCCTCTAATAAACATTAGTATAATGTGAATGGAATATGAAAGCAATGCAAATGATCAGATAAATGCCAGAGTAATATATTGACAGAGAATAATAAAAAGCGAAGCTGAGCAGGAGTGAGCTACAGAAGCTAAAGCTACTCAAAATGTATAATAAATAGAGATCAAAACTAAGATCCTCATAAATATGAATCCTATTTCATTGAAATGAGGATTATCCTTGTCCCTGTGAGTTTACTGTTATTGATTGTAATTGCATCCACATGCACTTAACAACAATACCTATTTATACACGTTTCAAACAAACCCATCTTTGGTTAAAAACCCAATCTTGGCATGATATATAATGTAATATCTTTCCCTCTGTTTCACCCTTTTTTCCTGATGCATTCTCAGGCAAAGATAGAAAATGTGATCTTGGCCTCTAGCAGCAACACTGAATCATTTCTTGGGGGATTTAATAAAGTAGACTTAGACTCCTAAGCTGGGGACCACATCTACTTCTGTTTATTTATGACACAGGAACCTCAGCAGTGCAAGCACCTCAAACATGCAACTACTTTAAGGTGCCTACAGTTAGGTATAAATTCCCTCTCACACATCTGTACTTTATACGTTCACTATTTCCAGGCCAGCTTATCAGCTCTCCTTGAAGCACTGCTGATTTATAGAGCTCCAGTCCAGATTCACCATTTTCATAGTGTCCTCTCACAACATGTCTATTGCAGTAGCCATCACCAGTTATCAGAATACTCCTTGCCTGTGTGATTTCATTCATTACTACATGAGTGCATCGAGCTTCATATTCTGGGCGAACTTGTTCTTCTTGCTCCAAGTACTCCACTGTGTCCCATTCATACTCCAGCTCAGCTTGCCGTCGCTTCCAAAACTCTAAAAACAAAGTAACTGTCCAGAAGATAAACAAAGTGAGCAATACCATGTGAGTGTTGGACACTGCTTGACCCCCTGGGCTATAACATGTGGCTCATGTTTTCCATACGGATTTTCACAGACATGGAATAAAACCCTTATTGGCTACTGTGATGGTGAAAATAACTGGATCAACTTCTTTATGCAATTTTTGCTTTGGATATAGAGGTACTTTAATAAGAGAAACCTGAGGTAAATGGTGTTGTAAGCACATGCTAAAGAATACAGATACATTTATTTGCTTTCTGCCTAAGGCTAGAATATGAGCACTTCGGATTTCATATTATAGACTGCTTTTGGAAAAGTTTATCATGGAATGCATACGAAAGCAAGTTGGTTGGATAGGTGAAGACAAAATGCTGGAGAGTGCAGGACTTCTAGAAAAAAACTCCTCAGTATGCCAGAAATTGCCCCAGGGAAAAACTCATGTTCATTCAGTCTGCAATTTTTGTGTGGACAAATCACTTTGCAGACTGTAAGAATCAATGATGGTTCAGGTCAAGTGGCTGAAACACAGCTGTCTTCCCTCATCTGCTAACATGAATCGGAAGGGGCGGCAGGTCTTTTTGCATGGCCTGGAGCTGAAAAACTCTCTGGGCTGGGTCAGCAATCTCCCTGGACTGTGCTCCTACAACTGGAAGCACTGGGGAACCAGGTATACAGAAGCCTAAGTGGTGCTGTTTAGACACCAATCCAGCCAAACTCATTACCTTGGCCTGAGACATGATGCAGGTAGGTCTGGCAGCAGAGGGAATGACAGGCCCAGCTGAGAAGTCTGGGAGGAGCTCAGGATGATGGGTGTCAGTACCATGCTCCCCAGTGCACCCTGATGCTTTATTACTGAAGACAGTGCATCCTCAGATTAAATGAGTGATGCAGCTCTGCAGCACTGCCTCCGGGAGGAGTCAGTATCCCATCACTGCACTCCTCATTACTCCCATTGTCTAGGAATAATTAACCCTAAAAGTGGTTTTTTTTTTTATTAGTTTGCCCCGTCATCCTGAATGATGAAACATCGATGGCATGCAGTTACCAGTCCAAACATTTAAGGTTATTTCCAAAACGAGGTGTGGTCAATAAGCCCCAAACTGAAGCATTTAAATACCAGAAAACTCCATGGGCTGGGCTGTGAGATGACCTTGGCATCTGCACACAGGCAAAACCCCAGGAAACCCTCCTCCCCTGATTATCCAGGGGCCTCTTTCCCGAGGTTTTCTCCACTGCTTCATGCTTAGAAGCACAAAGACCATTCCAAGCAGTGGGCCAGAGGATCCCATCTGCCTTCTCCTGCAGAGCAAGGAGATTAGTCTTCCATTTACCTCTAACTGCTGCCCAACCCAAATCACAGGAAGTTACAGGCTATACTGATTTGCTCCAGCTGTAAATCCAGCTGCTGCTGGGGAGTCAAAAAGTGCGGGACCTCCTTGTGTGATAGCCTCTGTGCTAACAGTAAAAGAAGGGCACATAACATGGGGACAGCTCTCTCAGCCCCAGTACAAAGAAAACTTCTACTAGCTAAAATAAGCCAGCAGCCAAGTTGCGCCTTTCAGAACAGGGAAGGAGCTGCTGCTGGATTTGGCATTTTCCTTTTATTTTGAAAGCATTTTTGTAACAGTGGGAACAAATGACACTTCAGAATCAGGAGATCCGAGCACTAACTCCACCTCACATTGGTAATTTGTGGTATCCCCTTTCGCGTGTCCCTCAATGCTGCCATTCAGTATGGCCCAGGTATTCTGCCTCTGAAGCTGTGTCACCAAGGACTGAAAAGAAATGCCTCAGTTGGAGAACATTTGTTTGTTTAACTGGTCTTGTTCAGGGAGGGGATCCAGTGATGGCAGCAAGTGAAGTGGAAGCTGCTTCTTCAGCAGCGTTGCCAATCTAGTCATGCTATCATGGGAGAAGTGGCAGAAGTGTTGGTCCAGAGCAGTAATGTATAGAGGGCTAATTCCTGAGGCCAAATTCCCTAGTGTTCCCTAGTGAGATCTTTGAAGGGAATACACTAAAAAATACTATGCAATTATTAAAAGCATATTGATGATAATGATGCAATAATGTGTCTAAAAATCTAATATTATTTTAATTGTTTTGGACCAGGAGCTCATCAAAAGTATTAGAGCAAGATGAAAATTACAGCTGGAATTGCACCAGGACCATGGGTCATTTGGATTCAGTACAGTTTTGACTGAAATTCTGTAATACACTTCACCTCTTTATGTAGTGGACTTATGATAAGAATACTAATAGACCTTGCAGCCATCACTCTAACGATGCAGCTTGACTTTGTAATTACTACTCTTGGAACCATTCTTCAAAACAGGAAACACAATTTTAATTAAAAAGGAAATTGCAAATAAATTAACTATTCAGATGACAGGAGAAGGTTACATTAGTATCAAACTTCTAATTTTCATTTATTTAGAGATTTTTCTGCTGGTATTTTCATTTTAGTGTATATTTTGAAAGAAATATTCTTTTAGAAATTATAAGTTTCATCTTCTATTTCTTTAAAGCAGTAGCTATTTTGAAGCACTTTAGATGGTCACAGAGAAAAAAAAATACAATGTGTTTTACAAAGAAAGCAAATTATGTGTTCTTGTCAGCCTACAAATGAATTCAAAATGTTACATGAGTTATTTTCCCTATAGTACCCTGCATACAGACCTAACATATGACTTATTTTGGTAATTTCTGGATAAGACAGTGTAATAGAAGCCAGTTAACAAAATTGCCAATATGAACAAACAAAACCATTTCTGGGAAAATAAACCTTGCCTAATCCCTTGAATACAGCACCAAGTGGCTTCACCCATGGGAAACATCCTGGTTTCAGATGCATTTTTTCTGCTAAAAGATAAATCTAGTGCTTGTAACTACTACACTTTTTACGATCAGTTTCTTAAATAAAGACAGGAGGAAAAAATTCCCGGGAAATACAATCAATGACTATTTTTCAACTGCCTTGCGCAGTCACACAGCTGTTAATAGGCACAGGCATCTCCAAAACTCTTTGGAAAAAACCCAGCTCCTCTGCCAGATATACTTAAGCATGTGGCAGGCTCCTGCTGGATGAACATGAGGCAGCTCTAATCACTTCTCTTGGACTTTTCTCCAAGTCAAACGAAACAAAACAGACACTGAAGACCAACTTTTAGGTTCTACATTTTTTTTTTTCTCCATAAGATGCTAAAAAAGAGTTCCTGTGAATGTATATATCTTCTATATATACCTACTGGTGAATTTCTGAGTGCTAGAAAATGAAGTAGTTGCAAATTTATCCATGTTTTCTTGGCTGATGCTGGAGACTTGGCCAAAATTTAATGACAAACCACAGTTGTTGAAATCAACTTACCCCATATTCCCATAAATACTGCAAACACCAGTGTTCCAAAGCTATCAAATATGCAGAGTTTCTGGAAAAAACAGTAAAGAAAAAAAAGACTTAAAATATAATTGACCATTTTTTTTCTTCCACATTGACCCAGAACAGAAGCTGCCTACTGAACATGCTGATTTTTAGCTCTTGTGCAGTTTAATAAACAATCTTTACTGACAGCATTTCCTCAATTTCTGTCAATGTACAGCACCCTCCAGTAAATTAAGGAAATTAAATGCAAAGCCCAGAATTAAAAATATAAGCCAAATATGCAGCAAGATGATAGTAAAATGGTGTACTATCAAACTTCCTTCCATTTGTTGCATAGGAAGAGGAAAACCAGTGTTTCTGGTCTGGGAACTCAGTACAGAGTTATGTATTTTTAACACAGCCACAAAAAGGCAGTGGACACATCTGGTTCTCATGAGCAGGATGATAACAAATCAAGCTAGTTAGTAAAAACACATTCTGATGAGATACCTCTGTGGTCACAATCTGCCTTTTCTTTCCATCATAGCCTTTTCCCTGTATTCTTATTATTCAGAGCTACTGAATCAAGATTTTAGTAATTGAAGTGGGTTTACTTTTTTTTCCCCCAAAAGGAAGAAGTACCCCAAAATGAAACCAAATGGTTTAATTTTTGATTAAAACCCCCTGTTATTCCCATATCAAATATTTGGGGGCTATGTGAAATTAAAAAAAAATAATTTTTTTCATCTTAGATCAAAGTGGAGCAATTATTGTTGTTTCTACTTTTCAAAATTCAGTTGCTGTATCAAAAGGCACAACTGTTTGCACTGTTCTAGCAATTCTGCAGGACATTAGTGGAGGAACAACATTGTTTTATACGTAGTACTAGAGAAAGTGCAAATAAAGTTCAATAGCATGTTTATAAGCTGCAAATGTAGTTACCTTGGACGATTCACAAGTGATGGTGAGGTTCCAGTAGGTACATACTTTATCACACTGAGGGCACATAATGATATTACCTCCTATGTTGGGATCACATACTTCTTGGCTAAAAACAAAACTAGTCAGTCACTCACCAACACTAAAGTCTTTAGTCCTTTTTCGCACATGAGGACAGTGCAATGATCTCGGGGAAATGAGAAATAATTTACCAGTGATCAGCTCTCAAGAATTCCCACCCCGCCCCCGGCCACACATCCCCATTTCCATTCTTAGTCCTCATCTCAAAAATGGATGACATGAGGGGAAAATAATTTCCATCCCTTGTACAAGGTGGTAATTCTCAAAACTGCTCACATTAAAAATAAAACAAGTCTTCAAAGATCTCACACTCTCCAATAGAAAACCCACACTCGCATGCTCACGTGGGCCATCATGGCAAGTCCGAGGGGAGAAGGAAGAGGAACGCTCCCTACCAGAGCAAGGAATAGCTGCAGAACCAAAATGGCTACCTAGTCCCTGTGGTCTTCTAAGGACGATCAGATCAGAAAACATGCAGAGAAGGGCTGCTAGGGTGATTAAAGGAAAGGCAGATCTGTCTCCTAAGAGATGGCAAAAGAGTTTGGCTTATCTGACCTAGTACGGTGGAGGCTGAAGGGTGGTGTAATTGCTTTCTATAAATACATCAGTGGGGTAAACATCAGGGAGGGAGATGCACTACTTAACTAAATGATAATACTGGCTTAAGACTAGATGGGTATAAATTGGCCACAGGAGTGGAGCTCTGGAATAGCCCTTCAGCATGTTTTGTGAAGATGAACACCCTTCCTGAAGGGGGTATACAGTGTGATGGCCTGCACAAGATTTGGAACAATGACCCAGGAAAAAAACGCCTGGGTCATTTTACCATGGTTGAATTTCATCATGTTCTGATGAGGGAATCTGTGTCATGACTATGCCTCTCCTCCCTACGTATCCTGGGCAGCTGAAGCCCCCTATGCTGTTGCTCTTCTCTCTAGTCTTCTCTCAAAATAGAAGAAAGAAATTTTGCGGGGTTTATCCAAGTCTTTGGCTATCTCCTTTAAGGATTACCACAGTGAAAATGATGTGTTACAGCACTTTGTATTGACTTCTGACTGTCACTCTTTTCTACGTTTTTCTACACTAGGTGTGATGAACCTAGTGCAAAACATAAATAAAATGATGAAATAAGAAACGCTCAGATATCTATCGCTGTAATGGTCCATGGACATCCATTACTCTTCTAGCGCACATTTTATGCCTTTACCTTCAAATCCACAACCGTTGCTGTTCTCAAACCCTTTCATTTTGCCTCTTTTGTTATGCAGTGTCTTGCAAATGCTATACAGTCCCCTCTGTAGGGGACTGATCAAAATTGCACACAATATTAAAATAGGCCTGATCAGGTACCTCCACGTGCAGTTGTCCTTTGTCAGGCATCCGTACAGAAAACAGCCAACTCCTACAACTGCAGCCACGATCAGCATATTAGTGTAAAAGCCCAGCCAAGCAAAGTAGATTCCAATTTTCTCTCCATAGTATTTCCTGTGGAGGGGAAAATTTTTTTCTGAAATGCAAGTAAATTCACATTTCTGTTTCAAATGGTTTGTCATTTCAGACATTTTGTGTCAACTCGTATTGTCATATTCCTCTGGTTTGAAATTTGGGATTGCAGAAGTATTACAGTCGGGTATTTCTATCACCACTTTTAGGCTTTTATAAGAGGATAGGAAGGGGAGAAAAAAAAAGGAAAAAGAGAGAAAGATCATACCTTGCAAAGAAAAATTTTAAGTCATTGCCTTTTCATGAACTGGTTTATCATGAAACTGTGCTCAAAAAATGCTCCCATGCATGAGCTGATACGGGTGTATGTATCTACCCTCAGTACTGAGCTGTGCCTCTTTGACATCCCCAAAACCAGACCTGTTATGTAAATTCCCAGTTCCCTCTGCATTAGTCCAGCCCCAGTCACACCAACCTGATGAAATCCAAGGGTTGCAGTTTGAAAATATTTTTAGGATGAGCCCATTCTCTGTAAAGAAGATATCGTTCACTTGGGCAGTCAGGATCGGTTGACAGGTGCCTAAAACTAGACTGCAAAACAGAAAGAGCATGAGAACAAGATACCATTAATCTAACCAGCACAGATCAGGTCTCATCTCTGCAGACCCCATGCCATGAAGCCAGAGCCTGGAATAGCCTTTCTGCCCAGTCTCACTGCAAGCAAGGAAACGTAGCAGGAAGGCAGCTCTGGGAGTGCACCAGGATTCAGGATAGAAGGTTGTCGGAAAGGCACCGAATGCTAAAGCAAACATTACACATATGTGAGCGGAAAATAACAGACTCATCGTGAACTTAAATCTAAGCACATGTCAGTGTCTTGGCACTTAGGAGTAGAAAACAGAAAGGGATTAACTCTAATTAAAGAACAGGACTGAATTAAAATGGATTTTAAGTAGCTCTAACATGCTAACACTCTTTGCTTCAAAATAATGTAGTACTGGAATGAAGGCTGGAAAGTCTGAGGGCTTCTAGTCTCTGTTTTAAATTTAAAAGAGAGTTCACATGGAGATAATCCTTGTGGTTTTTACTAGGTTATTTGAAAACCTATTTCAATAAAGCCTATCTTATTGAGGGAATTTTCCATCCTATACCTGTGATGCAAGAAGACAAATGATATTTGTAGAAATCTATAGGCTATTTCTGATTTTCAGAGTAGCTACGATATATAATTTTAATTGTATAAAACGACAGCCATTACTAACTAGGCATACTGAGTCCAAATTCCCCATGCCATGACAGAAATAGCCTGCAAGGCAGGTTTTAAGTCTTTAAAAGGAAACCTTAAAATGGATAGTCATGAATGATATTAATTCTATCCTGTAAAGCTCTGGGTTACTTACAAGAAACATGATTTGTCTTCATTCTGCCTTAAAGATTTTCTTGAAATACTAGGAGGCCTCCTGAATATTTTAAGCAGAGTCCAAACAGCGGAAGCAGTTACCATTCCTGACCTCCCATGTTCTCAGTGTCTTCTCAACAGAACACGCCTTGGACACAGAATGGTGGTTCGGATGGGGAGGAGGTGTGGGGGTGTGGGTATATAATAGATATAATGCAGAAAATCAGCCCTCAGTCTTTGCTTACTGTATCCCATTTGCAGCCTCACATGGAGTTTTTCCTTAGTCAAATACTCTGAAATCCGATTTTTTTTCTCCTTCATTTTCTTTTTCTGTGCTATTGCTAGCCTTTGTATGCAAAACAGTTTGCAGTATAATTTGCTTCTTTAAATTATATACTTTAAAAATCTTCAGAAGTGTAGACACAAAAGCTGGCTTTCTTATTATTGCAAGATGAAATTCAACGCAGTTAAGCTTTTCTCCACGTGACTCTGATATCACCTATGAGGTGTTGGACTGGCCGGACAGAGCCTTCCTGCAGGAATGTGAGTTTCCCTGCATGTCTGTTGCAATGTTTGGGAACTATGGGAATGTTTCTCACCGTGTAAGACTATCACACATCCTAAGATGGGATTTGTGTTCTACATCTTCATTAAAAATGTTCATATTTGATATGAATGTTAATACTGAAAAATGGAATACTAAATGTTAAAATTGATTTAGAACTGATGATACAGTGTGTCATGGGAACCATCACTCAGGCCAGGCACTTTACTGAACTACATGTCCCAGAGAATACAAGTTTAACACCTCCTAAGTGAAATATATTGTTTTTCAGTTATGGAGCTATATTTTTAACCAACCATGCTTTGGAAGAAAAACTCTTTAGCCAAACTATGTCCTATTCTACTATGTGGATATAATAACCAGTCAAGGAGTAAGGCAATCAATAGCACTTGTATCTTTTGATATAAACCCACAGATATAGTTCAGACCTCTATTTCAAAATACATTTTAGTTACAAGCACTGGACTTACGTCATGAAGGGGAAATGCCGCTTTGTAGATTCCAGTGTCCAGTAATTTGTTAATGCCAAACTTTTTCACATTGTTTTTGGTTGCATATTCCACACGGGACAGGATAAAATGAACCTGAAATTTATAAAATATTTTTGTGTCTCTTGCAACCTGAAAGTAACCATACACAGCTATACCTGTTTCAGCATATAATCAAGTTAGGACAGGGTAAGCAATGCAGAAAAAATTAATTGCACGGTGTATATGAATCATTCCAATCCCCCCTTTAAATTCAGGTGGAATAGAAATGGGACAAATGTAAGGAATGTTTTCCTTCTAAATTGTCCAGGCTGCTTCATAAATGACACAGGACTACTGCCTCCCAAATATTTCTAATTTTTCAGGATGCTTTCATGAAGGTAATTGCACTGATTTGATTACAGGAATCTTTTCTTTTTAAGATTAAATGCTAGAAATACTCTGTGGACTTACAATTCGGCTTCTAGTTGCAGGATTGAAAAACGTGTCTTTGTCTTGAATATAAAAGTTGGACAAATGTTCCTTTTGAAAAGGGGCAGTGAAAAACTCTTGCTCAGGCTTGATGATATTTTCATCCACTCTGAAGAGGTTACTAAACCAGTTGAAAGCTGAGTCTCGGGTTTTCAGGTCATTGGGTTGCAGAGGTAATTTGATGTGCATAACCTCAGCGTATGTGCACAGCACTTCCCAAGGTGCATGCACTTTCACAAAAATAAGTTTTTCATCCAAAACCTGAAATGAAAGAATATTTAAAATACGTGTGTACGAAAATGAAAGCAAAGGACTTTTCATAACACTTCTTGAACTATCCAGAATTTTCTTTCTTTTTACAGCTCATAGATGACCTATTCAAAGTCTCATTCATTGACCGTCTTAGCAAATATATCATTAGCTTCTGTAAAAGCACTGACATGAGGTGGAAACACTTGGGCATATAAAGGCATATAAAGGAGTATAAAAAGAGACAGCTAAATGTTCTCCCGATGCTTAATGTTTACACCTCTGCAAGTATTTTACAAAGCAATTTAAGTTTAACAACGCTTCCCCCACAGGGGTTCAGTAGGAGTGTTTGTACTTGTAGCCTGGCAGGGCAGCTGTGGCTTCGGAGCTGTCAGCGACTCTCCAGCAGCTCAAGTACAACCCCAGGGTGACGTGACCTGATGGAAGCAGGTTAGGCATCCATGAGTGCTCCTGGGCAACATGAATTCCCAGCTTCACAGGGAGAATGGGGAGAGGGAAAGGGAAATCAGCTGAGGCTGCTGAGAAAGACAGCACGGGGCACGTTTGCTCCCAGTTGCATGCCCAAACCAGCACTAGTATAAGGTGGGAACCCTGACAGCCACTCTTGTCTCCTCTCGACACATCGCCTATAGACCACCCATTGACGCCCTACATTAGTGAGTCTCAGCCACATGAAATTACATTATGTAGCTCATTGGCTCAGAAACATCAGTCAGATATCTGTCTAGCCTGGGGAAACTTCCAGTTTCAAAAGTTTTTCAGTCATGATCGCGGCAGAACTATTGAAAACTGCAACACGTAAGTATAGCAAGAGGGCCACCTCAGACTTCCAGCAAGCAGTTTACTTTCTTATGAATGTGAAGAGCCAGACTGCATCCTTGGACGTGCAGCAGAGAAAGGAACAGACACAAAGTTTAAAAGATTTCGCATCAGATCACAGAGACATTACCGACGGAAAAAAGGTGGGCCTTTTTCTCCTGAGAGGAGAGAAATGTTACAGTAAATTCATATATCCGGTTTCCTTATTCCCATAGGGTCAGCTTTGCTCTTAGACACAGCTGTTCACACAGAAAAGAGCACTCACCGATCTCGTTGCTTCAAGTTGCAAGCCATTGTTTATCAGGTTTGATTCATATACTTGTCTCTTCCTCTGTTAAAAGGTATTGGACACTGTAAAACATCTGTTCCAAATTTCACAAATATATATGCATAGAAGAATGGAATTGCCTCCCAAAATGAAGAATCGTTGGGTCATTATCTCTATAGTCCACTTGACAGCTACTGTGGTAATAGGTACAGTCCTACCTACTAATCCTGATCAGTTTTTTTTGTCTGATATGTAATATTGCCCTCACATGCAATTGTGGAGAATTCACCCTCTTAGTTTCTGGTACATTACAGAGGCAAAAATGTGCCCCAAATTTTGAATTTTGAGAGCAACTACCCCTGAAACTTGTGATTTCCTTCACTGTTAGTCACTAATCAAACTTCTGATGGCAGCCTCCCTCCCCCCCTTAATCTGCCCTTTAGAAAGTCCACTTCCCTTCCAGCAGCCTGTAACTTTATTCTTCTTTCAGTTCATACAGTGGTTTAAACTGTAGTAGCCCGCTACATTTTAGTCCACGGACAAGCATCCCCGAAGGAAGAAGCCAAGAGCTGTAGCACTTGTAGAGTCAGTGGCGCTATTCTAGGAGCATTCAATGTCCCAAGAAGGACATGACAAGTTTTCCTCAGTAAAGACGAAATTCATGGATCATTTTAATTTCACTTCACCATTACCAGCACTTGGCAGGTAGTGAGTTACAAAAAATCTGAAATGTCTTTGCAATCTTGAATTTGCTTCTCCACACGCTTCACCTCCCCCCCAAAAACACACAGAGACAAGCAGGCCCTCTCCCCTCAAAATACAAAAGGGATTTATAAGAAATTTTGAAACTTCATGTGAAGTAATCCAATTTAAAAGCTATCTGCATCAACTGGATAGTTCCCCAGTGAGCTATGTGTTTATGTAAGTCAAGGGCAGCCAGCTCTCCTCAGACTACAGACTGCACGTCAAAGTATCAGTGTGGGTAAGGGGGGGCACCTGTAGGCAGCTGGGGCTGGGGGGAGCTTCTGTAAGCAGTTTGCCAGAAGGAGATGACATTAACACACTGGGGACTGATGGCTTTATTCCTGAACCAGGCTAGGCTAGGCATGTAGTGAGATTCGCAGAGTGACTTGGTAATACGACTTTCTCATTCCCAGATTGCTTTCAGTTGGCCACTGACCAATTTTTTCGTTGTTTATATGCCCTGTGCTTAAGGGATTTTTGCCTACCACTACTGGAACTCTGAGTTTTTAGAAGAAGAATGGTCCAATGGTTTCCGTCGCCTGGTCCTCTATAGCCAGACTAACTGCCTTAAGATCTGTGCTTAAGATCCAGTCCTGTTGCTACTGTGAAGGACCAGAGTCAATGAATGACCCTTTAGATAAAGTCTTAGGAACTTGGATAGGTGCACTGAAACTGGTCTTCAGGACCAGACCCAAGACCTACCCACTCTGAAGGGCAAAACCCAGATGCTTCAGCAAAAAGGGCAAACAATTTCAGGAGTTCCACAGGAACAAGTCAGTTGTATCTCCACAGGTTTCATCCAGTTCTTCAATGTTTAAAGACTGTTGTAAGTCCCCAAAGCAGAAAAAACTATGTTTCCAAAACTCTAGCAAGTCTTGGAATTAATAATTATAAAACTGAATAATATAAACAGCCCACCCCATTTATATTTGTTAGTGCTCAACTGCAACACCTGTTTGTGGCAATGGTCACAACGGACTAATTTCATATGTTGTTAAAAGGTATTTCTTTTATCTGTTTCGGGTTTTCTGCCTTTTTATTCCAGTGAATACCACCTTCTTCTCAGCTTAAGAAAAGCCAAATCTTTCAATGTTTTCTTCTTTCATCAATACTTATCACATTTCTCCTTATTCCTCTCTTTTCTCAGGATAAAAACTACAATCCCAAACTTTGAAAGCACTCTTCACGGAGGTATCTCTCCATGTCCCATTAATCCACTTGTTTATTAGTGACAGTATAATGCTTTTTATATTTTTTCATTGTATATATAACATTGTGTATATATATATAAATATGCACATTTATAATATATTGTATATATCTAATATATTCTTTTATCTAGACTGTTGAGGTAGCTGTACCTTGAAAAGGACATTTAATATAGCTGTTTCCTGTGACATCTAAGTCTCCTCCTTGTAGTAACAGCACTAACTTAGAATTCCATACGTGAATGAGTTTTTTCCTTGCAGTAACATATTTCCTTGCATTTTTCAACATTTCATAGGTAATAGTGCTCTCCATTCTCCTTCAAAGTTAAAGGTTCACAGTCATCTTGGCTTCTGAGTAAACTACAGAATGATTTCCTCTGCAATTTTTGTTATATCACAACTCAATCCCCTTACCAGGTCATTAATATATGTAGTACACAACACAGGAGTTGTTTGTTACTCCACTATTAACTCTTCTGCCATTTCATCCTACCTCTTTGCTTCTTCCATATTCAGGTGTTCTTTTTAAGTTGAATAATACTGAATCATGAAAATATTTCAACTTGAGTTGCTTCAGCAAATAAAAAAGGCAGAGCTAAATACCTGTTTCATTTTCTTCCTAAATAGGACAAAGATGGATGCAGGGGAATTCTCATTTGTAGGAGTCTGATATTTTTTTTTTATTTAATCTTACCATTCAGATTGCTTTAATAATTTATTATGGCAAGGAGTTCCCAAAATTAATTTTGCCCTCAAAATCTTACAGGAATGTTGACAATATTAAGGTTTCTAATAATGCATTAATGCAAGTAGTGAGCAACAAAGCCCCTGGGAGCCTTTGCTAATTAGGGGCTTTGCTATTTTATATAAATGACTGAATTATGCATATGATGATCTATGGACGAGCTAGACTTTTACCCAGAGGAGTCTATAGTGGTTTTGCATTGACTGGGGAATACAGCATAAAGATATGATAGCTTATTAGGCTGGAAGGTAGAGACTGTCCAAAGTTTATTTTAGTATCTGGCATTTTGCTCAGCTACCTGCAAGGCTAAGTTGTAATAAAAATGTAACCATGGTAATGCTGCTGATGTAAACCTGACATAGATTTTGATGATTGAATGGCTAGCTAATAGAATAGGGCACTACGGGATACATAATCACATACAGTCTTAAGAAAGTGAAAGCACGGTGTAAGTAGATGCCAAGTATGACAGGCATGTGGAAGGATTAGCTCTTGGGAGCTGCTTTTTCACCATAATGCTTGCAATATCTGGTGATTCTCTTGCCAAGCTGAGGAGACTAACAAGATTGCGGGTCTGGAAATTGGTAGCAGACCACTACCATTTTTTTTCTCTGTGTTTTGTAAATGGTAAGGAGTGCTTGCTTTGATTACAGTGACAGAAGAACGCCAACTCGTATCTTTGTTTAGTTTCTTTTGCACGAAGAGAAAAGTTCCCCACAACAATATCTGTGTGGGTTCAGGGGAAAAATCCTAACAAGGAAGGAGTGCTTGAATAGCCACCTCTGCCTTACCTGACAGGCAACAGATAAATCACAGTCAATAAGAGAAAGAGCATGGGGCCCAAAACCTCCCGTACGGAAATCAGCTAAAGGGACTGGAAAGGATCACTGTATCAATATTAGCTGCCAACTTCACAGTTTCTTTGATGGTATTTGGAAGCTTTTCTGAAAGTCCCAGCTGTCAGCATCAGGAAATTAATTGATTGAGAAGCTCTGCTTCTGTGAGCTTCTTTCCCTTATGTTTGAAGATAATCATAACAATGTGAAGCAGAATAGCTATAAAGGCTGACACAAAAAAAAAAAGTAAACCCAAAGAACTCCACATACGTATTCCCTGAGATACCCTCTGATATTAAGCCAGCCTCATGATTTTCTGAAACCTGATTCATGACCACACAGAACTGGCAATACTGCAGTCTAGCCTTGCTCTCAGCAGTGGCTTCTAGTCACCCTGTTTGGAAAGACCCACTTCTGGTCCTATGAATGTATGCAGTAACTTCAGAGTAACTCCCTCCTTCCGTTTGTCTTCCCATCCTTCTGTCATCCTTCCTTCCATCCATTAGGCAAAGAAGTAAAATCTGGGTTTGGCAGGAACAGAGATTTTATTTCAGTGAGCTCCTGCTTCAAAACCAATCCTTCCAGCAGGGACCAGGGCAGGTGTGGTTGCCCTTTTCCCAGTTTCAAAGGTGCCTTTTGTCCTTGTTATCAGACTTCTTGGGTAGGTCGGCTGAGCAGACCGCGGGCATGTAGAACCTGCCATCCTCTACTGCCTCAAATCACCATATAAAACGGCACCGAGGTACCCCTCTTTCTGTAAACCCAAGTACTGTTCTGTTACCGCAGGGGTGACACATGCTAAACAGTGAGAGAACTACCATTAGTTTTTTAAGTTATCCAAGCTTTTTGTTTGTCGGCTAACCAAACTAAACAAGTCGAGAGGCAGGAACTGTTCATTGTTTGCTTATGAAGACAAACTTCTGTAGCCCTGCTGAAGTTCTCTGTAAGACTGTACGTAAAAAAAATGATGTGTGTAATATTATCTGTGAATTATAGTTTTCATTTAATTTGAAAAAAAAATAAAAAACCTGTCTCTTTCTGTGAAGCACAGATTACTTTATGGCTGGAAATGAAGGTTTTGCCTACATTACTACTTAAATTACTGACAGTCTTTCTGTTTATTTCTGTTGGGGGAAGCAGATGGACTAGAATGACATTCTGCATCGATCTATTTTTAATTCGCCTTTCTGGTGCTGACCCTTTAACTTTCAACAATGAGCTCCTTGAGGACCCCAACAGATAAAACTGGCATTTTGGAGCATTCCTGGAAAGACTGGTGATATTTAATTTCTATTCTGATGGTAACCTATCCTGACAAATAGGGTACATAAATTGTAGGTTTAAAAAACATGCTTTGGGCAGGAATTTCAATTGCTTGCACAGTACAGTTTCTGGAATCTGCTCCTGACAGTTTGAGTTTTGCTAGTACTTGCAAAATTAATTATATACCAACTTAAAAAGGTTTGGAGTTTGAATTGAGTTTCATATATGAACCTTATCTGCTAACTTTTGAATCTGCAAATTATGTTAGAAACTTCCATGAGGATGTCATTTCAGTAGTTTGGCTTTGCCTCCTTTAAACCAGATTTCACAAACACATGAAAATGAGGGAAGCACAACACCACTGCGCATCTCCAATCTTCTGCGCTTCAGAATCCCATATTTTTGTTCCTTTTATCCAAATCACCCCCATGTCTTTAGTTAAGTTATTTCCTTCTCTCCTCTGAGAAGTTTTCCCAAGAATACTGGTAATAAATATAAATTAATGCTAGGCCATTTTCTCAGTTACACTCATGAATTTATTTTTAAAAAGGACAGAAAACCATTCATATAAAATATAATGATGGTCCCACGACCCGATTCTTCTCTTGCTGCAGAAGAACAGATGGATCTGTACCCTGCATCTAGTAAATTGGTTACCTAGGTTGAGATCTGATTTTCAAATCCTTCCCACTAAATTCAGTAAGTGTCTGAGGACTCCTCCACTCTCAGTATCATACAAAACCACCCAGTGCAGCACCCAAAACTTTTGACTTCAGAAATGTAGCTCTATAGATATCCACTAACAAGCTAAGTTCTGCCCCAACTTCCATGTCACGCAATCAGGTGAGGTGCAGTGCACATGAGACAGAATTTGTCCCAGTGACTACACTCCTGGTCCCTACATTTCACAGACCTGTGATGTTGCACATGGCCAGCGGAGACCTTGCTGCTGACCTCAGTGAGGTGAGGATTTCACCCTACGAGAACAGACTTCACTGGATCTGCTATTCTTTAATAAGCTGGAGTTTCCAAATTCTGTGAACAATAAACCTCTGGATAATAGCTCTATAAAACTGTCAGGAGAGTCAAAGAAAGAGTAGTACGAGCAAGGAACCTATTCAGGGTTAAAGCACCTTGAATTACACAAGATACTGCTTATAAAATTTGGCATTTTCAGTTAAACATTGATCAGAGACAGACAGTGACGTATGCAGTATTTAAAGCCTACAGTAAATGGCAATACTCCTCATTTCGGTGTCTTGTATATCATCACAAGGGTAGAAGTCATTTGCCCCAGAAAAAAACTATAACCAAATAAAAACCAGTGTCAGTAAAGACAAGCTGTCAGCTAGGTTTTATGCCAACACTGATGAAACCTTATGTATCTTATCTTGGGCAGCAGCATCTCCACACCTTTCTGGGAACTCTGGTAGGCCAAAACGTTAATTCTCTCCCTGGAATTCCATGGATGCAGAACTGTACTGTTTCCTTTCCATCTCAGACATAAGGTATATGTGTTTTGTTTCTTCTTTTCAAATATTCTATTCACATTTATTTCTTTTTTACTTCTCAGTTTCTCTCCTTTCACTCCTAGTATGAGTGTGAGGTAGGTCCCAAGGCAGCATCCTGCATCCCGCTCGGAAAGAGGTACAGGAAGAAGAATGTTGTCAGTGCTGCCAATGTCTATGCAGCATTTGCTTAAGGAATGAAGATTTGCAGCACACAGAGCTTCCTTCACTTGCATAGCAAGTGATCTCAGGTGAGACGAAGGACCTCTCTGTCTTTGAGGTGCCTAAAGTGTTTGTGTGCTTGGAGCTGATCTGCACCTATCCCATCCTAAAAAGTTAGAAAGCTTACATCTATTCACATTTTAAAAGCCTGTTCCTCCAACAACAGATAAAGGAAATGCATTTCTAAACTGTTGACACCTGTATGTGAGGCATTAGAGGGAGGGAGCCAGTACTTCTGAGTTGGATCACAGGAGTTTGGTTATGACCAGGTGACTCATTTCAGCTTATGTGACAGACTCACTGAACAAAATCCTCTCCTCATTCCCTCTTCTCCTTCCTCCGCCTTTCAGTGCCCTCTGGTACTTTACCCTATGTGTAACATTTTGTCTGTTTCATGGTCAGCTTTGGATTTTTTCATTAGTTCTCCAGCTCAGTGTCATCACACTTGTAACCTTTGTCCTCATCCTTGGAAGTCCTCTGTAACTGCCACTTCTTCATCCTTGTCTCCTTCTATGCTTTCTACTGCCCTTTCAGCACCGTACGCATTCCCAGGATCAAAATTCTTGCCTACGCCTTCCACAGTACCCCTACGGCTTCCAATTCTCCCTGTTCATGGAAATCCTGGCTCTGAAAACTGCTATCACCGCTGTTTTCAGCTTCCTTTTGACACATCCACGTCACCCAATCACATGTCTCAATCTCCTGGCTGTACTTCTGTCCATACAGCCTTTGTTGGCCACTTTGCTGCCAGGTCACACAGCTGGCTCTTCAGCTTGCTGTCCACCAAGACCATGAGGGCAAGAGGCCCTCAGAGCTGCTCCCCAGCCACTCAGTCTTCACCTCCTCTGATCATTAGTCTAATATACTCTCGTTCTCACATTTGTTGCGTGTAGGTGGACTGCTTCCTCTTCCTCAGCACACCACAGATTCAGCGTGGCTGCAGATCTTTGTAAGACTGAGATCTTTGAAAGTAAACTTTTTTTGCAAGCACCTAGCACATTACCCACAATCTCCTGGTCTAATTATTCATAGTTTTGTTCTGGCTAATGTCCTAACATTAATGCTGCACAAAAAATACTACTCCATTGCTCACATTTAATTTCCATCACTGTTTGGAAAAGACACTCATTATATTTTTAAGCACATTTGGGCAATGGCCAAATATTACAAACATAAATGTAAAATGCTAATTGATAAAAACAATTGTTTCCAAAGGGGCAGCTTTTTGTTTCTAATTACCTCTTTCAATTAATTTTTATTGCTGATCCTGTTATCATGTGTAATGCAATATCTACCCACTGCAGGACTCCCTCAAACCCTACTAACGACATTCCTTATGGCTGCCCCGTTAATGCCAACAACAACACTGTGTAATGAATATCAACCATCTTAGCTACAGGCCTTTTTACTCCTACTCTTCTCTTTCCTGACTGCAAATTATTATTTGTATATGAGCTACGTTCAGTGATATCTTTGTCCTTGCCTGTCTCTACCAGAGGCTGCTGCTGGAACATGGAGCTGCTAAATCAGAGAAGGAAGTGGGTGGGTGTGAGACCACAGATGCCAAAGGGACTACGATCCTCTGGATGGATATTTCTCAGGTAGTTCACAATTAAAATAGCTCAATGGCATGGCTGAGCTTGTTTTTGTGGCCCTGGGTGCCATAATGAATGGAGTCCACTGATAGAACTTCTGAAATAATTAAAAAATAATAGTTAAAAATAATCTATGATTGTCTTTCATAGTTGCTAAGGAGCATCAAGCAGTCACTGGCTTGAGTCAGAAATTTTTTGCAAGGTCCCTAGGGAGGGCCAAGCTTTGAAGTGTCAAGGGAAGGAGTGGCACAGGGAGAAATTCTGGTGGCAAAGTGACATACAATTATTTCCCATAAACACCTTAGGTACTTTATTGGGCAGAATGTCAACAGTTATGTTCATAACTGTGATCTGGAGCACCTGGTCAGCTGTGTCCTTCTGTGGATTCCTCTGAATACCTGGATTATAATACCAAAGTCCACTAGGGGCCTAATTCAATCCCTGTAGGTACAGAAAATTGCCCTAGTCTGAAGATCTTGGTGTCTAATTCTAACTGGGAACCTGATACCAGCATTTTTCTGCTCACATCTCCTGAAGGGTTCCCTCCCAGAAGGATGCTCTGAGGTCATATAATACACACTGACAGACACAATGTGCAGTGCTCTGCCCATTTACACAGCAATCTATTGACTTGAACTCAACCCTGCTCCCTGGTCAGTTTGATGGGCTTCAGTCTCCCAGTTCCCAAGAGTACTCCTAGGACAGGGCAATGCAAGTGCCATTCTGGGTGAAGGCACTGTCCCTTCTGCCCACTGCTCTAACACCCAACAAGTGATTCAGATTCATATTGAAAATAACTTACCTTTTGCTTTTTACGATCACTCCTCTTATGAGTCATTTTTTTGCTTTCATCTTCATACACCAAAACAAAGTCAATTCTTCGCTGCCCATCGCTGAAGAACAAGGAGTCAGGCTTATCATCAAAATCAGCCTGAAAGGCAGGTAGGATAGGTTAATATGAAGAACTTTACTCATCGGTTCCTTACTTGCTTCCTGTTACACGGTGTTTCAGTGAACAGAGAAATTCAACACGTCAGACTCATATAACATGAAGACCAAAGTGACAACAAAAGTAGCATAGAGTAGAATGGAGAAAAAAAGTTTGGGAGGTCTCTGCATGACATAAGAACAGCAGAACTTTGACCTAATTTTGTTCTTTAAAAATAGCATATTAGCTTTTGGCAATGGGAGGAGCATTGGGATGCAGCACCATTCCCAAATAATGCATCTGTCAAGTAATTTGCATGCCGTCATTGATACAATGACTAGCTAGTCTGTCTACAAGATATGTTGTTGCCTGATGGGAGTCTCAGAATTAGTGCGTTCCCATCTGTCTCCTTACCTGCCAGAATTTTAAGTATCTCTGCAATTAAAAAAAAAAACAAAACAAAAAGCTGAGTAGTTTCATGCACCCTAATACCCAAACCCACCATTGCCCAGAGAACAAAGAACATGACCAGGCTGCAGATGAACTCTCAAAATGAACACATCCTATGTGGATTTATTTCTCCTTTTACTCGCAACATCTCAGCAAGCAAAAAACATTGTTGTATGCCACACATCCATCATGTTCTAATATATGCCAAAATCAAAAGGATTAATATATCCATAAGATACTGTCTAGTCCCCACAGGAAAGTAGGATAGATTGTCATATCCACTAATAACATCTTAATGTGTTATTTCATGTGTGATGCATTGATGATGGGGGAACCTGAATCCTCAAGTAATGATTTTACAGTTTCTTAGAGTACTCTGAGGGCACTATCACATACAACAACCCCTCCTTTCACCTAATATATAACTGTAATATTATCAGAATTGTCATGTAACAAGCACCAAACTCTCAGGTACTTGGCCAAATCCATCCATGGTGTTAATGAGGGCAGTGTCACTGAAGTTGATAGATATCAAATGTCTGAAATGGGGCTCGGCATTGCATTAGAGATAGTAAGATCTCCAAAGCTGGAAAGACTCCCATAGAGAACCGCAGAAGAGCCTTGCCTTCCAGATGTCTGGACATGCAGGGTAGCCCAGGGCAGGATCAGGCCAGGCAAAATGATCCAGAATAATCTCTTGAACATGCTGTGCCTTTGGGGACACAGAAAATATTCCCAGATGTCCTATCCCTGAAATTTCCCTGTCAGTGCAGACCAAACTTTATGAGGGATGCCAGGTCCAGTTTTGGGACCTCTGGGATGTCTGGTCCACAGAAAGGCACATGGAAATGTGGTTATGTTGTCAGACACCCCTTAAGTGCCGACTGAAATGGTTGTTCTTCAACTGCGATAAAACTGAGAAGAATGCCAGCCTCCAGTCAGGAGCACCCCAGTTCCAGGGAGCATACAGTGTTTTAGGAACCACATGTGTCAGTGTTTCGGGAACCACATGTGTCAGTGTTTCCAAAACAAAATTTCCCAGGAGTTTTATTGTAAACCTCTTCCTGTAGACTATTTTGTTACTGTTTATTGGCTGAGTCAAAACAGTTGACCAAGATGTGTCTCCCCGTAATTATGACAAAATTTCCGTATTTTAAATAAACTCAGGGGAGTTTAAATTCACTATTTTTTTATGTTGTGTGTGCAAAGGCTAGGATCTGCTGCAAAGAGGTCCTGTTAACTTAATTGCTTCAAACAGTCTGAGCAGATTCTTGGTTAGAACAGTTCTCTTTGAATCCCACCTGTGCCTAGAGATTTGTGACAAACCTGACAGCAAGCAGCTCCTGACATACATACATGCATATGCATATATATATATGCTGACATACGGCCAACGTACACATATATTCTACATTACTTTCACAACCTGGCCTAGGACTCAGAAACTACCTAGGCAGTCACCAAATCAACATATGACTGCACACTATGAATAAAGTTTTAGGAAAAAAAATGCTTTAAACTTTCATAGCATCACCAGACCACAATGACACTGAAGATTTCTATCACCCAAAACAAGTCACAGATGTGAATTTCTAAATTCTTGAGAGCTAGAGTTGGCATAGTCCCATCAAGCAATCAGACTTGACCCTGACAAGTTTTCCTCCCTCTGAGTACGGACCATGGGTGTAAAATGCAGCCCTGCTGCGACCATTTCCAGTCTCATTTAAAACATAATCATGATGATTTCATGTTGACGAGATTCCCATCGGGGGGGGAAAGCATCGATAATAGACAACAGCCCCTACTGGGAGACAGCTTGGGAGGTGCTGGGGCGGCAGCAGAAGAGAGGGCTTTCACTACAGCTTTTAGCTCTTTTTCCTATATGACCTATCCACAGGATAGAAAAGAAAGAAGTGGCAGACAGCAAATACCAGATCAAGTTTTGATCTAACAAGTTTTGATCAGAATTTGTGATTGCATAACTTCACCGTTTAAATAATTTTCCTTTAAACGTAGTCTCCTTTAAGCTTATAAAACTAGTATGTAACTTGGTGACAACTGGCTTAACTGGATTGTCAATAACCAGATGAAAAGACTGCCTGTTAATCAGTATTCTGACTCATGAATTTACTTACATGCATGATTTCATTCACGTGAGTATATATATGCTACCATATACATACACCTTTATATATATATATATCAAACTGCACATATATAATGGAATATAGCTGAAAGATTAATCAATATTGGACTGCATGAATCCAGATACACCGAAGTTCATACTTATGAAGCTAAATTCTTAAATGTAATTTCTATTGCTTTTAATCATGAGGGCATTGTTCAATTGACCTATCCATAGACACTTTATGTCTCAATAAAATTATAAAGAATCAACTCATAAAGCCTGAATACTTAAAAGATCAAGATTAAGATCCACACAAATAAATTGTAATGTAACATTAAATGTTGCTCAATTAAAAGTAAGAAGTAAAATGCAAATGGGAATGTAATAGTTAAGGTTCCGACAGCCACATTAACTGAGATGTGTGGTGTATCTTGTAATCCCTACTGGATAGTTTGTAATGAAAAATCATATATTATTCAACATCATTACCAGGGGAAAAACAAGACTGGAAACCAAAAAGATATGCCATACTCTGAAGTTAATAATTCCTTTGAGACAATGTTTGTTTTTTAAAAAATATGTAATATTATTTGACAGTATTACAAATGTTATTATCATACAAATGCACACAAGCTTGTGTGCATAGACACGTAAGTTAATGGAGCTGAAATTCCAATAGATAATTTTTCTTAAGTATCAGTAGCAAATTATAACCCAAAATAATGAACAGGCCCATTGATACCTCTTTGTTTTGGAAGAAACAAACGTGGGGTCTATTTACTGCACTTTCTAATTTTCTTAGCCTCAGCATAATCACATTATAAGTACTGACGGAGGCAATTGGGTTTGCACTCTAATGTTATAATAATACCCTAGTGGACAGCAGGTTAATATTGATTAACATCATTAATAAATAAAAAAAATAGGATACACTTCGCTGTAAAATACTAATTATATTTAGCACATACTCCGCAGTGCTTCTGAACTCTCCAAGTACTGTACAATCAACCGCTTGCCTACCACTGAGAGACGGGGAACTATTAGCTGCTTTATTAACAGAAGTAATCTGAAGGAGGGGAGGGCCAGGTGGTGGATAAAGTTTTTGAAACACTCAGGGTACACTTATATGGGCTAGCCTAGAGGCGGCATGGCCACGTTCATGAGCAGGGTCAGATCAGGTGAGCGTCAGTGGCCCTTCACTCTAAGGAATGAGACTGGAGGTAGTTGGTGGTAACAAGAAGCCCAGAAATGTGTATAATGCGGCCACCACCTCCTCAGCACCATAGCCTTGTTCTACAGACCCACTGCTTGGGTCCTCACTACCAGGTGATGTGAGCACAGCTGGTGGGATCCTGCTGGAGCTGGGAAGTGCTACACTGACGCAGCAATCACACTGAAGGTCCCTGGCCAGCCCTGAGCAGCCCTCTGCCACGCACACCCCCCTGCTTACACACCTTCTCTTAATCCTCCCAGACTCCAGCCCCCCGCGGCCACCTTGGCAAATGAATAAGGAGCTTCCTAATCCAGCACAAG
Source organism: Gavia stellata (assembly GCF_030936135.1). Taxonomy (NCBI): domain Eukaryota; kingdom Metazoa; phylum Chordata; class Aves; order Gaviiformes; family Gaviidae; genus Gavia; species Gavia stellata. The sequence continues at coordinate 34,649,900 of NC_082597.1, read as the reverse complement.
CAGTCATCGGTAAACAGCATCTGCTCTCCCAGCCCTTGTGATAGAGTGGCACTTGGAGAAGGGACAAGTGGGACACGAGGGCAAGCTTGCCCCTCCACACAGGGCTGTAAAGGGTGAGGTAACCAGTTTGGCTCCAAGTGACCACATCATGGAATGGACCCTCAGCCCCTTGACTCAGAGCTCCTCAGGAGGGAGACTACGGTGTGCTCCTCCTCATCTATAACCAGGCTTGCCGGTATCTAAGGGGAGCTGCAGTGTCTCACGCTCGAGACCGTTCCTGTAGTCATGGCTACATGTGATGCCTGCAGCAGAAGATGAAAGGAGACCACTCTAGTGGGAAGCTCCCTTCAGCAACAGCAATGCTCCATGCCAGGGGAAAAAAACCGGTGGCGTTACAAAGAAACCCATCTTCACTTTTCCAGACTTCTCTGGGCATTATATTGTTAAACATTCAGTGGGGATAATGGTGGGAAGGGCAGCATAGAGACAAGCATGAAGAAAAATATGTGCACAGGAATTCCAGTTATTTATTGTTTACTACACCCTGAACAAGCACGGTATTGTAAGCTGATTTTTTTTTTAAATAACAAGAGATTCTGCAGGAATGACTTATCTATCTGGAAGGGTAAAAGAAGTGCTTTATTTTGTCCGCATGAGCCTTTGGTGTGACTGTCAATAGCACCAAATGTAATCATTACTGGAGGGATAAACTACTTGTCTGCAATCTCACATTATTTTCAGATATGCTTCAAAACAGCTTCCTGCAGCATGCCAGGGAATAAATCAGTACTGGGAAACGAGAGAGCAGAGCAGAGCCTGTGTAACATCGCTTCTGCTGCCAGGCACTGCAAAAAATCCTCCGGCTGGAGCATGGCGACAGTATTGCTGGGGACCTGCAGGTTACACTTCAGTTGTGGCTTGTATGTAGGTGAAAATTTCAGAGTGCCTCTTTAGGAGCACAGTTATTTCTCTCTACAGGCCTCAGGAAATTTCAAGTAAATAAAAAGGAAACAAATTATATTACCAGGATATCATGAAGCATAACTATTTGTAAAGTGTTTTGAGATCATCTGGAGAAAATGTTAGAAATATAAAGTTGTTCTTACTATCACAGCTATATACCAACATCTTTTATTACTTTATGTTCTAAGTGACCAACGGAGACAACTTTCTGACATTAAGACCAACACAAGCATTTACTTACCGAAAATATAAGATAGATATAACATATAAGATACTTTAGTTAGATCAAAGTTTATTTGCATACCATGTACTAATGTTGGTCTGTCTCCGTAGGGCCGTAAAACTGTTGTGCCTTTTACATTTTTCCTTGTGACTCATATTTGCTAGTAACAACAGAGGACTGGTTTAGTGCTGTTTTTAGCAACAATGAGATTATTAGCTAGCACTTAATCAGAAGAAGGGGTTGGTTTTTTTTCATTTCCTCAACATGCAAAGGCATTTTTGATACGTAACAAACTGAAATAAAGTGAGACTAAAGACAAAGTAGAAAAATGCGGGGCATCATTACAGTCATACATTGCTGTCAGCAGAAAGTGGTTGGTAAGTGGCCAGGCATCGGGATGCCTTGTTCCCTGAGCTAAGTTTGGACCAGACACCCACTTGACTTCCTGTCTGAGCGTCAAGTCGCTGCTGGCTGCAGAAGGAATTCCAGTCACTCCTGATTAGAGAGAGACCAAACGGCCTTACTGTTAAAGAAAGGTGAAGACAGTACTCAGCTGAAAACCTGCTTTTCAGCACTTCCCATCTTTCTTGGGATGCAAGAGCTGGGAAATTCACTCTTTCAGACTTCCCTGAAGCCTTCTCGCTGCAGAAACTGTATTTGAGGGGCAGCAGTAACAGACAGTTTGAAGAAGTTATCCTCCCCTCTGCAGATGTTGACTCTCAAAACAAATCTTACATCCAAATTCAAACTATCTACCTATAAAGCAGGTAAGACTGCAAAATGAAACATCTGAGAGCTGGAAAAGGCTTGAATTAATGCTGTCTATGCAGTTTTGTCTTCCTTGTACATACTGTTTATGATACATAACTTAATTGCACGACCACATGTCATACTTCTACCCTCCTTGTAGTAGTTATGGAATACTCCTTATTATCTTCTTTATTCAATGTCTTTTTTTGTTACACCTCATCTAAATAGCCCGAACGCTATTCGGCATCAGAAGGGGTTTCCTTCTGACTATGCCCGTGCTACGCTCCTCGTAGAATCTCAATGTTCTACAAAAGTTGAGAAATTTAATTTTACAAGATCCCTCAGGAGAGAAAGTAACAGTATAACCCTCATTTTAACAGTGATCACATAAGGCATCTAGAGATCAATGCCAAAACCTGTTGACTCGCTCCTAAAGTTGGAGTTCTAGCTTGAGACACCAGGACAGTGACATATTCCCAGAGAGCTCAGCAATTCTCTTTCTTCCAAGGGCAATACCCTCACTTTCAGGTCCGTATGTGACTATTTTGAATGAATGCAAACAAGGTCACAGATGTTCCCCTTTGACACTGAGGAAATAAACAAAAGCTGGATGTGACTTTGTGAGTCTTGCACAGAAACCCTATAGCAGAAGCAGGGATAAAATCCAATTATCTAGGACCGCACTCAATTTCTCTAGTCATAAGAACCTTTCATTTTTTCCCTGCAATTTCCTGCCACATTTACACTTTGCTGAAGTACTACAAACAATGTCCTCACAGAATGTGGGCTTTTTGGAGATTAACATCCTACTCATGTGCTGAATGAGGTAGGGATCTTGCGGCAAACTTAGCATGTGTTCCTATAATCAGAGTCAGCACCAGAAGAAGAACAGGACCATTTCTATTAGCTAATAACTTACTCCGTTTTGGCTACTCCAGGACAACTTGCAAAATCAAATCAAATTTCCAGAACACTTCCAGCTGCAAAGCATGATCTAAGTTTAGACAGCAGGCGCAGTACTTCCCTTCTATTGAATCATTTAAGGTTAGGCTTCCTATTCAGTTTCCGTTTCTAGCTACAGTTAGCACTCATCCATTTCACAGACAGGCTCAGCAGACCTCAATTTTATCTTTCTGGCCCTTCCAACCCACTGAAACTGCCCAGTGGCCAACAAGGAGGACCTCACATGGAAGGAGCAGTGCAGAAAAGATGCTGCTAAAACTGAGCAGAAATTACAACTGCTGGTAAAACGTGAGTAACCAAAAATAAAAATTGATTTTGACAGTTGATTTTCAGTAGAAATAAAAATAAATTCTACCAAGACTGCTTGGAGGAGACTGTTCTAACCACAAGGTCTATGACATTCTGGCTGGTTTGATGCTATTTCACTTCATATAAATACATAAAAAAATTTTCATTGAACCACAAGGAGAGTCCAAGAAAGATTTTTATAACATCCTAGTCAGGGTACTCAGTTGGGAAATGGAAGCTCTTCGTTCCACATCATGCTCCAAAAACATTTAATTCTTTTCCCAGAGACAGAAGCAGCTTCAAATGAAGAACACCCTACTGCAAAATGCTGGGGCAGCGGCAGGGGAGGTGAACGTATCCAGCTCCCAGAAGGAAACTCATTTCCTGGTAGTTTGGGTATTTGTTTCCTACAGCAGAGGCAGGAACAAACCTCCCAACCCATAACTATGACAAGTACTTTGCCAGTTAAGCTGCTACAGCAGCTGCCCAGGGCTCTGGTGCACTTTGGTACGATGAAGACTGAATTCATCCCTTCATTTACACTGCTTTCAAAACACACTACCACTATGGAAATCCTTTGTCTCTTTCTTTTATGATTCTGTTTCCCATTTCAGTTTTATATGAATCAAAATACCTTTCAGTTTGGTGGCTAAACAGCTGCAATGATAGTATCTACGTATAAGACAGAGGAGGCTTAATTCAACCCCTTGAATTTGAATGTGTGATTTGCATCTTTTAACTTTTTAGCTCATTTTTCATTGTATTGTATGTTCTCCTAGTCACATACAGAAAACAATGTATTTCCTTATAAGCAGAGAAGTCAGCAAGACGTGGACCTCCACAGTCATAACAGACCTCCTCTGTGCAAGCTAAAGGCATAACGGTAGCAGCGGTAGCAGGCTGTCATTCCTGGAGTAGGATCTAGTAGACAGCAATAAACGCACGCACAGACAAGTTCAGTTATTTGTAAATAGCTCATAGTTTAAATGTCAGTGCCATGAACAGGGCTGACTGGGAACCAGCTCCAGCTCTCATTACTTGGTGGCACCATTACAGCAGTTTCTTGAACTATTTCTCTATGTGAAAACTGTCATGAAGCTCTTAGGTGCTCAAAATTATTTGATCCAATGAGCAATTCTTGACACTGTTAAACCTGTTTCTTTACGCCTTGTTCTCCTGTAACACTGAGCCACTGGTAGAGGTAGCTTGACTAGAAAAGACAACCTATACACACCCAAAGCCAGGGACACTAACCTCTGTCATTAGAGTAATGAAACACAGAACAGGCTGTTTTGATTTATATGGACTTGCTCTATTAGCTTTAGGGTAAGTATATGATTTTACACCTTTTTTAATCCAGGCTTATAGCTATCTCCTTATGCAACTGCAGACCACACTTGTACCATTCCAAAATAAAATTGGACTTAGCATGCCAGTTGGGCATCAGGTTGGCAAAGCACGTGCCATAGCAGGGCTTGTTGGGGTCAGCTGGCCAGCCCTTAGACATAAATGACATCTGAGGCAGGGGATCTTAAGCTAGAGCCAGAAGCCTATTAGCTGCAGAAAACATTACGGGCTGGGTAATTTGAACTTCGGATAAAGGGAACAGACAACTGCAGGTCCTTTTTCTTCTTGCCACTTCAGTCTCTGATTGGAGTAAGGAATTTCTTGGTCTCTCCAAGCTTTCTGTAAAAATGAATCCTGAACTCCCACGTCAGCCAACTAATACCTGGGTGTATATGAATCTATAGGGTATGTGTGTATATATGTAGGGCGTGTTCATAACTATTTATCCTGTATACGCACACAGAAATCCTATACATGCATGTACAAAATTATATAAAGAGAGGAGGTATATGTGTGTGTATTGGTTTATAGTGAATATATATCGGTCACTTTTAATTGAGTCCAGTGCCTGTGTCAACCTGCACTTTCACATCTGAGTCAATGACTTCAGGTACCTTTAGCAAAAAAGAGATACAGCAACTCAGATTCAGTCACACAGATGAACTGCATGTGCTGCAAATGCAAAGGAATGCTAGTCTTCTGGAACAGCTACTGGCTGTTGCATATCCATATGAGAAAAAATTACAGGTAGTCATAGTTAAAGTAAAGAAGTACTCACCCATTCAGGCGTATGAAGGTTTTGCTGGTCCGGCACAGTTCCGTAAGTAGGAATAATCACCTGGTTCAATTCCAAGACTAAAAATAAACATAAAAAATTTAAACATTTTAGCATTTTGTGTGGTAGGTGTTTTTTAAAAAAATTTATTGATGGTTTGTGGATAAGCCACTTTATTGCACTTATTTAGTGTTTCAGAAACAGAATGTTTGTGTCTCACACTTCAGTTATAATCAGCAGGTGGCAAGAGAGCAAAACATAAATTTTACCAGGATGACAAGCTAATGCTAGGAGAGCATCCTGACCAAGCTACAGTGATGCAAAGCATCCCTTTGCTAGTAGGGTGTTAGTGTTTCAGAAACTCTATCCACACTCTAGCAGTAGTTACATTTATCTTTCAATGAATAAAGGTACCAGAACTGGCTCCACCTGCACAAATAACCCCAGCTCATGCTGACTGTACTTGTCAGGCAATAACAAATAACAGTACCACGGAATTCTTCAGAAATCCTGGAATAGGTGTGATACAGGTAGTGATGCTATAGGTGTGATACAGGCAGTGATGCTGTAACATTCACTCGATAACAGGAATGATTTTCACATAACCTAGTAACACACCTACAGGTTCAATATGTATTGGCACCCCAGTGACTCCTCACCCATTTCCCCAATACCTGTTAAAAACCAACAACCTGCAAACTGAATTGCCTTCCTGAAAATACAGCATAAAATAAAAATGATCTTGTGAAGTATGCTACTCCACGATATCATTATCAAGCACACTGGGAAAACTGGCCACCAGATCAAGCACTGGATAACACACAAATTCATCCTAATAAAGCTGCTGGAAATAAGTTACAGAAGCTCTACAATTGCTGCAAGGTATTGGGTTTAGTTTCTTAACAAATATTTTTGGGTCTTAAGAAATCGTCCGATAACATCCTGAGGCTGAAGATAACATCAAGTGGCTGAAGGGAGAAGGCTGCTTTCTACCTATGCATGGCAGGCAGGTGACCCCATATGTTATTTTTAGATCCTTAAAACAGAGAGGTGTCTGAGCCAAGTCGGTCCTACACTGAGGTCATGGATATCAATGGTACCTAAATGCCAGTGTTGTCTGGAAAGGATAGCCTCAACTTATAAAAAATTACTATAATACTAAAAGAAAATCCTCAAACTCTAAAATAATCTAATCTATAGTACTCTTAGAAGGATAGCTAAACACCCATTAGTCACATTGCCAGGACAAACATAACTGATATGCCTGGTGGGTTTTTTTTTTTGGCTTAAAAACTTCATTGATATGTGGCCAAATTCTCAAGCATTTTTATGAAGCTTTTTTTCACTGATGATGCTCATTTATACCAGCTGAAGATATGTCAAAACACTTAGAAACAGAGCACAAGACGACTGCTCTTTACAAATCAACAGAATTCTCTCATGGCCTCTAAGCAGCTGAATTCTCTGGTTCAAATACTCTTTCATAGCGTTTGGTAGGGACTTCGTTCCAGATGTTGAGCCGTCAGTTTCCAGATCTCTACTGTGGTGATAGTGTACACTCTAGGGAGGAGACAAAAGCAAGTCCATGAATTTTTCCATCAACACCGTTTCAGAAACATTTGAGTCATAACCCGAAGGTTGGCCCAGTTGAATAATCAAAGTCTGCGAGCTCTCAAAAACACTAACATCTTTAGAAACATTTCCCAGCATTTAAAAAAAGACCAGGAAAATGTGGACTAGTGCAGCACGCAAACATCACATGCTGAGACCATAATATGAGGACTCAGAAAACACGAGCATATCTCAGCAGCTACTGCAAGATTGCTGTATATGCGCATCATTATATTTTAATGGGTTCAGCTCAGACTAGTGTGAGAAGGGCAAATACATATCCTTGATGTCAGTGTAATGGACATGACCCTACATTCCTTAGGGCATTCTTTATTCTCTATCTGGACACAAAGATACCCAGATACAAAGTGCTTCTGAAAGCCCACAGAAGGGGGAACGTTTCTGCCCACATATAATGGGCAGGGTGAAGGCAAAATATAAGCATCTTGCTTTGAAATATAAACATCTGCTCTGAAACTCTGTGTGCCATTACACGGAACAAGCAGATGTGGGCACAGACACGAAGACTTCTGCCAGCCACTGAACTGCAGTAACGAGAATCATGAGTTAAAATGGCCTTTTTGCTAAGTCCTCACGATTTGTAACTACACATCCCTCATCAGTGCTGGCTAGAAATCCCTTCAGCCAGAACTGAAGAGAAGAGGAACATGTGGCATTCACAGTAGGAAGGATAACTTCATTCTCCCAAATCCTGATGAATCTGGGGCTGGCCAGGAACATCCTCTCTAAAAATTTATATGACTACAGTTTGCTTCTGCTCAGTGTCTCTGGCCAGCATATCTTCCCCATGATATGATAAGTGTCATGCACACTTTATCATTTAATCAATATTTATCACCTTAACACAATTTAACTTGAAATACCACTCAGTACAGTCCCTGGACCATTGATTCAACAAAAGGACTCATGCAAAAGGGACCTGCCACTCTCACTTCTTCTGTGACATCAGCCCAGAACTTCTCTCAAATTAACTACAGATTAATGTTTGTGTGAAGCCAAAAATACAGAGCCTTGACACTACCTGAACGTGTACTTAGGTCAGATTTGTTCTAGCAGTGGTTTGCAAGGACAGCTGTGCCAATTTGTGCAGTTTTTAGCTGGAAGAGACCCTTCTAGTCTCTCAGAGAGACAGAAATGGTACCTGCAAAAACTCAGCTTTGCCAGAAAAAGCTGCACTCAAACAAAGTGCTTTTCCTACCCCCAAAATCACTTCATGTGTTTCTCCCGCTTCCCCTCCAGCATTATAGCAAGATCAGTTTGAAGTAGGGAGGGCAGCAGCACTCTTTAAGCTTGTAAATGACCTACATAAGCCAAACTAACAGGCACAGAATTATTCTGAGAAACCAAAAAGGTTTTATAACACGAAACTCATAGTACCTGGTACTTCAGTTCCCTCAACAGACCCCTGAGACATTGCAAAGGACAAGATCTCAGCCCTGGCACTGAACATGGTACCCCGTGAGCAATCATGAGTGTAAAGCCAGGAAGCGATGTCTGGGATCCCCCAGGGTCCCCAGGCATTGCTGCTTCACTGTAGATACCATATCACGCCTCACTTCCCTCAGAGTATTATGTAAGAGCACTGATTGTCTGTCACAGAAGTTTTAAAAAGTCTAAGTCCCAAATCCTGTTCTTACAGTGGGAAAAATAAATTAACAGAATATTGTGCTCTCCTAAGTACAAAACTCATGTGGTCAAGAATATCTGCTCAGCCCCTCGGTGGGATTTGCCTGCTGCATATCTCCTCCATAAGTGGGAAAGTTTACAGTACAGTTACAGAAAATGAGTTGTTGCAAAGCTAGACTGCAGTGCTGGGGCACATCAACTTATCTGCATTACCTGGCTGCACGCACAACGCTGTCCCAGAGCAAATGCATGGGAGGAAAGGGTAGCAGGCATTTACTGAAGGAGAACACCGAATAGATGACATGCTTGAAACCCACATTCTAGCTTAGCTCACAGCACTGCCCTCGTGCAGCCATGCCTTAGACAACAACCTTCACTGCATATAAAAATGTAAAAACATAGACACACTTAGGTCTTTTAGACCCAAATAGATTGTGAAGAAAATTAATATAATGAAATATTTCACTGGCTGGAAAACATCAGGAAATATTTACATGCAATTTTATCTGAATCGACACATTCCCCAAAATGTCTGTTTGACCGCGCTATCACCACAGTAGAACAGAAAAAATAGTCATTAGTAAAGTCTATTTGTCCTAATGAAAATAAAATGAAAAGGTCATATCACGTTTGCCACCGTGAGGCTCAGAGTACTGGATGGAGCCTGATTGTTCCCATCTGGTGGGATAAACAAGAAGATCCAAAGACGATGGGCTTTGCCCAGATACTGCTTTCTAAGTAGAGCTGATCCTGCATCACACAGCTCCTCAGAAAACAGACCAACGTTGTGGTCGTGTCTCCTCATCTCGGCAGGCTGCAGTCATGCTAGCAGAAGGTCTGTTTTGTGATACCACCATGCATGGCACCAAGGAGGCAACCAAGCAAAAGCCCCACCTCACAGGTCCTGTCTCAGAAGCCACGAGGAAGCATGAGGTAAATACTTGATGTGAACTGAGTTCTGGAATGAATGAAAACTACTCTGGAGCCCGCCATCTAATCAAGTCAAATTACTTTCACCTTATTTCATAAAAAAGAACAAACTACTGCTGTCTGGAATAAAACTAATGTTTCAGAGAGGTTCATCTTCTCAGAAAGGATGAGTATTGACACATCCAAGATAGGGTACCATGTGAGGAAATGGCGATCACTGTCTGTATCAAAACTGAGGAAATATTAATGAGGGGAGAGCATCATTTTCAGGTGAATCAGTCTAAAGTTCTGGAGTTATCCCTGAATACCAGCTAGGGACTGAAGTAAAGCCACTGTCTTAGAAAGGACTTTATGTAGATGCAGCTTCCTTAAGAGCATCCAGCCCCCTGGCTCTTGGTCCAAAAATAATAAAATTATGGTACCGAAGTATAAGAGCCTCTCCTGGCTTTTGGAGAGAGAAGGGAGGGAAGCCAGGGACAAGTTTATGCCATGCTGTTTTAAATGCTCCAGAAGATCAAAAAGGCAGAGAACTGACAATACAAAGGAGTTTCCCTACTGAGCAAAGATTTTGCTTTTCTAAATCTTAACACTTACCCAGAAAGTAAAGATACTGTTATAAACATGACTACAAGCTCTGGGGCTATGAGCAAAGAAAACTTTGAATATATGCTATTTAGACTAGACAAAACAACTGCTTTCCTTCCTGTTAATTTATATCAGACTATATATATAAAAATATATAATAATTATATAAATGTATAAAAATAATATATTAATACATTAATTATATATAAAATTAAAAAATAATCTAATAGCTATTACTAAAAAAGGCCTATGAGAACAGATCACAACCTTTTTTAAGGGCTGATCATAGAACAAATATTTTTTTCAGTTAAATATGAAGTATTCAAGCCATATGTAATACTTGCTGAAATCTGAAGTGAAGTAAAACCATTGCACAAGTCAAATTTTTCTGGAAACAGAAACTGTTGGACTGATACACTGTTTTTTGACAGCCACAATCTCTTTTGCTGGTGCAGAATATTTCTTTATTGTAGTTTGTTTTGTATGTTCAGTTCATTGTATAGAAGTACTCTCAGAGCTAAGAAACTATTTAGGAGTTGAAAAAGCAAGAATTTTCCTTTTTAAATCTATGGATCAAAGAAAGAAAGAGACAATGAGATCCATAGTGCTAAAAAAATTTAATCAAGGCCGTTAACTTCCTTGAGCTACTTCCTTTGTTAAAAAAAATTAGTTTTAAATGTAAAATATCCTTGATGGTCTTGATCCTTATATATCAAGCCACATAGAAAATATTTTTGGTTAATCACCTAAACAATTTTAAACAAAAAAACCCCCATCAAATCTTCCTTAGCTAGTATGATATGTTAACTTAATTTCTTTCACTTCACAGAGTAAATGAATAAACACAAAGAGTTAAGAAAAGAATGTCTTAAGTTATCTTTCCAAAATGTGGGTCTGATCTTTTTACCTTGCTCCTTGCTAGGTGGAGAAATTATTACTGCGATCTTTTTGATTGTTAAAGGCCTGTCTGGGTTGAAGTGACTTTTCCAGACTAGCTCTTCTCTGGGATACAGTTTCATCTCCACTCACTTATGAGGGCAGCCACTATGATCGCAAATTATCAATGGTTTCACCTCATCTCACCAAAATTCTATTGGCTTGCACTTAGTAGCATTCATTTCTTTAAGTTCAGTTATTTTATTGGAATGTATTTAAATTAGTTTTATTTTATACCTGTAGACCTTATGTGAAGAATACATGCTATTACACCCAGTATTTTTCCTTTTCGAAAAGCTACGTACTTGAAGTGAAATTTAATTATTTTTATAACAAACTATATTTTATAATCTATTGTTTATAGTTAATAAGAGATCTATACAGCTGCCTTCCATATGAAGGTCTTGTTCTCTTCTTATGGTCGCCCACAGTCTTACAGCACATGAGAAAACTGATGACAATTAGTAATGCCAAAATGGCTTTCCAAGCTGTCAATAAATGATGTTCTTTGTGCACTCACACAGAGCGGATCTGCAGGTATCATCAACCCAAAACCTAATCTATGCCACATGATAAAAAAAACATTGATTTTAATTTCAGACACCCAAGCATACCCAATATGAAGCTATAGATGCTGTTGGATCACAAAGAAAGTGAAACGGCTGTCTTGGAAGATGATTCTTTTTTGTTTGAAAGACTATTCTTTGAATTAAGTTAGCTTCTCTTACAGCTGTGCAAACAAAGGATTGGGAACATGTGGTATGACTTTCAAAACTAAATACTCTTTCATGACTAACCGTAAACAGGAAAACATTCAGTTGGGAATATAATACAGAGTATTGCTAGTCTAATACCCCATGTCCTGAAATAGCCAGCTCAGAGTCGGGGTAGCTCACCAAAAATAATAAAGTGATTAGCAGGCAGTTATAGAACAAGAAACTAGACTTTGTGGAAATTATTCTGCTGATAGCAGTGAGTTGGAAGGTTTAAGGGGCTCAGTAACCAAACTGTCAAACAGTTCTTATGTGACCAGAGCTCAAAGTGGGACACTTGCCCAAAACCTGTGGCAAAAATCCTAAATCCAATGAGGCCTGGGCTAGCACCAGATTCAGTTTTGAAAACAAACACTGGGCTAATGACTTTTTAGTTACAATTCTGTGAATCCAGAGTAATCCGCTGAAATGCAAATGCTGGCTCCTGGTTTTCACTGCTGCAATGCACGCCAGAACCAATCTGTCTGCATCCAGTCTGCACATCAGACACCAGTTGACTGTAAATCACTGCAGAAATCCAGTTGCTAATTAGACTATTCTACATGCTTTTTCTGAACCTAAACAATTTACCCACCTTCAGCTGAAACGGCTGTCAGAAAGAATTATTTTGGCTCTCATCCGTCAATAGGCAATATATACATATAGAAACAATTTTTGGTTTTAGAATGTACTAACACACCTACCTGCTAAAATTTTAAACAATATTTGATATGCTTTTTGGTTGTGCACTGAATGCATACATATCAAACAGCTAGATAGCTTTGACAGAGTATAAAATAATGGAATAAACTGATTTGGTCAGAAGGCTTCAGACTGATAATCTTTTCAGGCATAAATCTCAGGTTGGAATATGGGCTTGAAGCATTCTCTCTTCTCTGCATATAACTTCTTATAGTCTATTAAGTAATTTAAATATATTAAAATGATGCAACAAATGGGCCTTCGTAATTTTTTCAAGTAAGGGCTGCTTTGTTTTAATTATATATGGAATCAGGTAGAAAACTGCTGTAATGTTGACTGTCAAATATGCCTGTTTCATTATTGATTCAAACTATGTCACATTGTTACATACTGAACCACACATACATACATACATACTTTATTTCTTTCATTTTTAACAATAGTGCAAACATTGTCATCCTTGCTGTCAAAAATACAAGTTCTTAGTTTCTAGAGTTAAGAAAAATAACTACCTCAATCCCATTAAGAACGTAAGACATAAGGGATCAGCTGGGTAACTGAGTCCAGCACCAGCTTACAGACAACTCCGATTTTTAGTTTTATTAGTAGGTTCCGAGAGAAAACTTTCTTTACTTGGAATAGTCTGTTTAAGTCTGAAAAAGAGATAAAGAAGAACAGGCTGCTGTTTTTTTCTCTTGCAGTGAACATAATCCAGGTGGCAGGGAATGAAATCCACTAATTCTAAAAACCCAAAGGGCATTAGGACAGAAGGTGTTAGGCATATAAAGTTACAGATAAATTCCTGCTGAGGTATTCAAAAGTGTCCAAGCAGATTGACAGTTTTTATGCCAAATTATATCAAACACAGTGTATGGCCATTAGTGACTGGAATCAATCCATCAATTTCATTAATTGATCCATCAATTTAATTAACTACAGTTAACGTTTCCCTTGCTTAATAAATTATTTTAAATACAAAATATTTTATAAATGTACTTTCTTCTTATGTATACAGCATATTTAAGATAACTAATAAACATGCTTGCATGTTGTTTTTCTCCATGGTTAATTAATTCTACTTACCAACAAAATGCATCTACATACACATTCAGAGTAGATAGTTATTATCTAGCAGATAAAAAAGAAGTCATTCAACAACAAATTAAAAATCAGGGTAAGTGTGCATTGAGCTATATATCTGCTGAAATGAATGGAATTAAAGAAAGGATGCAGGCACCTAAAACAGTATTTGGGAGTAACCCAAACATTCAGGTCCAGAAGTACAAACCAAAACTGCGGCTGAGCAGCTGCTGTCTAACAGGAGCCTCCTGCCTCACGGTCACCCACTGTGGGCATTTCCCCGGGGGTTACCAGGGAGAAGGCTGGGTGCAGCCCCTGCGGTGCCCTCAACAATGTCATTATTCAGCAGAACACAGGGGTTCTACTGTCTTAGCTGCTCTATCAATCAACAAGAAAAACCTCTTTCTCTTAGAAAGCCTTTTAAATATAAATTCAAAACATAATTCAAAACTGTATACAAATTGCTACTTATTACGACCTGTAAATTAAATCACTAACTTCAATCATTCCACTTTGGTTGATACTGCTCTACATGATAGAATCTGGTTTTCAGGGCTCTTCAAAAAAATAGAAATTCATAGCTAAATGTGGCAAGTGAGCAAATCAATAAGACTCCAAACTCAAACTCACAAACACTGAAATAGTGCTGGTTCAAGACAGTCTGTCATCACTGATGCTTATTTTAAAGAAGACAGAGGGAGGGATGGGTCCTCCCATTTCAGAAGTGGTTCTTACTACAGAAAAGGTAAAAAATGATACCACTTGATCTAGCACAGGAGATGCTGGTGGATTTTTAAAGCAAAGGAAGTAATTTTTTGTTATAAAGCCCAAATCGTTATTCTTTTCTTCTTCAGGACCTCACCTCCTTTTGTATACAAGATGGGGCTGCAATGAGGATGAGTCCAGTTTTGGTCAAAGAGGACGACTTGTCCATCAAGACCTTTGACTTGTTTTTGCAAAAGATGGATAGGCTATAGAGACTGTAGGAAGACTGAAAGGAAGAAAGATGATCTGATTGACAAAGAATTTGCGTTCAGCCTTGGAGAAGTGGCCTATGGCCCAGCTTCAGCATCTAATAGATGTGATGCTGAGCAAGCTACTTGAACAAAGATTCACCCAGCTTTCCACAGCAGAGTTTTCAAGCTAACTGCCCAGGGTGTTACAGCCAGGAAGCTCAGCACTTTTACAGCAGAGCTGGGCATTTGTCACTAAGTTAGCTGGAGAAGTGCAGTACTTGGAACAGCAAGATTGGGAAATGCTCTTACTTCTGAAAAATCAGTCCCGAAGCTTTTGCGATTGGTGAGCATTTTTTTGACAACTTTGTATGAAAAACAGAGAGTTGATCAGCCATAAACCCAGAATGGGGTTAAGACCTAATTGTACAAAAGTCGTTGAAAACTAATTATTTTCGTGTGGCCCTGCAGTAGGCGTGTTCTAGGGAGGTCTGCCGGTGGGATGCGGGTCTCTCTGTTCAGTGCCTTGTCTTTGCACAACCCGTTCAGAAGGGTTTTACATTCCCCACATCTTATCACTTCAGCAGCCTGCATTCCTATCACAGGGGTCTGGATTCCTGAAACTCCAGCTCTCCCTAAAAAGGGAGTTAAGGCAACCTGACACTGGCATCCCTGCTGGATATAGTGCTCAGATGTGGTAAGAGCACCATAGAAACACAGAGGGGGAAAGGAATGAAAATGTATGCTGTGCAAGGCTTGGATAATTTGAGTTAAACAAGGCTTGGAGCCATGCTCTTAATGAGGAAGATAAAAAGAAATCTGTATTTACTACCAGTTTACTGAATGAGGCAGTGGACTTAAGAGGGAAAAAAGAACAGTATGATTGTGTAATTAAAAATTGTAACATGCATGCAAACAAATGGCAGGAAAATTGGAATTGCCTCGGCAACGTTAATGTTGACATTACCCAATTTCTAAGTGCTTGTCTTTGCAACCTTAATGTTAACATTTTTTAGATATAATATATAATTAGCTGCAGCCAGCTAGGGGTACTATGGCTCCTGTTGGTAACCGGTAATATTTACGTTTCAATATGGAGAAAGATTACTGCTGGCTATACTGTATTATTTAATTATACAGTCAGTTTAGAAATGAAATTATATCTGAAGCATTTGAGAGATTCCCTTGAGCAGAAGTGATGGAACAATTATTACTGCAATTTGGCGTGAGGAAACTTTGCTGAAATTCTAGAATTTCACCTAATCAGACAATTTGATTAGTGGTCCATGTGTAGGAGCACTCTGCGCTGCTGATGAGTAATTTCAAAATGCACTGTAAGAAAAGTAATCATAATAACTATGGACAGTTTTCCTTAGCAACTTGCCTATCAAATTTATTAAGTTTTAAAAGTCAGTTCAGAATAATGTAATTAGTGTAAATTCAGTACCATGATAGAAACCCCCCCCCCCCCAGTCTGTGTTTTAACTTATTGCAATCACTAGGAATAAAAAGTTCTGGATTCTGCTGACAATTCAATTTCTGATGCCCAGCAACTACAGCTGAGGAAGGTCTGACAGCTTCATGCCAAACAGCTGAGGCTTTGAAGACACAGAGGTTTCCAATTTACTTTCTGGGAAAAGAGGCACTAACAGGAAGGATGCATGTGTGCACACAGCTTTCTAGTAACAGTAATGTGGGCAGACTGATGGAAAATAACAATATGCTCTCTCTGCCTGGCATTGAAAAGTCCACTATACAACCAAAGAAAAATAAATAGATGCATGTGAAAATACCAACTCAAGAAACTTATACACAAACACATTTGGAAAATATGAAGGCAATAAAAACAAACTCCAGAGTGATCACAAACATTTTCCCTGGACTTTGAGAACCTGGAAGCAGAAGGAGGTAAGATCTCAATGGTTGTTACAGTTCTCTTATAAGACAAGGATGGAAAAATGCAGTGGATTCCTCTGAAGAGAGAATGCCATTCTGGAGGTCCTGGTCATTTCAGTCACTGGTAAAGAGCCCCGAGCTTTAGGTGATGTGAATGCACAGATCAGGCATCGCACATTTACCAAACCAAGCCTTGAGCTTAGGCGGGGTTGACAACGCTACTAGCTTTCCAACGTAATGCCACCCTCAGGCCCCACCTTGGGCTGCAATCAGCCTCTTGTGGGGATGGGTGAGCTGTCATCTGTTGTGGGCCTGACTGGTGGCTTGTCCTATCTATCAGATATAAGAAGGAAACTCGCCACTTGCCTGTGGTCATTCAGCTGCCGGCCCTAGCACTAGCTCCTGGCTTTCGTCCTTGGACAGGCTGCCTGCTCCCAGTCCTCAACTTTGTGTTATAATGGAGCCTTTGGCCTATAGCCTGCCTTCTGCCCATGCTCTTGCCTTGTCTTTTGGCTCTAAGGCTGTTCAGCAGTTTTGCACAAGGTCAGTGATTTTTAAGAAACAGAGTGTGTGTGCAGCCAAAGATGAACAAGGGCACATAAGAACACAAGAATGTGTTTATGGATCATCTCAGTGATCCACCTAGCCCAGCCTCCCGTCCCCAGGAGGGGGAAAACCACCATTCGATGTTCCAAAGTGTAAGATGAGGGCACAGAGGCAGTGAAGGTCCCATGGCACACAATCAGACAGAAGCAGTGTCTTTTTGTTTTCGATCATCTCATGGCTTTTTAATTCATTAATTTCTCTCTGCACCTTTTGAACACGCAACTGCTGCCTACATTTCTTGGCACTGGGAGGAGCGAAGACCAGTAAGTTTTGATTTCCCTCCACTCCATGAGATAGCACAGTAGAAATCTTCTCAGATATATTACGTATTACTACACACTCTGAGGCAGACACCATAGATACCTCAAGAAAAGTTTCAACAGTGCTGCCCATGGGATAGTGAGAGCTTTTTGAGTGCCTGATGTGCAACGATGTTAATAATGTATTGGGTATCTAGATATATTTGTGCTTATAAGCAACACATATAGAGGCATCATTCCCTGGGTCATGTCATACTTCAGATTTCAGCATGGTCACCCACCACCGTTGTGGACAGGTCTTTCAGAGCGGGAACAGTAGACCCACCAAAGTAAGCACATGATAGTGTGGCATAAAGTGCCCTTTCTAGACTTCTCTAACAATTGTTGCACCTTCCTAGAAGATTGGCCATCCCAGAGTGAGTAAATTCAGTATAAGAACTTGTCAGGAAAGAATGCACGTGACTTTTAAAGCATAAGTCTCCTTTTGATTGGCAGGTAGCATAAAAATGTGGAAAATAGGTATTTTGATAGTTTATCTCAGGAGAAAGCAAAAAGAAGTCAGGACTATATACTAATGATGCTGATGAAAAATGACTGGCTTTGAATCTTAGATACCATTCAGCTATAACAAAACCAAGCAGCAAGAATAATAAGGAGTAAAAAGCCAAACAGAAATTCCTTTTTTTTCCTCCTGTCTCACTTATAACACAGTGTAATTCCATGAAATCTTAAAAAAAGCCCACAAAAGAGAAGATGCAAGCTTTGCTTTGGAAAGTGTGGAAAGACGTTTTACTTTGGTCCTGCTAAACTGTTATGAACATACACGATGGCAGTAACACAGGAACAACCATAGGGCTTGCTCATGTCATACAACATTACAGATCTTCATGAGAGCACAACCAGTGCTGAGGGACCCAGCCATACCCCTCTTCACACACTCATTTCCACTGAGATTCTAATCCATTTCTTCAAAAGTGTGGAAGTTAGAGGATGTAAAAAATCAGTTTTCGGATTAAAAAAACCAAGCAGCCTCTACAGAGTTGTTTATCATTTAAACTTAGGTAAGATTGCTTACACATCTCATTATAACGGTAAGGAAAAAGCAGGTGTGATGGGCTGTTAGGAGGCTAGTCATAATTCTTTGATATTGGCTATACTGAGTTTTGGTTTATTTTTTAAGAGGAGACCACAGTGGCTTTACTGCAGATTCTATTTTTTGTGTTGAGGGGAACAAAAATGACCTTTTGAAATGTGTGAATCCAGCTCATAAACTGTAAGGCAAGGATGTACCAACGAGGTCATCCAGTCTGATCCCTGTAACACAAGCCAGAGGATTTCACCTCCTGTCTCTTGCGTCAACTCCAACTTCTGGCTGAAAGCGAATAAACTTCTCAGTTCCAAAGATTTTACTGAATTGCAGACTGATAGAACGATATCAAGGAGACCACATAAAACAGACAACAAATTAGGATCCAGTAAATCCATCAAGAAAATTTTCTTTTTACACTTCATCCTAAGTATGGACTTCACAAATCAGTAACTTGACATATGGACATACTCATTTATAACTTACTGAAAAACCATACAAACTGTGAAACAAATGCTGCAAGCAAACATACAGAAACAGAAGAATCAAAAGATAAACCAATATCCACTTCCTCTATACTGGTTTTTTTTTAGGTCTAACTATATTTATAAACAAAAACTCCCAGTGACATTATATTTAGAGCTCTAAGTTTGAATGCAAACTCCATGTTGGTGGAATTTAGCACTCAGCCCTTCTAACTGGTTATTAGTTTTCTTGAAAGTCCTTACAGTAACAGGTTGATGGAGATGTTGCAGCACACGAATCAATCTGCTGCTCTCCTTTCATACGGTGAAGGTGGGACAGAGAAGGAGGAGGAGAAGAGGGCTTCAGGACTAGCAAACACCGAAGAGACAGCAAATAGGTGACAGTGTTAGTTGTGCACACTGCGGGGACTGAGAGGGCCAGTCCCAGGCAGAGCATCGCTGGTGGCCTCACCTCTGAGCAATCTGCAAGAGGCATGACCTAGCCTTTAACAAAAAACAAAAATATCACACACTTGAGGAATGTTTGAGGTGGGACAGCTAAACTCCAAGCCATATTTTTGTGCCTAGAATGAATAATGTAAAACATATCCATTGATTTCAACAGCAATGTACATTCTAAAAAACAGGGATATATACTTGAGACTGAAACCTTTAGCTGAGATTTGCCTTGCCTGACTTCTTACCGTCCCATATCAAGGGGACATGTTAGACAAGGGCCCACAGATATGGAAAACCCCACATTCAGAAAAGTACTGGCATTTTCATCTCCCTTGTGTTATGAAATGAAGCAAACATGTTCAGTTAAAAAAAAGTGGAAAATTCTGCTCATATACTTTCAGAGACAAAAAGGGTAGTGCTGATCCCCAGAAACATGTATAATTCAACATTTCAACCTCCCTGAAAGTAAACTTTGCTCATTAGACTGCAAGGAATTTTTTTTAATATCAAACATACATTTTCTCACTTCTGTAGACTTCAGTCAGAAAGCTGCCTCATCATGTAAAAGAAAAGCTTTTTTAATCTTACTTATGGTCATTTTTGACCTGCATTCTACATAGACAAAACCTTAAAGGTTCTGAGTACTTGCTGTATCAGTTCCCTGCTGCACATAGCACTGATGGGATATGTTCATGATGAACTCAACACAGCTAGGATTTCAATGGTCGCCTTTCCTGTAGCCACAGACTTTGGTTTATTTTATTATCTGGTTTACGATCTCAAACATTAAATCACTGCATGACTTCTCGCTCCATGTTTGCTACAGGTTGGCACTTTGTCTGTCTGGTGCAGTCTGGACCCCGAGAGCACCTTATGTCATTTCTGAGTGACATTTCTCTTATGCATGAGCCAGATCTGTTCATATGGAGACAAACTCGGCACTCTGAAGGCCAAGAGAATCACTGAGCCTAAAGGTGACACAATAGAACGGTGAAGAGAATAGTGAAGGGGATGAAAAAGAACTCATCCTAAAAGCAAACAGGGTTTCTCTGGAGTTTATTTTTGCATGCGAGGTGTTCCTGAGGAACATCCTGTTGAGGAGAACGGTCAGTGGGTTTATTCAATGAACAGTATGTAGTGGAGATGCAGAAACTACTCTGACAGACACTTTTGGCCTTATCTTAGAGTGCAGGATAAACACTTATCCCCAAAACATTTAATTAAACTCAGAGGAAACAAACAAAAAAAGAAAGATGAGGATACGCCAGCCACAACTGATAAATGGAGTACTGTTGTCTAGACAGATATTTATGCTTCCATCATGAATAACTTTGGAAGATGAGCCACTGAAAAAAACCCAACACTAAAAAACCCCCACTCTGAACAGCAATATACAGTCTCTGGGGGCTGAGACTGCAACATTTACAGACTTAAATAACTTTATGGATGCTGACGGTTCCACTTAACTCAGAAGAATTGTTCTCATCTTTGTGTCATGATTGGCTTGTAATAGGCCCCTACACAGACTGGTGTGCAGAGGTGAGCAGCAGCCTGCTACCTCAGAAGTTTACGCTGTTGTGTGAGGACTATAGGACAAACTGCAGGTAGTCCTTTAAAAATCAGGATTCCTACCATCGGCTGAGAGGAGTACGTGAAATTTTGGCAATGTAACAGCTATAAGAAGCAGTACATTACTTGGGTCCAAACACCACAAAATATCAGTGTTTATACATGTTTTCTTTCCCTGAGAATTTCAGATGAGTTGTTAGTGAGATCTGATTTAACTCAGCTCTGTTAAACCATAATACTGCTGATATTTTAAGAGGTACAAAGGATAACACCAAGAAGCAGCTTAATCTGTTTATCATTCTTGTGCAAGCACTCTACTTTCCCTGCCTAGATCACATGCGTGCCCAGAACCTGACCTAATAAACATGCATATCTCTGAAGGCTGATTTGCTGAAGGACTGTGACTCAATGCTTCAGTGGGGACTGTAGAATTAACCTTCTGGTCAAGAATACGATAAGCTGGTTTTTCACCTGCTCCAGCACTGAAGCACATCATTGCACAAATGCACCTGGACTTCTGCCAGTCCCTGAGTGCCTTCTTGAACCTGAAGGCGTTTTCTTCATCGCTTAAAATAATGTGAGGTTGTGTTTTTTTTTTTCCTATCCCAGAGCAACTAATCCAAAACAGTTGTCCTTAGGCAGGAAACATAAAAAAGACAAGCCACTTTTGCTTTTGCCATGTGGCAGACTTGCCAAGATCAACCCCAAGCATACTGTCAAAATTACTGCTCAGTTACATGGGGAGTGAGTGTGCCCTGCCTTTGGTGTGTTTTACAGGAGGGCAGCCCATGCGCAGTGGTTGCCCCGAGCTACAAACACAGCTTTTTTAGCAGCCAAGCTGATCCCATGGTGTTCCTCACCAATGCCAAGCCTCCAGGCAGCTGTGGAACCTTTTCACTGGGAACTGAAATGATTAACCAAAATTGTAATTGCAAATAGCTGTTTGGTTAGACTTCAATGCCTATGGATCAATGAGCTATCTAATTAGAAATTTGAAGTTTGAAATATGTTTATAAAATTATACTCATTGCTCCTAAATTTACATGTCTCCAAGGAGAGAGATTTGAATTTCTGTAATGAGTTTCTCAGAATGTTTGCTTTAAAGTATTTCCTCCACTCAGCTGTTATACAGTGTGTTTACAGGAGGGTCCCCACAAGATACTTTTAATTACTGTGACTGTGGAAATATTAAGTTTAAAGTCAAACCAGGCATTTTTGAGCTACTTTGTATGTAGGTGCAAAGGCTTATGTCTGTAAGCATTCCCAGTGTTGGACCCAGAGTTTAGAAATAAACTGTATGCTTTTGTTTCCTAACCAGGAAATTTTTTGTAGTCTTAGCAATTGAAGGACTCTTCAGATTTTTCTTCTAACAGCTGCAGCTTAATAACCAAATTCTACTTAAACCCACCTTCTTCTGTGCATAAAAGGTCTAAAAGAGAGCTGTGCTCTTCTTGCAAGCACCAATAAACTTACAAAAACATTTATTTGGCTGGACTGCACTGCCCTTGAAGCTTTTTCTCTCCTTACTTTATTATCAGCAAGGAACAAGTTAAAAAAAAATTAAAATCCAGCATTGACTCATTTATTCTTCAGGTCATATTGATTTCCTCTTTTTTTTTTTTTTTTTTTTAATAATACATTACATGTGTTTAAGTCTTAACAAATATTGTAGGAATTTTTGCTGGGCTGCTTGTCTCAAGCACAGCCATCAGTTTATAGATTAAACTGTCTTTTTGTATCAAATCCTTTTTGTCTTTTACAGACAGCAGAATAATTAAATGAACTTAATTATTTTTCCTAGACTAACTCAGTATATACGGAGATGATGAAAGATTTAATAAAGATATTTCCTCCATTAGGGACTAGTTCTGCATTCTCTGCTGTGAATAGCATTTACAAAAATAATGCTGTTCCCACTCCAGTCCATAGGACTGCTCACAAGAGTAAAGTGTGCATTGTTTGACCTCATCCTTGGTCATTAATGCCTATAAAAACTCCATTAGACTACTTAAGGAAAAAGCACATAGAAAGAGAACACTAATAATTTTACTAATATTGCACTCAAACTAATAAAACTCTGGCAATGCTAGAGCCCTCTGGATCACCCTCAGTCTTGTTTTGTTAAATGTTATTATCTCCAGCTGCAGCGCCAAATCTAGAGCAGTGGAAATTTTTTGCAAATAATTAATGGTATAAATATAATCTTTTTTCCTGCTGGATAAATTACCTATGAAGACATTCTGATTTTTACTATATATTAAAAATATGCATGAAACCACCACAGATTAATTGTTTCAATTCACTGCACCCACAGTTATATTACCTTAGTCCCTTGCTGTAGTTTAGTTTCCTGATGAACTAACTTGGAAGAATATTTATACCACTGCCTATGAGTTCCTGACCAGATAAATAGGTGAAGAGCTGCACTGGTCGGCTTTACCCTTATGAATACTGTTAAGAGTTCTCCCTCTTTCCCTTTTACTCACTTACTTTCTTAGTCTGTACCCAGGTGTCAACAGGTTTTTTGCCTTTACTTCCATCTCCTTACTCTTTCTATCTCTTCAACACTTCCTATTTTACCAGACCCTTCAGTCAAGACCCCGGTCTGTGCTACCAGAGCCTCTGCACTGATCTAACTTCTAGTCTTCGGTGCTTAACCCAGGCTCCATCCACTGACAGCAACGTACCCCAGCGTCTCCGCAGGCAGGACGTGGGTCTTCTTCAGCTCCTCCACTGTGCCAGATCACAGCAGCATGTCCTCGGATTACTAATATCAGTCCCTAGCTTTGTTAGCAGGGTTGCGACACCGACAATATTTTATAACGGGCTCTCATATTTTCCACCCTGATCTTCAATCCAGATGACATTTTCTCAGTTAAATATTCCTCCCACAAAGGAAGGAAAGAACCCACAATCTTTCACATACTGAAAAGTCACTAATCTCACCCCTTCTCCTGACCAAGATGCATTAGCTCTGGCACCACCACAGCACGGGAGACTCAGTGCATCTCAACACAAGTGCTTCTTGCTCCCACTCTTCATTCCAAATTCTCTCCCCCACCCAGTTAAGATTCCTCATCTGACTGCAATTCCCCAAAGCAGTAATGGTTGAGGGACTCGTCACGGGTCTCTGCTGCAGCTGTGGAGCAAGAACCAAGCTCTTCCTGTAGACACCCTCAAAGTCAGATGCTTTAGCAACAGATCCACCCAAGTTACAAGCCCACAGGACAAAAACACAGCATGGGCACTCAAGTTATCAGACGTTTAGCCTGCTGCAGCAACTGCTCTCAAACAGCACTTGAACAGAACAGAGGTGGTGGCTGTTTCTACAGAAGAACACTGGCGTGGCAGCTCATTCTGATGACTGTACTGTAAGCAGTCTCCTAGGCAAATATTTAATGTCGCATGATAAATCACATCTAAAAAATGCTGGAGAACCTGACTAACCAGATTAATGGGGTCAGGGGAAATCCATCAACAAAAAAATGAAAGGAAAGGAAACTATAAAAGCAAAGCAAAATCTGCTATTGGTGGCAGTTCCTACAAAACTTTGATTTTCAGTTATGTCTAAAGAATATTGATGATTAGTGGTTTAGTTGGAAATTATTTAATGTAAACATTAAATTGAAGGGTTCAATCTTATTCAGCCTTTACACAATATTTTGAAACTAAGCTGCAATTTCTACCACATGAGGCATAAAATCAATTAAAGAATGTTTATGCTCCAGCAGACTTGTAACTACACTGCTTAAAGTTCAGTCAGTTTGTGTTTTAATACATGTTTCTTAATTTTCCAGTCTGAATCTGGTATTCATTAAAGATGTTTAAATGTGGTCTCTTTCCAAAACCATTTGGTCTTCCTGGTTCTTCCTGCTAACGGGGTCAATGCTGGTCTGAATCTTACCCTTTTACAAACATAACACACGTATTTTATTAATATGGCTATTTCCATTAGCAAAACTATCTAGGCTCTGCCTATTTTGCATTCAGTAATATTATGGCCTTCAACAGGTCAGTTGCTGCATAGGAAACGGACCATCTATATTGATAAGGTTTGGAACTGAAAGGTTTGTGAAGAGGAAGCTGCTCTGACATGGATGCAGGATAAGAATGGGAAAAAGGCATTATACTCCCATTTGATAGTATCATACAATGGAAGGATATGTGTCAGGCTGCCTGATGCTAATGAAAGTATGTCTTCTCCATTCCCTACCCTTTGCCATTCAGCAGCCCACCCCTGATAAACCAACAGCTGCTTTAGGTGAGTTATCTTTGCATAGGCAGAGTACTGAATCATGTAGGTACAAATGTGGGGCCTGAGCACATCTCTTGACTTCCTTGGGGAAGGTATACCATCTGCACATAAGGAGGTTGGGGAGTGATTCTGAATCCTGCAGAGGACTGGGGACTGCTCAAAGATTAAATCAAGCCATCCTGAGGTTGAGGACTTTTTTTTAATTAGCTTTAGTGATGCTTCAGGATCTCACTTCTGAAGTCCATGCAGGGAATCGTGCCTACATATCTACTGTTGTCATTATATGCTGAGTTTGGGAGAGGTCAGAACAAGGGGTAGAAATAATTCCATTGAATCAAGCAAAAATATATTTCAGAGGCCTGTATAATTCCTCAGGAAGCAATCAAAACGCTCATCCTGTCACGAAGCCTTCAGATAGATGTGGGATGCCTGAGTAAAGTATGAAGGGTGGAAAAGACAAAGGATTCTGTGCTCAGATGTCTGCTTTCTTAGACTGATTATCAAACAAAATCCGTTGTTTGATGGCAATTCGCATGACTGCCAGTTTTCCTTTCCCACAGAAGACACTGGAAATAAGAAAGGGTACAGTGTCCTTCTTCATAGCTTTGCATTCTTTCCACATTGCCACTGACATACCCCAATGAAAAATAAGGTCAAAATGCCATGAAGTCTTAAGCTGCCGCCGTAAGGTCGTTGTGGGGGGAATACTTTTGCTAGCCAAGCCAATTTGTGCTGGCTTGACACGTTTGTGACATTACGGCCTACGGCTTTCATTTCAACTTCCAGATTCATTAGACCTGAACCCTAACACAAAATGGTAACAAGGTCCCAGCAGGTTCTCATCTCAGCCAGTGCGGCAGATGAACACATATGCTCTTTAATGGGAAAACCGTTCCACCTACATTCACAGTGAGCCTGGATTTGAGTCAAAAACCCCTAAGTTACAAGTGATACTAGGCCCATGCCTTGGCGAAATGCTTTTTAAATTTTATATTAAAAACATCAATCAAATATCAGTTTAATGACATATATATTCTACAGATCAATACTTCAGACTGTTAGAAAGGACTACGCCACAGACATGCACTGAAGCAATAGTGACAGTGAAGTAAAAGCAAGCTTATTTTTTCTATTCATTAGTATACAGAGCTCAGCGCTTGCATAATATTTCTGTC
The DNA here is from genome assembly GCF_030936135.1 of Gavia stellata. Taxonomy (NCBI): domain Eukaryota; kingdom Metazoa; phylum Chordata; class Aves; order Gaviiformes; family Gaviidae; genus Gavia; species Gavia stellata. The sequence goes on along the minus strand of NC_082597.1, from coordinate 34,623,624 downwards.
CCCACCTTTGTTTTCTGTATGTAGGAACAATACACAATCCAACCCATGGCACCATTCTTCAGTGCCCTCCTCCGTGACATTCACGTCCTGTTAAGTGCATTATCTTGTTAAACACACACCTGCAGTGGCTCCATATGCTTAAAGCCTGCAGCACCTTTTTCAAAGATCTTCTCACATCAAGCACAGGATATTTAGTCTTATTATTTGTGCATTATTTTTAATGCAGAAAAACGAGCAACTCTTTTTCCTGACCTACCCCAAAATTAGGTTAATGCTTTTTTATTCAACTTTTTCAGGGAAGGTACAAGAATGTATTATCTCAAACTAAAAATAAACAATAAAAGAAAAAAAATCCATTGTTCTTTATAAGGGATAAGTTGGAAGGCATTACAAAGACTACTGAATTTATGACAGTCGATTGCACTCACACAAATCACCCTCATGTTTTGTATTTTTTTTACCACAGCAGAAAACATCAGTTTCAGTACCAGTTCCCCCTCGGGGTTTGCCACACGTCTAGTGGCAAACTAGACCTTTATTCCACAGCATGCAACCCATCATTTCCTAGGAAATGGCAGGTACCAAGAAATACTAGGATGAGGTGATTTAAACGACAACTTAATTGAACTTTGCATGCATATAGTAACAGATCTTGTTCATAATCCTTCTCTATTACTTTTGAAAGGTCCATTTGTGTGACCCACAGACTGACACAGCGTCTGTTATGGCATGCATAGATCACCCCTTCCATGTTTCTGGTCTCCTGAAATTCAAGCTTTCTCCCTGCAATTTGATATACTGCATAAATTGCAAATCAGTTGATACTAGGACATTTTTTGTGAGTTTTTGATTGCATTACTTTTAATAACTGTAACACTACGGAACTGCTGGAGTTCTGTACCATGTAACAAAAGCCTGACTGTTTCCTACATATAAATTTTAGTAAGTTTTCTTTTTTACAAATGATAATGCTTGAAAGGTCATTTAAAAATCTGAGGTGTTTAACATAAATGCCTATATGGTATTCTTCTATTTAAAAGAACTTGTGGGTTGTGTAAATAGAGGAAAAACTTCAAGGAATCACCTGTCATAAATATCCAATATAAAATGAATGCCTTAATAACCAGGAAAAGAAACAAAACTATTACTATTACGGTTGTGCAAATGGCACAAGTTGATACAATGGCAGATAACAAGTCCTCCTACAGATTGTAAACTTACCTGTAAACTGTGCTCATATGTTCAGTACAGCTAAATCCAAAATACAGGCACAAAGAATACTTTCAAAGTACAGGAAGTTTTTAATGGACAACTGGGAATTCTGTTATGGTAGAAAAACTTTAAAAAGAGGAAAATCTGGTATATCTGTGAAGTTTATCAGTTTCCTAAATTCCTGCCTGATTCTTGAAAGACTCTGATCTCCTCCAGAGTTTATGAATTATAAATAGCTGCAAAACAGTAATTATATTGTAGTTAAATATTTATACTCTCACTATTTGTTTTTTAGTAGTTTTGTAGAAAAATCATTAAATCAGAATTAAAAAGTGAGTGGTACCAGCAGTGTACTGTTTAAATGCAACAGTACTCGGTGACAAGGCTGTTACTCCTGTGGGGCTTGGGTTCGGTGAAAGTGAAGTGGGCAGAAAGTCTAAAAATAAAATTACTGAAGTATGAAGAGAGGAAGAAATGTAGGTAAACCATCAGGGTTACAGATATAAGAGGAAGGACGTGAAGGCATGAAAGGTAGTTTAAATTTTGACCAGTATTATAGGCCAATGTTTCCTGGACCTGTACAAGTCCCAGTTCACCATGAAGAGTCTCTCACTGCGTCAACAGCAAATCAGAATAAATGAGACTTATGTCTACATTCCTGCTTACTCCTGTTTCTCGTCTCCTAGATGCACACGTACAAGAACAGTGTCGCAAACAGATCACAGAATTGGGGAGCAGAAATTCTTGATTCTCAGCTCATCAGACATACCCATCCCACAGTCTTCTTCAGGACAGTGGGTGACTGAAATGTGCCCCAATCATTTTTAGGTTGATTACAAGACAGAGAAGAAAAAGAGAAGAAAACCAGGTGTGGTAAGAGTGGACTGGAGCAGTCTTACTCATTACTGTAGGTAGACTAATAAGCAAGATATTGTCCTTTCAGAAACAGAGTTACATTTTTTCAAAGAATCTGCTTATAAAGCCTTGCATGTTATAAAATTATCAGATCTGATCCCTGCACCTACTGCCGAGTAGGCCACTTTTAAATTTCCCACAGTGTGGGGATTACAGTTAACAAATTGCAGGACAAAGCTGCGTTTTTCAATAAAGGAATATAACTGTTCAGAATTTCCATTGTCTTTAGAAGACTTCTATAGAGAGTTGACCATTTCACAGCATCATGAAGGCAAACACTGGAGTAATTTGTAGAACACTGTTGGTATACTATGCTGTACATTCATGTCAGAGTACAGTATATGATATCAATAATATTTGTAGGGTCATATGAGAAGCAGGTCAAGTTAAAAATGCTATTGAATAGGAAAAAATAGAAGCTCTAGGCAGGCAATATGATAAAATTCAGTATATGCCATGAGGAAACAAGCAGAAAACAGAACAGTGAGCAAAAGTAACGAGGTGAAGAATAGCTATGCCTGCTCTTCACCATTCGGATTCCAACATCACCCCTTAGGACAGGGTTCCAGTTGTACAGTGGGCTGCACAAAGCTAGTTATTTTAGGCTGCAACTCCACAAATAATATTGCTTGAATAAGCCAGTACTGTTGTACATTTTTATTGTAGTTGGTAAAAACAAGCGCTGGTCAACAGGATGAAATCCTGTTCAGAAAGAAGAGCTGGAATCATCTGCAGCAGCACAGTATCTACGTTGTGTGACAAGAAAAATGTTAACATATGAACACCCATTTCTTGGTCATCCATAAAGCATGGTTTGATGATTACTGCAGCAGTGTCGAAAGACGGGAAGATATACACTCAAGGCTCAAGGAACAACTAGGAGATATATTTGAGCAAAAACAAGACAACAAAGAGTGAGCAAGATGCTAACATATCCCAATGAAGGGAAAAGTATTTCATGTGGAATGGTTAGTCAGAGTGGATTCCTCTGGATACTGTCTGCAGAAGTTAATTTTTCTGGAAAGCACACTCAGATATTCTGTAAATCCCAAAACACAAGCAAACTAATTTAGATATGGTATGAGGTTTGGCACTAGGGAAAGAAAAGCTTTACAGTTTATGGAACTGTCTGACAGTTTCTAGGCAGAAAATAATGGGTTTGGAGAATTTTAAATGCTGTGGCAACCGCAGCTTGATGTCCTTCCCACCATTTCTGCCTGGTAACAAGATACCTCAGAAACAAATTGATGCCACTAATGTAACAATCCTCTTGAAAATCGTGTAACTTCAAAAGAAAAAGTTGCCCATTTTGTTTAAGCACTGGGAAAAAAGGGTTTCAACTTGTCAAAAAAGCCCAACCTTAGGACAAGACTTTCTTCCTTAAGCACAAGTTTGACTGAAACAATCCATTTCAAAGCTTTATATGGCAGGCAGCGTGGTTATGGTACCTTCCTGTGGATTGGGACTCATGAGTCCAGCTCTTTCTCTGGGTTCCTGCTTAAGTCTGCTTCTGATGTGAGTGGTTTGCTAGTCATCAGCGTGAATAACCAAACCCAACTGTATGCCAATATGAGCCAGAGCACTCCCTTTATATGCCATGACTACAAACTTTGATATGCCATAATAATGCTTTCCTGATGAGCTATAAACACGTGGGATTGGTCTTGAATAGAACTGGAAGAAGTTCAGAAGTCCTGCTTACTTGCTAAAGCAGGGATGGCTTTCTTGGGAAAAATGCAGATGCAAATGGTACTATAAAACTGGAAGTAAATGGATGATTTACAAGTTTCTAGGACTAATAAAATAGCTCTCCTGTAATTACACCTAACGTAAAAACCTCAAGACTGTTATGCATGCATTTTGCAAGGCAGAATAGCAAACGTGGCAGAGCTGGGCACTGCATAACAGGCTTTGCATAACAAGTCATTAAATCATCACTGCTCAATTTTTAGTCATTTTTGCCACATAGCACGTGTTTTTCCAAACTGCTGTATCCTGCAAGCAGAACATGCAGCTCATGATTTGCTGGCTCTGGGAGCTGAACTAACCCCAAATTTGATAGAGAGTCACGAGTAGGAAACAATTTAGTTGTTCTCTGGGGTGAAGAATGGAAAGAAAAAGGCATGTGTTGATTAATACACTGCAGTGCTGATCCTCCCTTTAATTCGGGGAGTGGAGTCAAACAATTCCTCTGCCTTACTTCATATGGAAAACTGAATTTGTCTTTGGACTATTACTGTAAAGCAAGGGATACTCCCACAGCATCTGAAACAAAGGCTAGTAATGTTGGAGGAAAGACATTCCCTGATTTCCACAGACATTGGGTGAGGCTCAAACTTTATACACTTTTGGAGTGAGCTAACTGAATAAATGAGGCAAACTGTATTGGCCATTACTAAGGGTTAGTATTTAGAGGCGATGAGAGTATCAGAGAGAGTTAATGTCACTAGAACTTTTTACAAATGCAGAAATTCAGTCCCAAGATTAAAAAAATTATCAAAATTCTGTACTTCTCAGTAAAACCATTCACAACCTTTTGAACAATAATGAGCAGGAACCCTTTTTATTTGCTAAAATTTATATATACAAATCTATCTTCTACTTGCTTGTCTAATTGACATTTGCCCATAATTCCTTGTTTGTCAGATCCATTTTAACAATTTAAGTAGCTACATCTTGGGTACTGCAGCTGAAAACAGCTCCTGAACGGAGGTAAATCTGCCTGTCTCTAGTGAAATGAATAGACCCCCTCTGTCTGAACCAGCTGAGAACCTTTACCTGGGAGGGACCCCTTTTGGGCTGTTTTCTGGGAATGCTTTAGTAGAATTCATTCCCACGGTAAATACCAATGTTGTTGTCCTGGGCTGCTGCTGTTGGGACAAGACTGACACACACCGTCTTTGAATTTAAAACTCCCTGGTCATTTTACTGTCTGCGTTTCTGGCAGACACGATATGCATTTTTTTCCAGCAAAATTACTGTCTTCCTATGCTTTGCCAATTTTCTGCCTTACGGTTTTCCTTGGGGGGGTGGGGTAATTTTCCCCCTCCTTTCCCTGGCTGTCAAATTAAGGCACGCAAGTCCGGCAGTAGGAGGAGAGCCAGCGGCTGCCCCTCGACGCCGATGCCAGCCCCACGGATCCGCCCGGGGGATGCTGCACGCACGGGGGTGGCGGGGCCGTGGCATTCCTCGCATTTTCCAAGGGAGCAAGGCACCCTGGCACAGGCTGTGCCTGTGCTGGGAGGTCACCGCGACACCAAAGGTCTCCAGCACCGCACTTACTGCAAAGTGCTGCTTCTGTGCCACCTCACGGCGTTCCCTCCCAGGTGAAGTTTTCGGTGCTCCTCTGCCAACTAAGCCTGTGCCGACGCTATGAAAGCAGGAGCAGAGCGACGCCGCTTCACGAGGAAGCCCCACCTGGCACAGGCCGCCCGCACAGACAACGAGATCACGTATTTTCCAGGGGGAAATGATCAGAAGTTGAGGTGGAAGGAGGTGAGCCGTGGTGCAAGCACCCTGCCTGCCAGCCCCCCAGCCCCTGGCCCGGCCGCTGCCCGGAGCGCGGAGCCAGCAGGTGCCCCCCCCCCCCGCGACCCCGGCTCCACGAGGAGCTGCAGCCCCCGCCCGGGGGTGAACCCGCGCCCCCGCCGCGGCGCAGCCCCCACTGTCCCGCGGGGACCCTCCCCGCGCCAGCCCCCGACTCACCGGTCTCCCCATCCTCCTCCTCCTCCTCCTCTCCCTCCTCCTCCTCCTCCCCCTCCAGATCCAGCAGCACATCTTGGTTCTCCGCATTCATCTTCCCGAAGTTGCGCTTCCCCGCGCCCGCTCTCCCGCCGCCGGGGAGGCGAGCCCGCCCCGAGCCCTCCCTGCCCCGGAGGCGGGGCGGCGGCGGCGGCGGCGGGCGGGGCGGCCACCGCCACCTTCCCGGCGGGCGAGCCCGCCCTTGCCCTGGCCGGCTGCGCGCCAGGCTGTCGCTCGCAGCCCGTCCTGTTGCTCTCAGCCTTGCAGAGCTCCTGCCTGAAACCGCTGAACTTCAGGAAAGGTGAGCTCTAGGCGGGATCCGGGGCTGGGGGCAATGGAATTCCTTAGTCCTTACATCGTTGTCGCCTTCTGGCGTGCAATGTGCTGGAGCTGTCGGAACGGGGAGAAGGCACTTACTGATCTTTGGGCAGAGAGAGGCAGACACGGTTATCAAAATCGTGCTCTGTAAGCAGGCACATTTGCGTACTTCATTAGTAGCATCCTGAATGGTTAAAAGGGGGAAGTTAGAAAAACCTTATCATAATCATTGTGCGTTTTGTTCTCTTTTTTGCAGTTGGCCGTACCATAGAATTCATATACGTGATCATATCGTAAGCTGATCAAATGCCACCTTAAAACTAATTAGGGGACAGTTCTTAACAGGATCCAGGGTGAAGATTTTAACAAAGATTGCTCTGGCTTTGTCCATGTGTTTACCTTTTGAAAACTGGGTCAGGCGTGAAACCCCTGGGTCTTTTTAAAATATGTTACATTATGCATCCAAGCATTGAAGAACTCACCATTGCTAAATACTTCTGAAAATGTGAAGCCCACTTACGTAAAAAACCCCAAACCAGTAAGTATTGGCAGAGTTATTTGGAGAAAGTAGCAGAAGTTGGAGGGGGAAGGCTCAAGGACTGAACGAACAGCCCATCTTTGGAGCTCTCCTGATGTATTCAACTCAGTTGACTGTTTCACCGGTGAGACGTTGTCCTCATCTCCATCTTAGTCTGCAGATACAAACTGGGAGAATTTTGCAACACAGGGAGTGCAGAATTGCCACCACGCAGAAATGCCGAGGGGGCAGAAGTACTCATAAATAGGGATTTGAGTGCTCAGCAATATACCAATCTACTCACATGTATTGGTTCCAGGGGGAAAGTAGAGGGTTCCTCAGGTGGAAAGACATCCGGAGGAGCGCCCAGAGAGGAACGGGACAGAGCTTGAATAGTGGGAAGAAATGAAAACAAGGCTGGAAAAATGAATTGAAGAAATGGGGGAGTCCTGTTTGAGGAAAGGAGAAAAGAGCAAGGTGACCTTTTTTTTCTTTGGAAAGAAAGAAGTACCCTATAAGCAATCTATTTTCAATCTGTAGTCTATTGCAAATACCAAAATGGCCCACAGGACCCAGGATGTCTAAAGCATACAAACAAGAATCTGGACAAAAAGCCATTTGTCAGATAAGATTGTCACTTGCTAATATGGTTATCTGTTGTCAAGCAGCTGTGGGTTAGAGTCACAGCAGGGCCTGGTATTACCGCAAGTCTAAGTGCAAGCACTTTCAGACAAATATGAGTTGAGAAATTTAACCGTGAAGTTTTGGAGCAACTCTGCTTAGCAAAGACCCCCTCACATTGATCGCCTGAAGAGAGAAGTGGTCTGCAAGGGCATAAGTGAAATCATCAGAACAGAAACTACCTCTCTCGACCTTATTGATGCCAGCACCAGTATTAGCAAACGAGTGTTATCTGCACCATCTGACACTGAGCATTTTTTTCACTCTGTTAGATAAAGCCTCACAGAGCTGAATCGGAGAAGGAGGGCAATATGATGGGGGGATATCCAGTAGGAGGTAATGATGCATAGCAAGATGTGTTTTCTTGTGCCCCAAGTTAGAAATCTAGTGTGCTGCCCTGTGACACAGCCAGTCTGCCTCTGACCATCTCAGCACGTGCCTTACTCACTGTCATGACCACTTGTCAGGTTTCGCACTTAGTGAGTTTACAAGGAGAGAGTGAGTTACGCTGCTCCTTGCCAGGAGCATTTACTCCAGGCTGACTCAGCTGCAGACACCGCATGGTTTCAATGTGTCCAGCAAACAGCTGCAGTGACATCTTTATATACCTGCATTGTGTAATATTCAGCTGCCCTCCTTCCTTGTGGGTCCTCCCCAAAATGTGGTCCTGCTGGTGAGATCTTGTTTCGCAAATGGTGGGAGGAGAGTAGGGATTGTTACAGACAAGGTACAGATTGGCTTAGGACTGTGATGTGAGATTTGTGCGCTCTCGGATACACACCAGGGACGTCATTGTTACCTTGGTTATGTACTTCCGATTTTCACATTTCATGAATGAAAATGTAATCAAAAAGCTGCAAAGTGAAAAAAAAAAAGTGTATAGAAGAGGAGCATTTCAAACCCAGGCTATATGTTTTTTTTAACTTGATCCTACTAAAAATACAGGTAGAGGATCTACCTCTTCAGTCCTGCTCCCACTGTAATATTTCTTCCAGCAATTACAGAACATGAAGATTTTGCAGGCTTCATTCAGCCTTCAGTACCTGAATGTTCAATTTCATAGATTATTTCAGAGCCAAGTTTTGCAGTTATCTGAAAAGGCAATGGGAGTACTGTGTCTAAAATTCCCCTAAAACTTTTTGAAAATGCATAGCTATTTGTTTTTTAACTTTATACCTGATGCAAATATTTCCATGTGTACTTTTGGTAAAGCACCAAAGCTTCAGAAGCTCGGTTTTGTTACTCCTGAAAAACAGCGTTTAAAAAAAAAAAGCAAATGAAGAGAAAAATGCAACAGCACCACCCTGCTGCCATCTCTTTGTCAGATGGATAATAACAAAAGAAGCGCTCAAAGAATTGCAGTTGTGTAACCTCTAGCCGACAAATAGAGTTTTTCAAAAGTCATCTGAAATGAAAAAATTAGGCTAAAACATATTATTTTTTTCCCCCAGTTCAAGCATGGCTGTTTTCAGTTTTATTGAAGAAGAAATAAAAAAAATGTTTTAACATTCCTGGTAGTGAGAAACAAGAGCAGAAGTCCACAGAGCCAGTGGAAAGATTGCTTCCATGACTAAGAGTTTCATAGCAACCATAACGACATAGGTCAGGAAGAGACTAAAAGAGATTGTTTAGTCCAGTGGTCACAAAACTTCGTCCCAGGCACCAAGTCTTTAAGTGACACAGATCTGGGCTGGCACCAGGGTGTCTGAGTCACAGGGGCTTTGGCAATAAATCTGATGCTGAGCATCAGAAATGCCCTGTTGATCTCCAGTCTGGTCCAGCCCCCAGCAGTGAGACAGGTTTGAACGTATCCAGACATTGGTGGCAAATATTTGCCAGTCATGCGCTTCACAGTCTCCGGTGAGGAGTCCACGAGGTCCCCAGCTAAGCTCTTGCCAAGGTTTCACTCCTGTCAATAGTCAGCCAAAATCATTTTACAGCAATTGAAGCTGTTTTCTTCCTGTCCTTCTCCCAGCATCTGTGAGAAAAGCTGGTTGTTGTCCTCTTAGTAATAACATATTACGTATGGAAAATGGTCACCTTAATTGCTCTGAAGATCTTCTTATCCAGACTACACAAACCCATGTCTTTCAGCCTTCCAGCATGTATCACTGTCTGTGCTTTCCTCTGTGTTAAGAAGTTAGCGTAAAAAATTCAGTGTGAGACTCTATGGAAGGAGGTGGTGATATTATTTTACAAAATCTCTGAGTACATTGGCTTTACCCACTCACAGTCATTTTCTCAATTATTTGCTTCACTTACGCTCTCACACCCACATACTTAGAAGAACCAAGATGTAAGTGTTGAGGTGGTCTCGCCAGGGTCACTTGTGTCCAACGCAGAGGACAAGAGGGCCATGGAGTGTCCATCCTTGGAGATACTCAAAGGCCGCCTGAACACAGTCCTAGGCAACCAGCTCAAGGTGGCCCTGCTTGAGCAGGGGTGTTGGGCCAGATGACCTCCAGAGGTCCCTTCCAACCTCAACCATTCTGTGATTTTGTGAAGGGACACCAAGTATCAGGTGCTCAACACATCTGTTAAGCAATGACAAACTAATTTTTGGACAGGTCTTTTATACTCAAGAGCCAAAAATCACTATGGCATGATTCTTTTGCATCAGAATTTTACTTACTTCCATGTCCATAAATTTTAGGCAAGTCTGCTGAAAGTTCCTTAAGGCCATAGTCTGTATTCTAGCTGGGCTGAGAGGAAAAAGAATGGCATATGTGATGTGCTGTTACCTTCTTCCCATCTTCCTCTTCTTAGAGGGTAGGGTCTTCTGCTGACAGACAATCTGTGGTCTGGTTTTACTGGAGTGCAGGCCTCCCGAGCTTAGCACAGGCAACAGTCCTCGATCTTACTGTTGTGAGCTATGTCCTTGTTTATGAATATAGTCCATTTTTTTACACTGTCCTCGTGCTTATGCAACTATATACACACATACGTCATTTCTGCCATCTTAATATTTCCATTACAAGTCAGTACCTCTGTACACCTTCTTTCATTACCTAACCCTTTATTTTAAGGTACAGCGCCCAACAAGAAGTACTGTATTCCAGGTAAGAACTCACCCACAGTGAATAAGATTGCTGTACCATTTTGAATGTGACACTCCTTCTAACATATGCCAGACTGACAAATACTTTTTTTGCAGCAGTTGTCAACTCATATTTCTATTGCACTCTGCAATAAGTCTTAGTTTAATTTCTGCAGCTGAGTTCTTTGTAAGGCTATTTCCCATTTCATATTTCTGTAGTTGATTTTCTGCTCCTAAGTGGATGTTTTTGCCCTTGTTTTTATTATATTTCCTCATTTGATCAACTCTTTCTCATTTGTTAAGATGATTTTGAATTCAAATGTTGTCTTTCACAGTGCTTGCGAACTTCTAGGGGACAAAATCCATACTGCTTAAACCATAGTCCTTGCAGAATAAAGACCACGAGCATCAAGAAAGCAGACAGTCAGCAAATTTTGAGGACCGGTAGGTCAAATGTACTTAAAAAAAACCCTTGGAGGGAAAGAGTTTTGTGGGAAAGCTATCAATTATTGAAAGATACTGTATTAAGGCCACTGCAGCAATTTATATCAGTGCAGACAGAATTTGGGAAAAATAGCAGGAGACAAGTATCACTGTGTGAAGAATTCTTTAAGGATACAGAGGTCAAAGTGGTCCATCACTGTGGGATTCATTGCAGAGCAGAGAACACAGCCATCTTTCTATTCTGCATTCTTAGTTGGAATGAAAGAAGTAATTATCCCAGAGACCAAACAAAGTCTATTATTTCACATTTCATAAAACATTAGACTTTTTAATAACTGCTGGGATATTGTTCCTTTGTGCTGAAAGCAGGTGAATTTTAAAGCATTATTGAAACTCAGTAACAGAAGAGACTGTTGGAAGTGCTCTATTAGATAGCCTGCAAAGCCCCTGTTCTAATGGAGAAATAAAATCAGAGAGAAAATAAAAACAAATAAAATGGTCATTCCCCACAAGAAATTCCCTTAAGTGCACCAAATTATTCAGAAATTTGCTGCATTAAAAGTCAGTAAAAGAAAATGTAGGAGAATGTACTTCCAGTTCACCACACCATATATTTTTCCTGGTACTGTTAAGTTAGTGCTTGCAATCTGTTCAAGTCTAGAGAAAAATGACTGAAGAATTTTGATCATTTTGTTTCACCACACTCTTGTGTTTATTTCAGTATGATTCACAGATAGGGAGAGCAGTGAAGCATTAAGGGAAATTAAAATTACCCAAACTCTGTACAGCTTTAGTATTTTTCTTTTACTTTGGTTATGTTTCCAATTGTATGTAATCCTCCCAGATTTCCTAATTCTCACTCTTGCATGCAACCTCTAGTCTGAGATGACAGCTTCAGTCTCTTTTGCCCTCTATTGAAGTGATTTGGTAATAACAATTGCCAATAAAATGTGAGCTACAGTATATAAAAGAGGATATAAATAATTGATCTCAGACCAGTGGCGTGTGTAATTACTTTATGTAGAAGTCTCGTAAGTGCTGCCAAGTCTTCTGCTGGCTCCTAGGTATATGTTTATTTTACCTTCTTTCACTAGCTGTCCTTAGTATGGGATGTAGATGTGGTAATTATATGGCAAACTTTTTGTCTGATATTTGTAACCTGTTTAATACAAAGCTTTTAATTCTTAGGAAAGGTCTATACATGGCCAACAATCTTAGAATAATAGACTCAGAGTTCAATACTTTTATTTTTCTAACACAAATGTCTGAACTCAAATAGTTCAGAATATTTAAATTTCAGGGATTTAATGGGGTTATGTCAACAGGTGAGTTATGAACAGTCGTATACAATAATTTCATTTGCAGTGTGCTATACTAGTTTTATGATATTTTAATTGTACTTACAAAAAAAAAAATTAGTCCCATGTCTGTCTGAATATCCCTAAGTCATGGGAAATGACTGTCGCAAATCTTACTCATTCTTCAACAGAGAGCAAGTTCTCAGTCATCCTGCCTTACCCTGCAAGCACACAGTAGACTACAACATTACCATAGGTAGGTGGTGTGGAAGGCAAAGTCACCCACATGGGTTAGTTAGTTCAGGTATGGTACATTACTAGCATGACTAGTCCTTTCAAAGCTGGTGCTAGTACCTCTGCGTGTTGCTGCCCTTTGTATGGGGATATACCAAGCTGCTCCGAATTAGCTGTGGGGTCTGGACATCATGTTCAACTGATGGAGAAGTATGTCCCACGCTTGTGAGACTGCAAACAGATTTTGTCTTAGTGCTCTGAGAAGATGCAAAGAGCTACATTTAGTACTGACCTGAACCCCATGGAAATCGTTAAACTAATTTGGGTATAGTGCAGCATTACCGTGTCCAAGTGCAGGTACAGTCTGGATGGGAAAGTAAAGGAGTACACACAACCACGTCATATAACTGAGTGTTCAGACTACACTGGGCAGTGCTAACAGTGGGATATATATTCACAAAGAAGTAAAAAACTGAACTTACCTTGTGATAAATACGCATATGGGAGTTTATCAATGATAAGGTCAGAAAGGGCTGTCATGGCACAGTTCAGACTAACTCATGTGGGTTACACCCCTCCCCTCATTGTCGCCATCTCCCCTTACTGCGGTGGCCAACGCATCCCACACTGCAGCTAGTGTTCATTTTTACTGTACTTCCAGTGGGATAAACAAGTGCTCCCTCTGCGTGCTTTCAGAAAGGCTCTGTGTTTGTGGTAAGCAAAGTGCTTTCAGTGATTGCTATTGTACATCTCCACCAATTGCAAGCACGTATTTTCCATTAAAAGTTGAAGAGAGGGGAAGAAAGAGGAATTCTGAAATCAACCCCACAATTAGATAAGTGAAGACTTAATGTCACAATACTTCACAGCACTTTTAAAGATAATTTGGTTCCACCCTGTGGCCATGAAACAATCTTAAAGTAACTTGTCAATAACCGTATCCTGCAGGGATAGAATAGGACCTTCTGGCTTTAATAAAAAACCTGGCAATCAAGCTTCATAAGGCTTTACTTATAGCTGAAAGCATGAATATAAACGCACAAGAAAACACTTAGCAACGGTTTGATTCATGTTTGCGATTTTGATACTCAGAAGTTCCTCCCGACAGGTAGAGGGAAGCTTCGAAATCCTTGGGCTCCTTCTCTTCCAGCAGAAAGGAAACAGCTTTCTGCTGTTTCTGGATCAGACTTTTTATATCAGGATGGGTAGCTTTCCTGCTGAGGCTGGTCTTAATTTGCAACAGTCCCTCATCTAATCTTCAGCAACATCCCTGTTGCTGGGTTGTTCCACTGTTGGATGCTATGTCTGTAGTTGCTTGTGGTCATGTAACTGGTGTACATCAGTAGACTCCACAATTCATGATGTGAGAGCATTCTGTGACAGGCTTTAACGCTTGTGCAGGAGTTGGAGAGCACATATGTCTGTCTGTATGTGCATATCAATGCCCTTTCCTCTCATCTGCAAAAGGAAACGGTCTTGTCACCAGTCCTTCCTCCTTCTCCACTCCATTGTGCCATGTTGCACCTCACTGTATTTCACCATTCCCCCAGGAAGGAATTATGCTGATAGATAGGGAGAGTCCTGATCCCCTGAAAGATGTGGAAGGAGGGGTCTGCTGTACCCTGTTTTGGAGCCCCAAGAGGAATACCGATGTGCTCTGCAAAGTCTCCTCATTGCACTTGAAAGAGAAATTGATCCTTTTTCACTTATCTTCCATGCCTTACAAAATGCAAGGTAGAAAAAACACTCTTATTTACTACTGTGAAGCATTAAAAATATATATATCTGTCTACAGAGTGTGAGAATTTCCTACCCTCAAGGTATGCCTTGGTTTTAAGCAGCTTCTTTTTTCTTTCCCTGTGTCATTTTTCTCTTTTATTTTCTATTGAAAGCGAGCTTATATGAGCCTTAAGATGTTAGTGGGATAAGACCGATATAATTCACCAGATAGAATAGAAAAGGAAACAGATCGATGTGTGGGGAAGCTGGGACCACAGACTGAGTTACGCGTCCTTTGCCGTGTGTTTGACACCTGCAGTGATTTTAAAGTGAGGAGTTTGCTCTGTTTGTCTCTGTGGCTTCAGCCTCCTCAGTGCAGGCTGCTGCATCGCCAGGAATGTGGATGCTTTCTGCTGCCCGGGATCCTGTTTTGTTACTGCTTCCTCCTTTGGCCACTTGCCAGAAAACCACCTTGGCAACCCAAGCACCAGTTTCCATGGTCACTTGGAGGAGCATATGTTTCCTTCCATTGCGTTGGGTATTAGGAGGAGGAAACTCACAAGCTTTTTTTGCCGGAGTAAGTTCAGTGGGATTAGACTCAAAGAGCTGCATTCCAACCTTATTTCCTCCATCAAATCCCCAGTGAAACCGCCGGAGCTGCAGAGCGTAAAGAAAGGCAGAATGCAGCTTTATAAGAACGTGTTCACATTGAGCTGTGAAATGACGTCTGACAAAAAACTTGCCTCTGACTTACTACCAGCCCAGAGAAACTCAGGAGTGAGATAAACAGGAATAAAATGGAACTGTGTTCTCCCCCAAACGCAGGCACATAAAATTCCACGAACAAGAAATAAAAGCACTCACCTGACGGTTGAGGTGAAAACCAGCAGTAGCTGGTCAAACTACAGGTATGACTGTGCCAGTATCCTGTACTCAGAAATGGCTTGGGGATGGTTGTGGAAAAAAGTGTATGAATAGCATGAGCATTTTTCCTGACTCCCAGGATCATGAAATCAGCTAGCTGGGTTCAAGCACTGTAGGATCAAAGGCTAACCATCCAGATGAGGAACTTGTTGACTTTCTGTAAGAAAAAGTAGAAATGTTCCTCAAGCTGGTGTGTGCAGATCTGAAGCTCCTCTCTGTTGTGACTGCATAGGCTGCAGCAGAAACATCCTCACATCAGGTATTGTATTCAGGCCAGGAGAAATACAGCAAATTCATCATGCTCCTCTGTGGCCTGAACTTTTCCAGGTAAAGTTTGACACTGTTCCCCTTCCAGATCAAAGCTAATTTCCTTCTGAAAGGTGCTATACCCATCTAGTTCCTTACAGAAACAAGGTGCCTAAACAGAGGGTCCAGGATGCTGATGAACTGGTAGATCACAAAGTGATCAAGGCCACATTGTGATCCTGCAGAGTACCAGAAGATCTATTTAACACTTTGCAGCAGTTTTCCAGATCTGCAACTTGAAGCCATTGCCATTGCTTGGTGAACGGTAACTCTGCTTGTTGCAATTGGAAACGAATGCTTCAAAGCAAGAAATCCTCCCCATTTACAGGTGTGACCATTCTCAAAAGTGGATCTGAAACACCAAATCATTACAGCACCTGCTTCTTCATTCTTACTTTTCCTAACCTTCCATTCTGAAGAAAAATTATTAGGGAAACAGTAAATTCAAAGTCAAATACCACAATAATATTTTCTGTTAAATTTGATGTTTCAGTATGGAGAGGTGAGTGCAGACACATCACTGCCAATGCACAGAAGGGTGTGAGCAGATTTGAAGCTTATTTTGCTCAAGCTATGAGTTGACTCCATGCCAGACAGCCAGTCCAGAAGCTACATAAACATGATAGCATGCCTGATGTGTCACTATCTCTCTTTAAGCCAATATGCCCTTGCAACCCAAAATAGCCCTGCATATTATTTTCCACATTATACTGAAGTATGCAGAAACTAAATTATATGATTGCTGTCGCCTTTTCAAAACCAGTTTAAAGAGAATCAGTTCAGTAAATTCAGGTTGTTTGGTGCACACTCCATCCACGCTGGATAGCCCGTTAAATCATGCTAACTCTCACAACAACGCATTGGTGGAAGCCACTGTTGAACGATCGGTCGGTTCCCCGTTATGTGATATCCCCTCAGAACAACTGGGATGCTTTTACTGTATTTGTATTGCCATCAGCAACTTTGATTCCCCTGAAAGCAGCTGATGGTTTTCAGTAACCGCAGCTCAAGTGAAGAGTTCACCTCCGCATTGATCAATTTTGCGCGTACCCTGCAGAGTCATGGATAGAGTTACAGCCTTTCACTGCTAACAAGCGAGAAGAAAATCAACTATGCTTACATTAACTTGAAAGTTCACTTCAGAAACATCTATCTGCACCTTCACTAGCTACTTATTTGCAGTTTCAGCACCGTATTTTACTATTGCATCAATTATGAAGTTCAGTTTCTAAACAGATACAGTAAATTCTGTGGAAGTACTGCAGCACAGCCTTCATCTTTCTATGGGTAGGGTGCAATGAGAATTAGACCCTTCCCTGCACCTCAAGACCCCCCAAGATGTTGTGTTCACTTTTAATGATTTCTTTTTTCGCCATACACTCCAATTGCCCTGTATATGAACTGTTCCAGCAAAGTCTAACATTAGGCCTGGCTCACTAACCTTTATTTACTTCTTTGCTAGGAGATTACCTTCTTTCTAATTATCCATGCCTAAACTGCTAACATCAGTTTCTCTTAACCTCCCTCCCTTAACTGGACAAGACTAATATTAATTCTGTTAATTTCTGCTAAAATTGTTTTCCATAATCCATTATTTTCTGGTGCAGTGGAGGTTGCAGAGAGGTGGGTGTTGGTCTCTCCTCCCAAGTGACTAGCGACAGAACAAGAGGAAATGGCTTCAAGTTGCACCAGGGAAGGTTCAGGCTGGATATCGGGAAAAATTTCTTTACTGAGAGAGTGGTGAGACACTGGAATAAGCTGCCCAGGGAAGTGGTGGAGTCACCCTCACTGGAGGTGTTCAAGGAACGTGTGGACGAGGCATTGTAGGACATGGTTTAATGGGCATGGTGGTGTTAGTTGGTGGTTGGACTTGATGATCTTACAGGTCTTTTCCAACATTAGTGATTCTGTGATTCTGTGATTTAAGCAGGAGCAACTTGGCTTGGATGTAGGAATGTGGCATGTCAAACTACTCTATTTGTCACTCTTTCTCAAATGACATTAAAAATAATTAAACAACATGAAATGGCTGCAATATTAATTGAGAAGAATGTAGGAAATGCCAAAATGCTGGCTGGCTGCACATCCTTAGTGGGTTTACCCAGTTTATGTACTTTATGTACTTACGGAGTTTACACTCCATAAAACAGCATCATGTTACTTTTTTCCCATAAGTCTTATGGGGAAAAAATAACAACAACAACAACAATAATAATAACAACATAATTACACATAATTATTATGTGGACAAAAAGGTCCACATAATAACTAGTGCTCCGGAATGGAGCCTTAGCTAGCTAAAATAAGATAATCGTAGAGCCCTGCCACGTGAAGTCTTATGAATAAGTGCTTGTGACAGAGTCACTTCAGAGAAGGAGTGTCAGAGCAGAGCCCATAGGAAATTTAGTTGAACACAGCCCTGCACGTGGACCATGGTAGATGCAGAATAGCGTGGCTAAAGCAAAACGCCAAATGTTTTCTTCTTTGAGGGGGTCCTACTTTCTGTCCGATGGGTGAAGTAAGGGTTCTGTGGCGAAAATAGCATTTTATAATGTAACTGCAATTAGTGTCACAATGGAAGTTGCAAGAGCCTTTTCTAACCTGGAGATCCCTGACCTTACAACTTCCAAATTTTTTCAACAGCAGTCTGTGTGTGTGTGTAATACAAACCAGTTTATATTGTCCATACAGTATTTACATCATGTACAACAGAGAAGGAAACTTCTATAAAATCATTTCCCTCATGGTGTCTGTGAGTGATGGATCTTTGCCACTGAAATGACACAGAATATATTATATCGAGCTTTATTCTTGGTCACTGAATATAAATGTCTTGCTCTGCGCTGGACGTGGTTGCATCTGCAGGGTAATTTTTCTGCTTCCAATGTGACCGGCAGCTCTTGAGAACGACACACTGAGTATTGTTTAATACTCATTGAACATACACATGTTGCAGCTATCTGCAGATGCAGCGCTGTTAAGTTCCCTTGCCTTTGCCAACGCAAGCTTACGTTTTGACGATTGGTAAGACCTTTTTAACATGAGGTCATGCATTAGAGAAAAGGACGTGGCATTTTAGCAGTGGGCTGCCTTGGCAGTAACCTACCCTTTGTGTTTTCAGCAAGAAGTTCCCGCTGAACCCCCCCACAGTCTCCAGCCCATCTCAGCACAGATAAAATGGATTTTGATTCGGTTTGTTTGGGCTTGGTTTAAAACACAGGAGGTTGTACAAGCCAGAAGGAAAACATCCCATTGCTCTAGTCTGGAGGCCTGTGAACAGCACTCCAATGTTTCAGGGAGGAGATGAGGATTTTAAACCTTCCCACCCCATTCCTGGGGGATGTGGGAATCCATCCATCTCTCTGTTAGCAGGGGTAGGGGAGGGGGGACAAACCTTGGTGGGGCTCACCTCTATGCTGGTGTGAGGGAAATCTGGTCCCTTTTCATCCCTTCCATGCATGCCCCTCTGCTTAGGGCCCTGGAGGTCCTTCACATGTTTGTGGTGCTTCTGCCCTTGGAGATACACCTCTCCTGGTCCCACAAAGGGCCCTAAGCATGCCTTTTCCCAGATGTTTCTGGGGATCATCCCCCTGGTGTGGCCTTCCAGGGATAAGGAACAGTGATGCTCTGTGACATGCAAGAGACATCAGAGTGTGCTGCCACACTAAGGGACATCAGACAGGACCATTCTTTTTAAAATTGTAGCCAGGCACACCTGGTTTTGAGCTGAGACTGATGCACTGATGGGTAGGTTGATGGCAAAAGGAGCCCAGTGTAAGACTGTGGTCATGAGGGCAACAAACTGAGGAGCTGAGCTACCCCCAGCTACACACCTGGAATTCCCAGACTGGCTGTAATGTCTGCCTTGCAGTAACACGATACAGTATTTTGGTTTGGTTTTATATTTCTTTTTGTTGAAGAAGAACAACATGTTCTTATGAAATGACTCTATAGTCTGAACTTTCAACTTTGATATATCCAATTAGTGCAAGAATTTTTCTCTAGGAAGCTCAGACCTTTGTAAAGGTCATATCTCAAAGTCAGAATTTCATTCTGAAAGATGGTTTCAGTGAGGGTTAGGGTGCATTAGGCTACGGCTTGGACAAAATCTCCTTGTAGCAGCTGGTCCTAACAGCTGTTTTTCATTCAGAATAAAATGTAAGAAACAGTAAAGCTCCTTCGTGGAATTAGATAGCTGAAACAAAACGAGCTTTTGCCAAGAACACAGTAATATACACCATTGTAAGGATCCCAGATAAAAGAGAAGGCTTTCTTTGGGCTGAATACAAATGCAGAGGTGTGGGCATTGTTTGATTGATGGAGCCAGACATTAAGAGAAGCAGCACAATTAGCACAGGCTGACACAGAAGCATCAGAAAAGCAAGGAGACAACCAGAGCAAGCATTAGGCATGTGGCCTCATAAGAAGCCTATAGCCAGAGATGACTTTCTGTGAGAGCTCTGCCGGAAGAATTTTGAAATTGAGAAGAAAGTGCTTGCCCTTTTTTGATAACTTTGCTTTTAGTCTTTGTATGTAAAAAGGACGAAAGTCAGAAAAAGATCTGACTTCAACATCAGGGGTTTTTTTTCTGAAGGACACTTCCAGTAAGACTCCAAACACCAAATAGCAGTTTTGTATCCAAAAAGGAAACGCATCTCTCCCCAGAATCTTGCCATTGTTCCAGCAGGCTCTGTGCTGGAGGTGGGCTGGGGCAGCCAGGGTCCAGCCAGGCAGAGGGGAATTCAAATTGTAACCATTTAAAAACACTGTAACTGTTTTAAAAAAATAGAAAAAGCATAAAAAAAAAAAAAGGTAAAAAATTTAAATTGTAACTATTTAAAAAATGTGAAACTCCTTCAATGTACCATGCCATGAATAACTAATAGAACAGTAACAAGAGCAGCAGATAAATATCATTCTAGCCTGCGCTTGTTTCATACCTCAACTAGACCGACTTCACCTCTCCTCCCCTACTTTCACACTGAGTTAGGAGAGGTCAAGTGGGCAGTGGTAGCACTTCTCCACCGAGACGTGCTGTGCCCAGCCAGCAGGAACGGGGGATCTCGCCCAGGCCCTCCTACCTTGGTCAGCCTGGAGGAACCTCCCTCTGCTCCTTAATGTAATGCGGTTTCCAGACTAACTTGCTTTGAGTAGCACTTGGAGCCTTGAACGCCAAGAACAGAGCTTTTTTATGATCCCACAAGAAGCTATAGTGGGTCATAGAAGCATCATGGAAGGCCAGCCACTAGGTCTAACTGAATTTGAGCATTAGACTCTCCTTCTTTGGTGGGTTTCTCACCTCT
The DNA here is from genome assembly GCF_030936135.1 of Gavia stellata. NCBI lineage: Eukaryota > Metazoa > Chordata > Aves > Gaviiformes > Gaviidae > Gavia > Gavia stellata. The sequence continues at coordinate 34,602,975 of NC_082597.1, read as the reverse complement.
ACAGTAGCTTGGGTGTCCTTGAAGAAAGCCTCTTCCTTCATAATCTGCAAAGCTTCCTCATAGCTTCCTCAGATAAGAAAAATCTTCCTTTCCTGTGAGGTCAAAGGGCCAGCATCTGTGGAGCATCCTTTTGACTCAACCGGTCAAAGTTTAAAGAAACTCCATACACCATGACGTATAAAAAAGGAAAGGGTGGTTGTAGCAGAAGGCCTTCAGGGGGGTGTGCAGACAAAATGAGTCACCAAGGGAAACTGTATTAAAGTGAAAGTAGGTAGGAAGCTTAAGCCTGGAAGCACAGCAGCTCTTGTGAAGTTTGTTTGTGTATTAGTTAGCCCAAGCCTTGTGGGACTAGTTAGTTCTTTAGTGAATTTCCATTTCCTAGAGCTCTTTGAAACTTTCTGTAGTTGCACTCATCCCTGAAAATCCAGGCTCGGCTTAGTATGTAAAATGTTTTAATTATTTTTGAGAGCAGAATATGGGAAGAGGGTACTGACACCAACAGGGTACAGACAGAAAACAAAGCATAATGATAATTTTCTAAACATATATTTTCATTAAGAATGACTTACCAGATAGTTCTGGCAGCTTCAGTTGTGGCCGGTGGTACAATGCACTCACAAATTCAAAGGAGAGCCGCTATCACTTGTGAATAGGAGAACAGCTTAGCAGAGGAAATATTCTCAGAATAAATACCACCAGTACAAAAGAGAAAAAGGCTGCCCATTAGCTCCTAATAAAACTAGAAAACAGGTGATTGTTTTAAAGAAAATAGAGTGACCCCTGCAATTTGGCTGTTCCAATTTAAATTTTGAAATGGGTATGGCCATTCAAATGTTACAGGCTTTGAATATCTGGACATTGAGAAATCGCCTCTTCAGGAGAGGTGCCCATCAAGTAAGTCAAACTGCTGGGATCTGTCTGGCTTTTGGGAAGGGTGTGGGAAGGCAGAGTGATGGGCACAGGCAAACCATGTCTTCTGGCTGCTTTCAGGTGCTCGGAACTGTTCAGCCGTGCCAGCCAGCACAGAGGAACATTAGGCAGCTGTTCCCATTTCCTGCTGCCACATCGGCCACTTTCAGATGGTCTCAGTGTTCAGTGAAGGAGCCAACTGTCTACATGATATTATGGATATTTGGGGGTTTTATGGGGTCTAGATGAATTATATTGCTAATCAGAACTGTAGATGAGCCCTTTCCCCAGTCATACCTGGGATGGCTTTTCATGGAAACATAGGTAGTGTATTAACCAGTGTTCATTAGGATCTATAAAATGGCAAAATAAACCCCCCATGGTCCAGGAGGAAGCAGTTAACGACCTGCTATGCCACCTGGACACTCACAAGTCTATGGGGCCTGATGGCATCCACCCAAGGGTACTGAGGGAGCTGGCAGAGGAGCTTGCCAAGACACTCTCCATCATTTATCAACAGTCCTGGTTAACAGGGGAGGTCCCGGACGACTGGAGGCTTGCCAAGGTGAGGCCCATCTACAAGAAGGGCTGAAAGGAGGATCTGGGGAACTACAGGCCTGTCAGCCTGACCTCAGTGCCGGGGAAGATTATGGAGAGGTTCATCCTGAGGGCGCTCACAGGGCACATGCAGAACAACCAAGGGATCAGGCCCCGCCAGCACGGGTTCATGAAACGCAGGTCCTGCTTGACCAACCTGATCTCCTTCTATGACCAGGTGACCCGCCCAGTGGATGAGGGAAAGGCTGTGGATGTTGTCTACCTGGACTTCAGTAAAGCCTTCGACACTGTCTCCCACAGTATTCTCCTGGAGAAGCTGGCGACTCGTGGCTTAGACAGGTGCACTCTTTGCTGGGTAAAAAACTGGCTGGATGGCCGAGCACAGAGAGTTGTGGTGAATGGAGTTGGTGGCCGGTCACAAGTGGAGTCCCCCAGGGCTCAGTTTTGGGGCCAGCCTTGTTTAATATCTTTATCAATGATCTGAATGAGGGGATCGAGTGCTCCCTCAGCAAGTTTGCAGACGACACCAAGTTGGGCGGGAGTGTTGATCTGCTGGAGGGTAGGAAGGCTCTGCAGAGGGATCTGGACAGGCTGGATCGATGGGCCCAGGCCAATTGTATGAGGTTCAACAAGGCCAAGTGCTGGGTCCTGCACTTGGGTCACAACAACCCCATGCAACACTACAGGCTTGGGGACGAGTGGCTGGAAAGCTGCCCCGCAGAAAAGGACCTGGGGGGGGGTGTTGGTCAACAGCCAGCTGAATATGAGCCAGCAGTGTGCCCAGGTGGCCAAGAAGGCCAACGGCATCCTGGCCTGTATCAGAAATAGTGTGGCCAGCAGGAGTAGGGAAGTGATTGTGCCCCTGTACTCGGCGCTGGGGAGGCCGCAGCTCTAACACTGTGTTCCGTTTTGGGCCCCTCACTACAAGAAGGACATTGAGGTGCTGGAGCGTGTCCAGAGAAGGGCGACAAAGCTGGTGAGGGGTCTGGAGCACAAGTCTTATGAGGAGCAGCTGAGGGAACTGGGGTTGTTCAGTCTGGAGAAGAAGAGGCTGAGGGGAGACCTCATCGCTCTCTACAACTACCTGAAAGGAGGTTGTATAGAGGTGGGTGTTAGCCTCTTCTCCCAAGTGACTAGCGACAGGACAAGAGGAAATGGCCTCAAGTTGTGCCAGGGGAGGTTTAGACTGGATATTAGGAAGAATTTCTTTACCGAGGGAGTGGTGAAGCACTGGAACAGGCTGCCCAGGGAGGTGGTGGAGTCACCCTCACTGGAGGTGTTCAAGGAACGTGTGGACGTGGCATTGTGGGACATGGTTTAGTGGGCATGGTGGTGTTGGGTTGATGGTTGGACTTGATGATCTTACAGGTCTTTTCCAACCGCAGTGATTCTGTGATTCTGATTCTTTCTGTGATTCTGTGGGTAACATTGGTATTGAGATGGGATGTGTGAAAATGGCATTTGTAAGCTGCTTCACCCCTATAATTTCACTCACCACTGTCGAAAGCAAGCTGTTACTAGAAAGCCTCAGCAGATGTTATTGTACTCTCTGGGGGAAGGGTTGCCATTGGGCATTTCAGCCAAAGGGAAAGGCCATTATGCTTCAGAACTCCTTTCCAATCCCACAGAGGTTAATAATGATTTAGTTGATATTAATCTAAGGATTGCAAGACACCGCTACGCTAAGAAAGTCACTCAAGATCACAGGACAAATCACTGATAGACCAAGGAATGGCAACTGAAAGAATCTAGACTCACAGGTTGGTAAAGATGAGCATGTTTTATTTACGGAGTACTTGTACCTGTCTATAAAAATGGATCTTTATGGAAAAGGTTAGCTGAATAGTCCAGGATTGGATAGTTAGATTCTCTAGAAAAAAGAAAACTCATTAGCTTTGGATAAAATATTTTTTGATGTATAAATTTTTCCACAAATAACATTAAATAATCAGAGACTGTGAGGGCAGCATGTGGCTGTAGTACCAGCCTTTTTCTACAGAGAAATTCTTAGGGAAAGGTCTTCAGCTGACACATACTGAGGTAGCTCCAGTGACTCCAATTGTGTTAGGAGACTTACATCTGCCCAGTATGTATGTATATGTCTGTAATCTAGAAATACACTTAAATTGCTACTGACAGTAACTGAAAAAAAACCCCTCCTAATACAAGTATGTTTTACTAATAAGATTAATAATATCAAATTGTCATGTTCTTATAAGAAAGAATACATAGTTATTTCACCTGGGCACTTCTTAGTTTCCTCATCCTGGTTTGAAAGAGTTGCCGACAGTGTGGAGTGATTTCCACTGCTGTATTTAGCACTACGTGGCAGTCATGTCAGTGCAATTAAACACACATTCACTCTTGCATGCCCAGTGTAGGCACTAATAGCCACTTAACTAAAGTCACTTTTAGCCATAATTTATATGCAGCCCTGGGGTAGCTCATTAGTTCTCTCTCATTACTATTTATATACCCACGAGCTTTGTCAAAGAGCTGGGGATCGTTTATAGCAGAAGGCAAGCCGCTGGAGTGAAACCCAGAGCAAGGCAGTCAGCCTCCGGGTGGCAGCACGCTCTCACTTACCAGGCAGCCCACAGCTGTGACAGTTCACTCGCTGTCCGCTGCAACTGGCCGGGGAGTGGAAGCAGTTGTTCGGGGGGGGGGGGGGGGGAGAGAGAGAGAAAAAGGAAGAAGTGGAAAAGAAAAGAGAAGAGAGAGAGAAGGAAGAGAGAGAGAGAAGGAAGAGAGAGAGAGAAGGAAGAGAGAGAGAGAAGGAAGAGAGAGAGAGAAGGAAGAGAGAGAGAGAAGGAAGAGAGAGAGAGAAGAGAGAAGAGGAAAAAGAGGCTTGCTATACTAACAGTTTGGGGTTTGAAAATGTTACTAAACAGAGCAGGTTAGGTGACACTTCTCTAGGAAAATAAAAATAAGTGTTTAATTATTGTTTTAAAGCTCTGCAGACCTTTAAACAATTAAAAAATATTAGACATTTGTTGGCATTTTGATGTAAATTTGACCACACACAATGTAAGGAAGAAAACGTTTTGTATGGTTTGTATCCTCACGTATGCACTCTGTAGTTGAAAATACTGATTTATTTCCCCTGCATGTAAGTTCCTTTAGTAAACAGGATTTAACTCATAACTTACACTGAATGAGAATGTTTTGGTATTTTTTGCCCTGCAAAGAATTAATACACAGGAAAATACACAAGTGTTGGTCAGATTTTGGCTCCCAGTTACTTATTTCAGTGCCTAGTACATGATTTTTCAAAGGAAAAAAAAAGTCTTCACTTGCACAAATGAACTTGTAGTACTGAAAATTTAGGTTTGCCAACCCAGCCTGGGGAGTGTAACATGGAACAGCAGTGCTGTTCACCACACAAGAATCTGAGAAACTCACTTCTGGAAGATTGTTCCCCAGAATAGGTGGTGGTATGATCTCAGGGAGTCCTTTCTTGACATCTGTGTACTGGAAGCAAATTTGCAGTAAGAAGCTGCCCTGCTGTAGTGTACTCATGGAGTTCCCATCCATTCCTCCTGCAGATCCTCATACCAAGAACTAAAAAATAGGCAAAATTTAACAAAGAGAAAATAAAGAGTGAAATCCTGAACATTTCAGTCCACTTTAAACTTTTTTTTTTTAAGATTTACCTTCTTCCTTTTCCAAATTTAGCCCACCAAATCCACCTCACAAAGAGAAAAAGGCATTACCCCATGTTCTGCTTTTTTTTTAAATTACATTCTTCTTTTTTTTTTTTTTTCCAGCTGGGCCACTCTAAGTTTCATTCAGTACAGCTGAGTAGGAGAGGGAGGGTATAGAAGAAGCTGCCAAGGCACCTATAGTACTTCCTTGAGTTTCATTCACTTAATGCTGTTAGAAACTCACATTCAGAGACAGGCATGTCCCATCTTGTCTTGTTGAAGCAAGGTCTGTCTGGACCTCCTGTCCGTGGAAAACCAGAGGTAGTGAAGTTCTAGTTTGCTATGTCCAGCTACTTTCAGTGCCTGGTAAGCTCCTTCCTCAACCCTGACATGCCCATTTCCCCCTCTTCAGCAAGGAAACCCCAAGAGCAGACAGAAAAGCAGATGTCTTCACCAGCTGGATCTCAGTGTAAGTTGATTTACAAAGAGGGAAGCAACCTCCAGCATGGAAAGCCACCGAGTTAAAGTAGTGGCAGATGAACTCCTATAGGAACTTTCCTTTAGCAACAGATAAGGAAGCAGGACTATGCAATAACATTTGGGGGTTTTGGCCATTTGTTTGCTTTCAAATGCAAAAACTGAGTTCTGATCATGCGTCCTGTGGGCTGGATAACATGTTTTTGTGTTGAAAGTGGTGCTTAGAGGCTGTGTGTTCACTATATGTTTTCAGTTTAAAATATTTTTCCTCCGTCTCTGTCTGTAAGGGCCACTATATTTTTCCCCAGAAAAGAAAAATCCAAAATGGAGGTTATCCTTATCCAGCATTCCCACCTTTGCCAAACACTTAAGTAGAAGCAGTTGCCTTAATTAACAGAAGAAATGGGGTCCCTACAGGACCCTATGGGGTCCACTATGGGACCCCATTTCACTGTGAAAGTAATCTCCCCAAGTTCTGTGTGCTGAAGTAAAATAACTGGATTCAAAGCATTTGCTTTTGTATTTTACAGTCTTCTTCCTCTACTCCCAGCCACACAAAGAAGTGCATTATCTCCGTTTTTGCTGTGACAGACTGGTACTTAATCTGACTCACTAGACTGCAAATCCATTTGTAAATAAAAGGAATTCAGACAGGATGCAACCATTATGCAGGAGTGATTCAGATGTTTGATTTTGCCTACAAGGGAAATGATATCTCATGGGCTATAAAAATAGAGGAAAGTTAGTGGTGCTCACATGTCCTATGTTGTCTCTGAGTCCTCGCAAGGCTTCCCTCTAGCACAATACAAAACAGAGATGATATATTCACGTGATGCTTCTTCGAGGGTAGAAGTAACAGACACTTCTGTACTTAAGTGGATGGGAAAGTATGTGTTGTTACACAGTTTGCACCTTCACACTAGGAAGAGAAGATCCAGTAGTCCGATCATTCAAGTGCAAAGTTTTGAGGACTTGCCTAGGTTTGAGACTGGAGTATTTATTCTTCACTTTGTCACTGGTTTTAATTCTGTCTAAGCAAATAACTGTTAGTTTACAATTACTGGAGAGACAATAGAAGCCCAGGACACTGACTGTTGAACAGGCAGGCTTTTCCCCCAGGTTACCTATACTCTTGGAAACATTTGTGGGCAGAGCTCTTGCTACCATTGCTATACTGAAAAACAGTATTTTTTCACAATGGAAAAACAGATTCCAGTGTATCATTTTGGAGAAATCACCCTCTCCTGTAACAAATCAAGCTATTACAGGAAAGGATATTGTTAATTTAATTGTTTATAACTTTTAGCAAATGCCAAGCCTTTCCGTTGGCGGTCACATCTACTTGTACTCTTGACTATCACAAGTTGAGTTTGAAGTAAGTTGAGTTAGCCTTACCCTACACATTCTTCTCCACCTGGCAGTTGCAGCACAGGATTTCAGTGGCAGTTGGGTGAGAAATCTGGCCACAGCCCTGGACAGTTGTTTGCCAGCTGACTTGTCTCTTGGCATTAGTGCACAGCCTTGTGCGAAGGCTGTTACTGGAAATGCATTTACCAAGCTCTGTCTTGGCGAAGAAATGTAACAGGATAACAGGTTATCACTATATTTTTCTTCTGTCATTTTTGTCAGGTAGAAGATTGTACTATGCTTGCTGTTAGACTATTGCAAAATGGCATATGTTATTAATCTAAGTGTATTAATATGAGAATATATATTAGACACTACATTCCTGAGGAAGGCTTCCTACAAAGCTAGAATTGTGTGTGCTTCTGGCTTTTGCATCCCATTTCTGTTCTCTCCATCACCAGAAGTGAGAAACACCACCTCTGGTAAGATTTGTTCTGGACTCTGTGAGCTGTTATAGTGCTTCTTTGACTGCTGAGAGTGAGAAAAATTTCAGCTAAAAGCTGAGTGATACATGAAATAATACATTATTGGAATGAATACTTACAATCTAAATACAAGAGACTTCAAGATCCAAGATACACAGCAATGCATGTTCTGGAGAGTTTGCTCCAGTTGCGCAGAGTTTGTTAGATCTCATCTATTTGTAACAATATAAACCCAGGTAAACAATAGGTTTTTTGGATTTACAGTAAAGTAACATAGAGCAGCATCTGGCTAAGTGACTATTTTATTAATAATAGTAGTAGTATAAATGTTAAAATGTAATTCAGAAGTTATACAACTCCTGAGAGAGAAAAAACACTATAAAAACATATTGCTTGCTTACAAGTGGGATGTTCTGCTTCTGCTCCATAAGAGGCTATGAGCGTGTTTATACTCCTGCTCTTCAGAGCCCTGCATAATATAATAGATTTTCAAAATAACTAGTTCTCTTTCAAAACTTGCATAGACACATATGTCAAGCCCTCATATCTAGGCAGAGAGATATAGACTGGAATAAAACTTACCATGTATAAACTTCAGATTCCTGTATTTTGCAAGGTTTATTGTTTTTTCTAAGTATGTTGTACCTTTTAAATATATATATTTATATATATGCACACATTGTTCTTATTCCTTAGGAAGAATTTTATTCTTCATATTGAAGCTGGGAGACAGACAAAGAATTTCTGGAGTCACCTCTTTTGGTATTCATGATTTTTATATTTTGAGTGCAAGTCTGCTGCATGCTAGACTGATGTCCAGTCAAGTATGTGCCTCTGAGTATGGACTGTACTTATTGCGTTAGAAAACCTGGCACACATGGTTTTCTCTGGAAAACACCAATGTCTTCAGGCCAAATGAGAACAGCAAGAAGCCACATACCATGCTAGCCTGAGGAGCCTCATGATTAAAGTAAACTGCACGGTATGAAACATCAAACAGAAATTAAATTGGCTGACCACAGCTCTAACCCTCATGCTCCAAAGACCATACAATCTGAAGATGTTATCTTTTTCCTTAACTACTGCATCATCTACACCAGACTTCATGAGACACGTGGTCTGATGCAGACTGTGAAAAATAAGAGCATAGGACCCCATTCAATCAGTGCATCTCAAACCTGCTACCTGAAATCACACCTGAAAAGTGATCTAGAAGACCTAAAATATGAACAGAAAGCTGTCTAAGCTTAACCAGTGGAAAACACAAGACAGAAAAGCCTAACCCCCCTACTTGCCTCTTTAGCTGAGTCATATTTCATATACTCATATATACTCACATTTCATATACTTCACATACCACTTGGTCAAGAACTGAGAGAGCAGGTTTCAAGTCTGCCTCTGAGTTTGCGTTACATAAATTAATGATTTAATGCACACAGTTTCCTTGATGATTTCACCCACTGCTCAAAATAATTTGTGACTTTATAACATTTTATTTATACAATAATTAGTTGATTCTCATTAAGCTTGATTCATAACTGGATTGTTTCATTGTAGTTAGTTTTCCTAAAGTTAGAATAATTTGGTTCAGATTTCAATTAACTTTAAATTGCTGAGTTCATAATTTTTCAATGAAAAACTTAAAATCCTGCAGAGCTGTTGTTTTCTTTCAAGGCTGCAACATATGTTCACCAACCACGGATGGTATGAAGTAACCTCAGATGATAAACTTGAAAGTCACTTTGTTCTCCTTCTGATCTGATAGTCTCTGGTCACTTTGCTCACATTGCAGTGGGGAAAAAGGCACCTACTGTCCTGGATCTCTGAGTATGTCCTCACTGACAGATGGGGGAAGCTGTTTCTTTAAGTGCCCAAGTCAAATTCAAAATGGAACAGAGTCAGGGAAGATGTTTTGAAGATGTTACTTTAATTTCACTCAGTACTGATAAAATTTAAGCTCATAATTCATGCAGACATGTATGCTCCTGCACTAGAGCTGCATTTCCATCCAATATGGTGGTCTAGCAGAGCCTCACCTTCTTGACTATCATTCTGGTGGCCTTGTTCTTGAGGTAACTTGCCAACAGTGCTGCTACTGGGAAGTGCCAGGTTCATCCAGGTAGGGCTTCTCCATGCAAAGCTTTGAGCTATACCAAAGTCTGGGACATTTTATTAGAATACATGAGTTCAACAAGTTTTCCTTCCCTACTCAAGAACACTGAGTTCAAAGTTTTAAGACACCGGGAACCATTTTTTTCAAAATAATTTAAGAATAATGATTAATATTTGAAGGATTATTATGTTTTATGATGTTTTAATGATTAAATGAAATGTTAAACCACTAACTTTAAAAAATGGAGGATGAGCACCGAATACTTCTGTGAGAGGCAACAAATAGTAAAGTTAGTAATATTAACCCTCTCTGTGTGCCTTGGCAACTACCTTGATTCCCCATCTTTCTCTAGCAATCATGGGAGAGAGGTCAGTGAAGCAATTTGTCTCTTTGCTTTTCATGGCCTCCTCCTCCATTGTACAGCCCAGCTTGCTGTCCAGGCCTGCGAGGTCTGGGAATGCGGACAGGCTCATCAGCTGGCTTTCGAAACACAACTGCTGTGGGCTCAGTTTTTTTGTGCAGTTTCTGCTGCCATCTCTGGACATTGGGCCGGCCCAGCTCAGCATCTCTGGCCATCTCCCTGGCCAACTCGGGGAACGCTCAGCAGCGTGCGAGTTTCTACACAAAGTCCCTGTGGGAAAAAAGGCACCCCCAGAAGAGGACCTGTTCTCCATCAACCCATCAACCTTTAATTAACCTCAGAAAGAAGAAAAAAAAAAATATCTGTATTTTAGATAACCTGTTTGAAACTGTCCTATGGCAGAAAAGCAGGCAAAGCTGCTCAATTATTTTCATTTGCTCACCAAGGGAAGAGACCAGCCCTCCTGTTCCTCTGGAGTCCCCAGGCAGGTGGGGGCCATTCTTCGTCCCCATCACCTGCAAGCACATCCTGGTGAATGGCAGGTCAGAATGATGTCAGGCATCTACACATGGGAAATTATCTTTTTTTCAAAGAAAACAGAATTTTTTATTTTTGTCAAATTAAATATAATTACTAACTTTACCAGTATTTCTTTTGCTTAATTTTTCTGTTTCCCATTTCAAGCACTGTATGTCTGTGTGAGGCCTTATTTCAAAGGCACAGTACACATTCCTCATAGAGTGGCTGCTCCTTGAAGGACATAATTGGAAAGTATTTTGCTCTTAGTTAGTCATGAAAAAAGAAAGTAAACTCCGCCCAATGAAAAATGTTTTTTTTAGAAATGCCTTTTTGCCACTTTCAGAAAGCTCACCAAATCACTATTTATACCTACATTTTAATTCTTCTAACAATAGGAAGTGGAGACAATAATAAAAGCTCCTTATCTACAAATAAAGTTCAATATAGGGCTATTTCAAATATAGTGTTAAGCAGTTCTGGGCTTACAAATGTATGCCTATGAAAAGAAGTTAAATAATTATTAAATAAGCTGTTGAATTGCTGATCCCTGGTGTTCCTAAATAACTGTATTTATTCTTTTGCTTTAATTAGGGCTTTCATTAGCACATGCTACTTTATTGTTTCATATTAAAATGAATGTTAGAGTCAAGAAGGCTCAGGCCCCACATTGGTTCATAATTTAGCATGAGTTACCAACTAACTCCATTAGTCAGATGAAACATTTTTTGCACAAATAAGCATTTCAGGTCTAAACTAAAAGTGAGAAATCTCATTCACTTTCCAATAAAATCGCTGATCTGCCAGTACTGGCATCTCAGTCACTGAATGATTAAACTCTTTGCTTCTCATATGCAAATATTCTCTTACTGCAATCTGATATATTAGAGAGGTTTTCTTACATGTAGATTTTTCAAGGTCCAAGATTAATGAGAAGTTCTCGTGAATATTATTGGCTAGATATGACATTTAACACACATTAATGTAATTAATCATTTAGGGCATGTAGGTAAATCTTAGTGTTTATAATACAAGGATGCATTGCAAAGTTATTTCATACATGGGGGATTTTCAAAGTCCCGCATGATGACATTGATATAGTGCTACTACTCTGTTATAATCTTTGTATATTATTTAAGTGTAACAAATACTTCATTCATTGCCTGCCCTAAACTTTGCATTTGGTGACATTCTTGCTGCTGTGTTAATATCGGGTCTATTAAGCTGGACCTCATGGTCCATTACCCTTTCTTTAGGCCTGACCCCATGAAGTTTAAGGGTCTTGAGCACAGTGTGAAAAAGCAAAGGGTTTCACTCTCACCCAAGGAGCTCATTAGGACTTTATAGAAACACAAAAAATACTCACACAGTACCAACATTTGCACTGAGGGGTACTCACCAGACAAACAGCCTGGTGTCAGGAGGTGTTCATTGTTCTCTTTTTCCAGGCCTGCACACCAATTTAGCAGGCTAGGGGGATCGCTCATTTGTAATCCCCCATTTCAGCCTTTGTAGCAGAGATTCATTTGCCAGCATCTTTTAACTTTGCTTCCTTGAAATTCCCATTTCACTTGGGACAGTGGATTTGAAATGAACTGAAATACGCTGGCTAGGATTACACTTGCCTATTGCTATAGTGGGATTTGGAGGTTGTCTTTGTTTGCTGCCTCAAGGCAAGTAAACAGTGATTCACAGTACGTTTTTAAAAGACCTTTCTGCAAATCATTTATTGACCGAGGGCCAGGTTTTGCTCTGTTTACCTGTCTTGAATAATGCCTCTTTTCTCCCGGATTGCAGTTGAGTTACTGAAGGAGTAAGGCACTACAAAATCTGCAGAAGGCTGTCAGAGTCTGACCCTAACCAAGATAAGAATAAAGAACTGCTCTTCTGCCGTTACCAAAACAAGTTTGCTCTTCTTGGGCCATAGTCTACCTGTCTACCTGTCTCTACAAAGTGTCAGCAACTTTGGTAAATATCCTCTGTGCCATTAGTGGACGGTAACACAGTTCACTATGGCTTTGGGTTCAGTATAAAACATCTCCCTATATAAGACACTGGATTGTTAAGGCTTTTGCAGTATTTAGCTTCTGAGCACAACGATGTAGGTAGTGTCTCGACCATATTTTAAACCGTATATTCTAAGACTCTGACATGAAAACCTGAAGTACTGATTTTTAAATCATTTTTCTTTCTTTGAAAGCTGGTGCTCATTGCCTTGGGCAGCAGCAGGCAGCTTGCTGTGCGGCAGCCTTCAGTAGAATTTTCAGAATTTCCACACTTTCTGTAAAGACAGTAACAACAGATTTGCAAACCAAAGGGACCCACTTTACATCAAACCTTAAGGGCTTTTTATTTTTCAGGGAAACAGGAAAATTGTGTAGATAATTTTGTTTGGCAAAGATACCTTTTAATATTTCACAATAAGGTATCTTTCCATCAGGAGAACCTATTTAGACTCCTGGCCATTTCCCACATGCACTACACGAGGTTTTGCCCTAAGAAAGGGTAACTGACATTAAAATAACTACACCTTTGGGTTTGGCCAGGTGTGGGAAGCTGAAGTAAGGAAATTGTTGTTTGCACAGAAATAGCATCTAGGTGGGGTATTCCTCTTATTCCCTTATGTTGATGTACATTATGCTACGAAAGCAGGGAAGAAACATATGGCACATATTTGTTATCCTGGTTTAATATATCAGCAACACAAAAGTAGCACTGCATGACATGGTATATCTTCACTGTGAGCAAAACTAGTTTTGTTAGTCAATGTGGAATTTTTCTACTTTAAAAAGAGTTACTGTGTAAGTCAATTTGGTGCCATCAATGGATACGATATAAAATAAATACAAACAAAATAGTCTGCTAGGGAAATGTCATATCCCTTCAGACTCACCAGAATGGATTTGGGTCACTGGCACAGTGCAGGAATGCTGTACATTTGCTGACATATAAATTCATAGTCAATTCTTGGTCAATGAAGCCTGCCTAGCAAATCAGGTGTGATTTATTCATGATCACTGCCTAACATAGGAAAGCCTATGCCCTGTTTGTTGGAGAGCCATTACAAAGCAAAATCACGGGATTTCCACAGCCACAGTTTGGTTATTTTTTAGTTACTATGCAATCTCTGTGTAATTGCCTTGACTCATAAGATTACAACTCTTGGGAATTCTTTAGCTCCAGCCCTCAACTGTTTCATCTCAGCTTACCTTTAACTAAGCCAAAATAGTTAATATAATTTTGAAAGGAATTACAGGGGGGAGGAAGAGACCAATGGAAAATTCTGTGCCTCATTCAAAGGCAGTTTAAAGAGTGAAGGGAAATGCTGACAAGGGTGCAATTAGGTGAGGTGGTAGAAAAGGGAAGGAACCACTGGTCGTCTTGGTCACATGCAGTATGAATGGGGAATTTTTGAAGACAGCAGCCACCTACAACTTCACAGTACCTTCGACGAGTGGGAGGGCCAAAGGACAAAATATGAAACCAGCCAATAGCAATTTCACCGCAGCCTCGAACAGCAGCATGTCCAAAATGGCTCATGTGAGGACTCACACTGTTGTCACGGCAAAGTCACTGAGTTTATCCTAAACAGCTTTTTACAGCCAATTAAATTTATCTGATATTGCTGATATTTGGATTCAGGAAGATGCAGAGCCACTTACACAATCTATTCTGGCAAGTCTGCTTTGAGGATGCAGAGAAAGGGGGCATGGCGGGGGGCAGCAGCATTTAAACAAGCACTGTCATTTCTTCAGTGAATGTCTGATTGTGGCCTAGGATTTTGGCCTTTGGCCTCCAAATATATTTAATCTGAGACATGGTCAAGACACTGTAAACAGGAAGGCTCCCGCAGCTATCACATCAATAATCTGGGATTTTCACTTTGTTCTCTCAGAAGCAGCGCAAACAAACAAATGCAGAAACTGTTCTTCCAGCTGCTGTTGTTTTTAATTACAACGCAGAGAAAAAGTTAAGTCAGCAGTTAATTGAACTGAGTCCACTAAAAGTCATTGCTCTTTAACAGCAAAATTATATGGCTTGAAGGCTTGTTAGATAAATTGTAGCATAAAAATCACCAGTAGGCCATTGACGATTTTAATGTTTCCTGTATGGTTTTACTGGTGTTCTTAAACAGGCAGAGGCTGTGTCTAACATTATTCTTTCAACATTTTTCAGGATAGTATTTTTATATTAGATGAAATCGTTACTTGGAATAAGCCGCATCTTTCTTCTGGGTTCTGTTGTGTTCATCAGAATTTCACTCCCAGGTGCCCAGGGACAAGTCCTTAGTGAGATGGGAGAAGCTACAAACAAGTGTCTGCTGCACACCACCACAGGTGCAAGAAATAAAGTAATAAATGTACTTAAAACTTACAAATAGCACGGGACCTTCACTGCTGTGTTTCAAGGGTCCACGCTCTATCTGATAGTACTGCACAACTTCAAAGTTTTCTTCAGACTTACTTGAAATAGAAATCGAGGTTTCTAAGGGCTATCAGTGAATAGTCATAATGTACCTATGGCTAAATAAGACTCATATCGATTTTTATATCTGCATATACAGCTCTTTGCACAATGGACCATGAATAGCTAGCTGATCTCTAGACCTTCCAATTATATTACCACTAATAATGTAAAAATAATATAATATAGTAAGTATAATAATAGTAATTAGGATAACTAATAGGACAACTAGAATAGGTGTAAAATAAATGTATGCTTTCCAGTGTTACATTTATAAAAAATAAACCAGATTTACAGCACCTATAAAGGATCATACATGAAATTCAACAGAACCCTGTACAATGGTGTGATCCCGTACAATGATATAAGAGTAGCAGGCCTTCTAAAGTGGTATTAAATGGCAAAAAAATCATAAAGGCGGGTTTAACTAAGACCAAAGAAAAGGGTGATCGCATGAGATCTGAAAAGAAGGAGAGATTTATTGTATGAGGTGCAAAGGTTAGGCAGGGGTCTAACAAGGGCAGATGATGCTAGGATATCACAAATGCGTCTTCAAGCGGAGTTACGAAAGCATATTATTACAGCTATGGGTTTAATATCTAGGAAAAAAACAAAGAGGTAACTGGACTTTGAATCAAAACAGAGTAACATTTTTGTAAGTAAGTTAGACACAATAATAAGAAAAAACCCACACTGTCAGCAGCTGATGAGGTATTGACTGTAAGTGTCAAAGAGAAGATCCTGTAGTGGTGACTGGCAATATTATATTTCAAGTAGCTTGAGAATAAAAAACAGCCCTCCCATTGAGGCTAGCATGAAGACAGTCAGAAAACCAGATAGCCATAAACCCTGCAAGTCATCTATTTCATGGTCACTTCTGACCTTTTGAAATTGCATTCCCAACTGGAATAATAACTTGGGACATTATAATTTCCTACAAAGGGAAATTTCAGGTAAGCATTGCCCCTGAAACATGTAGATGATTTTACTGTTTCATTTTGATGAGAGTGATTACCCGGTACTTTAGCGTCAAAACCAAGTGCCAATAGTAACAAAATAAAAGTTTTCAGTTTTGTTAATGAACTTCTAGACAAAAATGATGTGGCATTTTCAAATGAGTGTTTTCCAACCAAAAACGTTTTGTCAGCAAGTGTTTGGCTAGCTGTGATGACTTAAATAATGAAAAGCGAAAGGTTCTTACATGGTACCATTGAGACATTACTCATTCTTCTGCAGAGTAAAAAAATAAGACATTTAAATTATGTGACTGCACGGGGAAGAAAGAAGAGAAAAAGTAATTGTATACAGGGGAGTAGTGCTATGCAAATACCTGGCTAGATTACAATCTACCTTAATTGAGTAATTGATCACATCCTTTTGACTTCTATTTCAATGACCTGAGAAGAGGGGTTAAATAGGGGTTACTGGGTGCAGTAACGTGCTTATAGATGGCTAATGCAGAATCAAAGTTTATGTACATAGGACAGACAGACTGATAAACAGTGATAGGTTAAATAACACATGTAAACATGTCAGAGGGCCATTCCCTGGCAATTACATCTCTCTGTAACATTAGGGTATCTCCTAAATAATTTCTCCCTGTTGGCCCAGTGTCTCAGTTAACTGATCTCCTCCCAAATACATGCTACCTAGGTATGATTTGTTATACAAAAAAACCCAAAACACAAAAATTGTTTCAGTAATTATTTGGAAAGATAACTAGGAAACATATGAACACCTACGCACTAGTCAGCATGGATATATAAAGGGAAAATTGTGTTTAACTAACGTGATTAACTTCTTCATGGGAAAGACAATAAAAACTGACAGGTATGAAGCAGAAGACATCTGAAGTTGACTACAAAGAGGCTGTTTGATTTAGCATCACATAAAAGATTGATATGTAACATCATCAAATGTGGTATTGATGGTGACATTTTACACTGGGGAAAAATGGTTCCTTGAATGAAATAAGAGAGCTGTATTAAATGGATATATATTGAGAGACGTCATAAGAATTGCAATTAGGTATAGCATTTTTTCCAGTAATATATAAACAGACCGTAACAGACGCACATTTGTGCAAAGCAGAAAAAAATTGTAAGGCTGAATTTTAGTGAAGAGAAAGAAAATGAATGGTTGAAAGTACTGGAAAAGATAGATATTTTAAAATAATGAATCTTAGATCACTTTTATTGTCAAAATTTATTCTTGCATTTCTGTGAAAATAATCAGAAAAAGGTTTTTAAAGTAATAACAGAAATTCAAATACATCACTCAATACTTGTAAAAATCTGGGAAAGAAAATAGCTTCTTTGCTATCTGTTTGCTGGGAGATCAAAATGTAAATGAACATCTACAGCTTGGTATGCTAATTTGGCAGCACATTAAAAGCAGACAAGTGAAGAATGCAAAAGACACCGAGTGCAGGTAATAACAGACCTTATCTCACATCTGAGGAACTTCTAATCTACAGAAACAACAATTCTTTTCATGCTGACCTGTAAGGTATCAAAAGAAGAAAAAGAGGTTTTCTTATATGCAATCCTGTATTTTCACCACAGCACAGTTTTATGCATGTTGCACCCCATGATACTCTGAATCCCATGACTCTTAAAATATTTAGGGTATAACCTTAATCTTAAGTGAAAGCTTAACAGTATTAACACATGCTTGAAATAGTGTTCCATGTCAGTAAAAAGGCATCAGTACACCAAGACAATGAACACTATTCTAATTTGAAAAGAAGTATTCCTAAAATAGATAATGATCTTTTCACTAATTTTGACTTATGAATTTTCTAAGTCAAATGCCCAAACTGGGCAAGACCCAAAACAAAGGTAAGACAGAACTTTCATTTTTATATTTGACTTTATAAATCTTGAGTAACTCTGTGGTTAGGATGAAAAATACTATTGCTGGTTCATACTGCTTATAAAATAGTTAATTTCCAAAGACATAAGTACCCTCCTACTGACTATAATAATTCTAGCTATGATTAGCTCCAGCAGAAACCCTGGGAAATTTTAATCATATACTTTCAACTAGATCCTTACTAGACAGACATAACCTTCGAAGTATGATTACAGGTCCCTGTGTCCATGGCACCGGCCCAATCAGACTTCTCGCCAGCTTTTGGGCAACTACAAAACCTGTATTTTCAACAGTTAAACGCCTCACGGGCTCCGAGTTCTCCCATGGCCCGTGGGAGTCAGTCACCCCCCCAAGGCAGAGGTCGACACCCCAGTGTCCATCCCATGCCTAAGCCTCCACTGGAGCCCACACATAGGTTTGATTTTGCCGACATCTCTGGAAGGGCCCATTTTGTTCAGCAGAATCCGGGTATGTATAATAGATGGGAAAAAAAACCTTTTAGCCAAAATACGTTCAGTGATAAAGATGATACCCATTTTTTGTGCTTTATCCAGGTGTACAGCTAGGCAGCCTCGGGCCAGCTGATGCAAAACCTAGAAACAATCCCGCAGCCGAACGCAAGGTCTTATACCCAGGTTGCAGAGTGGGGCTTTTCTTAATGCCTTCTCTCCTACCCCACAGACCTCCTAGTCCTCACTGTCCTCAGCTTAAGTACCATGGCCTGTGATATATGGAATAAAAAGCACAGTATTTTGGTCTAAAAAAGGGTATCTGCAAAAATAGCTTATAATCTTTACCCAGAAGATGACTAAATACAGAAGGACTTGAGGTTTTGTGGATCCTAGTCTTATCGCAGTATAAGGACCCGTAAGTAAGGGCCGTAGTTCTCCAGAAAGATCTAGGAATATTCTTCCTTCACCACCTTCTCTCAGCTCAGGCAGCTCTCTCTCAAGGTCCAATGTACATTGTAAGGCCTATTACATGGAAAATTCCCAATTACAACATTATTAAAAATTGGTTTGATGTTGCAGCATAGTTTACACAGACCTGTCATCAGGAACTTTGTTCCTGAATGCCAGAATGGGCTCATAGGATAATTCAGGCTGGAAAGACCTCAGGAGGTCTCTAGTCCAACGTCCTGCTCAAAGCAGGGTCACCTCTGAGCCCAGACCAGGTTGCTCAGGGCTTTATCCAGTTGGGTCTTGAAAACCTCCAGGGATGGAGGCTGCACAGCCTCTCTGGGCAGCCTCTTCCACTGCCCGGCTGTCCCCATGGGAAAAAAGTTTTTCCTTCTATCCAGTCTGAATCCCTCTTGTTTCAATTTATGCCCGTTGCCTCTTGTTCTCTCTCCATGCTCTGCTGTGAAGAGCCTGACTCTACCTTCTTGCTAACCTCCCCCGAGGTACCGGGGGGCTGTTGGTTGCCCCCTGAAGCTGTGTCTGTTTCAGGCTGAACAAGCCCAGTTCCTTCAGTTTCTCCTCACAGGGCAAGTGCTCCAGTCCCCAATCAGCTTGGGGGCCCCTGCTGAACTCACTCCAGTTTGTCAATCTCTTTCTTGCATTGGTGGGTTCAAAATTGGATGCAGTATCTAGATGTGGTCTAACAAGTGCTGAGAAATGGGGAACGATCCCTTCCTACAGTCCAAAGTCTGCATCCCTGTTCATACCTGAGGCATCTGGCTGTTGCTGCTGCCAGGGCACACAGCTGCCCAGCGGGCTCCCAGGGCGGACTGCTCCCACAGAGCTGCTCCCCAGCCTGTCCCTCCCCAGCCTGGGCTGCTGCAGGGGTGCTTCCCTCCTGGGGACAGCACTTTGCATTTGTGCTTGCTGAATCTCACAAGATCCCCTTAGTTGTTGTAGTTCCCCAGCTTGTCCTTTTTGGGGATGGGTGCAACATTTGTCTAACAGTTGTTAGGGACCTCTAAGTCTCTAGGACCTTTCAAAGATGACAGATAATAGAGAATCATGTTTTATACATGAGGACATAGTTAAATACAATTTGCTCCTGTTTGTTACAGGAAAAAAAATGTTTTAACAATGTTAGGGAAACATAATTTTGTTCAGAGACCTCAAATGCAGTGGGTGAAATCTTGGCTCCCTGAAAGTGTCTGGCAAAGCTCCCGTTGCATCTAGCGGGAAATGTAATGGCATTTATAGTTCAGTTAGGACTTGGATTTCCTTGCTCTGAAGCTGTATGTGTTAAAGTAATCAAAAGCAACTTTTATTTTTGAAATGTACCTGTGTTTGCTCTAAGCATGACTCAGAGCCGCCCGACAATGAAAAGACTATAATTTTTTAGTGTACATTAGATCAAATATTTAATATGAAAATTTCTGTAATTAATTAACCTTGTTAATCAAGGGGAAAATAAAAAATCTGCAGGGAGCTTCTAGCTGCCATACAAAGGTAGGAGGGTTAGTACTGCTGTACTGTGCTCTATATATCTCTGCTATTTCGCATTATTTTAATTGCAAGAACAGAGGAAATTTTCGGAAGAGATTAAGTTGATGCAAGGGGTCATTTTTTCTAATTAATCTTAGGAAACTATGCAGATTTTATTGCTGTGGGAATGCTTGGGCTAAGCTTATTTATTTTACTTTGTCTAAATCTAAAAGTTACTTTATCTGAAATTGTCTGTCTACCTGACAATCAAAGGAATCGTGGGTTCCTGTAGGGATTAAGTCAGGAAGCAGTTTTCAACAACAACAAATTGAAACGTTTACACAAGGAAGTGTTGCTTTTATAAGTGATGGGAAACTTCAAATTTGATTACAAGCAACCTTTGGCTTCCTATCTGTTCAACAATAGGCCATGTTGTTAAGGGCAATTTCCATGCACAGCATGTGGGTCCCATTTTTTCATCCTTAGACATGGTTGTTTACTGTTCAGAACTGTTTATGCATTTTAATCAGGCTTATTCAGCAGCCCTTAATAAATCACCACTAAGTGAATGTACCAAAACAGAACTATTATACAGGATTTGTTCCCCTTACGCAGTATTTGCTGCCCTCAGGTTCCACTGGATATAAAAATAAAGAGTAAATGGGTAATTGAGTCAAAAGAATAATTATGAGACATATGATTTTAATGCCTTTTGCTGAGCTGTTGCCTCCAGCAACTTCCGCTAGCTACAGGAGCCTGCCTTTAAATTCAGCCCGGGCCAGAATGACTTAACAATTGGAACCTGCCTTCAGCTCATGGCACTGGAAGGCTTTTTGATGGGATGAAGCTGACAGCCCAGTTCCTGCCTGGCAGACGTTCACATGAGACAAGGCTGAAGTCATATAGACAAGCGCTTAAACATTCAGGTATCTTGGGCTTTGGAAACAATGGAGAAGAGCACTGTTGGTAGGAAGCTGGTACGCAGAAGTAAATGCATCTTTTCTGTTATTAGTACAGCTGAAAATATCTTTCTTCCATAGTCTGGTGAACAAAAAATTTCCAGAGGGATTTTAATAAATGCTAATGGTTGTCTGTGATAACTCTAGTTTATTAAAAATAAAGATTTTCCAGAAATTAAGTTAGTTAATTTTAAATAAACTGTAAAGTTTATTTGAACTATAAAGTGTATTTAGTCTTGAAAGATTTTTCCAATCCTGCTTTTACTGGATTTTACTGGATTACTATCTCTTCCTGTGAAAAACAGGGAAATTTTGCAGAGCTATAGATCATGTGCAGGAAAGATGTGACACACATGGCATGGTGCCCTATGCATGTCAAAGAGTTATGTCTGGGGAAAACAAAGTAAAACGCAACAACAAAAAAGGTGTGTACCACATAGGGCAGACTTTCCCAGAAACTACTACTGAAATACAAAGTATCAGTTTGGAGATTATTTAGCAGGATGCGGCCACTAGGAGAAATTTGGGGGGGGTAGATTTGAGCTCTATTCTCTTTGCTTGCAGAAATCCTGCTTTCCTTTGGGTCAGTGTGCTTGGTCAGGCTGCCTGGTCCCTATGTTGCTCATAGCAATAAAAGCTTTGTCCAGCAGCCATGTGAGATTCCCCACCTACTCTCCTGCTGGACCACAACCCCTACTGCAGCTTCACAGAGCTTTTCTTCTCTCCCCCCAGCCTCCCAAATTGTTTGTGAGGCATTTATGCTTGTTTCCTAAGAAGCAGGATATTTGGGGGTTTTGCTTCAATCTGTTATTGTTTACCCTGATAATGAAAGGTTCCTTTGTGAGCAGAAAAATTGCCACAACATAGCAAAACTCTGATAGCTAAATAGTGAGATTTTCTTTGGGAAATTATAAGGCCCAGTTCTCCAAAAGCCTAACTAATATGAATGGTCATCTTGACTTTAGTAGTGCTCAGCTACCATGATCAGCATGGTATGTAACCTTTCAGCTAGCTGGATCAGGTAGGCTTGAACCTTTCAAGAACACCACACTGAAATACTACTATTTTCTTCAGTAACACGTTAGCTAGACCTGCACAAAAAATGGTCCCTGAATTGTGCAGGCAAAGTGCTCAATTACTAATATCAAACTGGCAACTGCACCATTCTTCCTCTGAAAATAGATTACAGTCATTCCACCTGCAGAAAGAGAAAAGAAGGCGTCCTTGGATAGAAGAATGGCTATATTCAACAACAATGCTGTTTTATTTAAATGTCTGTTATTAAGCAAAATGTGGCCAAACTTCTATTTCTCATGCACTGTTTGCAAAGCATGTCCAGCTCAGACCACACTGTCCTCTTCGCTCTGAATTTAGATTTCTTTTTTGTTATTCTGGTAACAGCCTTGCTTCTCTCGGTGAAAAAAATAAAATTTCCATGATGTTACGACGGTGTGCAGTGAAGAGAAACTGCCACAGGAAAACAGTCCAGTACTTTCTACACAGTGTTACCTGAGCAGGACTTTTGCTTGACTAATGGACCACGTAATTGTATTGTAAATGTTGGGTTGAGACCTAGCTGTCAAGATTTTACTTCTTTCACAACTGCAGATGCTATTCGTGTTTTCCTTTGCCTTGAAATTTCATTATACTACCTAACACTTCAGTTAGGAAGTGCCAGAGTCATCCAAGTCAGCCATCTGGGACCTAACCAAATTGTGCACCTTCACCTCTGAGGGTTAAATGCTTCTCAGTGCAGTAACCCACCTCACATGCTCCCCTGCATCATGTTACAAAGTTTAGAAGAAATTAATTATGTCAGTAAGTGGGCAAATATTCTCTTTTTCATACCCCCCCCCCCCCCCTTGATTCTCTGCTATTTTTTGGGAAACAATTATCTCTAATGTTTAAGGAACATTTAAAAAAATTACTGAAATTTGTCCTTTTCAAAGTAAGCATGAGGAGGGTAACACCCTCTGATAATATGATGGTGACTTATTTCTCTTTTAATAGCATTATCTGCATGTGTCTTATCGTAGGGCCCTTCTAGGTACAGTACAGAAACTAGAACATTAATTGAAACATATGTAGGGAACAGAAAAAGAATATCCATTTGTCCCAGTTATTTTGAGACAGACTCACCTGTGCTGGAGCAGTGCAGCAGCATGTTGTACCCTCTGACCCAAAGATGGTAAAGCTTTGGAAACTGTGGCAGCAGTTGTAAAATTGGAAATAGGGGGAAGATGGACCATGGGAGATAAAGGGCAGAGGAAGCCTCCTGGAAAGGCAGGGGGAATAAAGAAAACTGTGACCCTCTCACCTTCTTTAAACTACTTAAATCTATACATTGTTAGAAGGACATTTAATAATTTAGTCTTTCTCTAAAAATACATCCTGAAACTATGATCTGAGAGGATCACAGTGCTCTGACCACAGAAACAGCTGGTACTTTTGAGCACTACATGGATTTCATCTGGTTAATCCAATATTGAAAAACATTCCTTAAAACAATTACAGAAGTCTCTAACACCATCACTTTCCCAAGAGGACAAAGGTACACAATAGAAGTTGTGTGAAATAACCAAGACATTCAGAAAACACCTTGCTCTGTTTTTTATATCACCAGATGCTTCAAGTATCAACACTGCTGTAAATCACACCAAGGTATGGAAGATGATGCTGGACAGACTATTGGATAAGCTCTGTATTTCACATCAGCAGAGTTGTAAATATGATTTATTCTTAGGAATATAAGTCATCTTCTGAGAAATCACTGTATGTTTTATATACTGTCTTCTGAATCCTTTGTATCAGAGTAGGAGCAGTAGATCCTGCTATTGTCTAAATAAATGTGAATAACAAGTTCCATTATATAAGCTCTCTTTCACACACTCTGCTTTATTCCTGATATGTCACAGAGATGAAAAAAAAAATCCAAACTATGAAAACAAAATTTCCAAGTAAAATCCTGTAGGACCAAAATTTTCCATGTGTGGTTTCTGCAGGGAGAAGCACAGTTTCAAAAGTCTGAGTCACATCCATATAGCTAGCTTTCAACATGTGTTAAAATCATGCACAAAAGTCAGGATGCATGCTGCAGTAAGAATTTGTGCACATCTGCAACATAACTTGACAGGGAATCAATTTCTTTTCACACTTAAACATTTCACTTCTGTGCATTTTTTTGCAACTTGCTGAGATCTAATGCCAAGCCAGATTTGGCGGAAATTACTTCAGTCATTTGAAACTGAGCTCTTGAAGCTTTTTATGGAACTGGATTGAAAAAATGCTAATTCCATCTGTGTTTGTTCAGAATGATGGTGATTCCTAAGCACAGCAGAGTTTCCTGGTGAATGGTTAAGTTCAGCCGGGAGTGCTGTGAAATACTTTAGCTAAATCTAGACTTCTCAAAAGCCTGACTAACCTGGCAAAGTTTATATTGCTTTCAGGATGTCAGGACTGTAAAAAAAAAGCAGCAGGAGGTAGGAAGAGAAGTAAGTGTCAAGGCAAACTGCCTCCTCAGAAATTAAAATGGCAACAACAGGGTGCCCCAAATCTTCTAATGTTGTGGGCTGGATGCCAGTTTTGCTCCTCCCTCACAAGGCAGCTGTGGCTTGCAAGGTCTGGGAGGCTTGCAAGTGGCTTGCGTGGGCAGCTACAGCGGAAGCCCGTATCCAAGACAAGCCCACCCAGGCTCTCCTTGGGGCTGCCCCTCGCTGCTGTACACAGAGCAAGACAGCAGCATAGTTTCCTACTGTTTTCTGAACACTGCCTATGTCTCCCAATGCACAGAAAATATTTCCAAGCCAAATGGAGAAAATACTGAGCTGTGACAGGACCTGGCCAGATCGCACAAATCTAATTATCTTTTCTTTCCACACCCTGCCCTTTCCTGGAGAGAGATACCAAAGGCTTCCCCACGCTGCCTGTGGGAGACCCTATGATAAAGTGGTGCAGGTAACACTCATCCAGCAAACGTCTGCACAGTGCAAGTCACTACAACATTTTTTGGTCTAAGCTACGCTTAAGAAGTCAGCTTACACCAGGTTCATGCCTCACATCCTGCAGGTGCCATACTTCTCATTTGAACTGTGCCCTAAGCTTCATGGTACACAAAGCAGCAGGTGTAAGCCGGAATAGTTTGAGATGGTACAAGAACACAGAAATAAACTCACGGCCAAAACTTAAATCCCTCCTGCAGAGCTGGAGCTTTGCTTCTAGTTTGCTGAGTACTTGGGTTACTATCTATCACTACTGTTCTGTGGCGTCTCTGGGTTGGAGCTAACCAGAGTGGTTTGCACCATGGTTAGCATAACCTGACAGCCAGTTGATTTCTCAGGGCAAGACACTGAGCCTCGCCATACATGATTATCACCAAAATGCCAAGGGAGTGATTTTTGAGTGAAGAGGGGAAATTTAGAGCAGTATCTGACTAAAAGCCTGTAGCAGCTCTGCAGTGACGACACTGCCCAGCCTGAGCTTGCTAAGCTTGGTATTATTTTGAAGAACGTACTTCTGCAGAATGCTCAGGTTAGACAAAAGACTTAGAAACACCTATCTCGAAGAGTGTGGAAAATGCATCTAACTTAGAAAATAGCAGATAATTATGTTATTAGAAGTGCATTTTGATGCCTAAGTCCAGGGTATTTTGTACCAGAGAATTTCAGGATCAATCCCGAGAAGTACGTGTACATTGTGTTAGGATTAGTGTATTATTCCTTTGGCTGGAATATGTCACTCCAAAACTTAAAAGCAGAAAAGTAGAGAGAGTATGGCATTATTTTTGCTGGAAAAGCAAAGTTGGAAATCATTAATAAGTCAGTTCAAATAGATGTCTCTAAAGTGTCATACACAGAACCTTTAGCTGCCTTTAGCACGCCTAAGCAAAGAGAGCATTAGAAAAGACCTGTATTCAATTACCTCATCTCTGTCTTCTCCAAGCACGCGTCTGTTTCTATATCAAGATCCCTGTTCTTGGCTATATGGAATAAAATGGCAGTAATACAGTTTGAGCATCTCAGGCTGCCAAAGAGGATCATTGTTTGGAAGCATGGAGGCAGACGGCTCACACCACATGAGGTCTTCCAGCCCAGAAATGGCAGGTGTGCTAAAGTTTTTGCATATCTGATTTTAATAGAATGTAAGGAGCATTTACATGACTAATTTATCTTCTTAAATCAATTTTGGACATTTTATCCATGCTGATTGGAGATGCCTTTGGGAAAACTCTAGTCAGGAACAGCACAGTGTGAATTTGCCCCGGGCTAGGTAGGACTTTCCCCCTGTTTACATGCTTCTTTTGAATTACAAGGCTTTTCAGCTGCTGCTGTCACAAGGTCCTGGAAAATACATCTTCTCCTGAAATACCTATGCTACCAGTTTCCAACATCGCCTGTGCAGTAAAATAAAGGAACTTCCCCATTATCCTTTGGATACCTTGGAGTAATTTACTGGCATGCAGACCTAAACCTTAGCTGCTTAAACCTTAAGCAGCTGTCTTAGCCAGGGAGGTTCTCCTTGTCAAAAAGGGCTCGCAGGAAAATTAGATGTATGTAAATCTGGCAAACAATGTAGATGCTGATTGAATCTGGTAGAGTGTAAAATAAAGAAATGAATAAAGAATTGTTTCTGTTATTTGGATTTTGTGGTTGACTGCTGTAGTGGCCGACAACCAACAACCCCCTCCCCCTTTCCTCTTTTTGCAGAAATACACGAACATTACTGATACAAACCACAATTACCCCTAAGTACCCAGTACAGAAGGCACCCGACTCGAAGAAGCACCCTTTAGTGAGTTTTGACAAAAGGTGCCTGGCTGTAAAAAGCACCTTGTAGTGCATAAAAAGCACCTTGTAGTGCATTTTGCAAAAAAGCAGTTGGTCTGTGGTTTGATTTCGGATCACAGCTGCAATTAATTGCGTGTAGGTAAAGCAACCTCTCTCATAAAAGCTGAGCTTAGGACGGAACTAGCTGAGAATCTCACTAGCGGAGTGAGATCCTCCCAGCCAAGGACACTTGACCGTATGACACGGCCAGTCGCCTTAATTGCAATTGTAAGTTTGATTTGTATTGCTATCATTTTAATTTCAATAAGGTATTTGTATATTCTTATCAATGAGTATCTGAATAGAGTTACATCTCACATTGTTTCTCTTCATGAATATTTAGATGCTGAATAAATTGTATATAAGTTGGCAATCCTGATGTTTTATTGGATTACTTCTCTTTCTCTGGGGGCCCAGTGGACATTTTTTTAATCTCTTATTCTCAAACATGGTTTTGTGGGCACTGGTTTGGTATTGCACATAGACCCATTTTAGAAAGTTGGGAGGAAGTAAGGCAGCTGAGAAGTCCGAATATGGGACCAATACCTGGATCTGTGTCCACAGCAGCCTGAAACTTAACCAATGCATAACCCCTCAGAACAGTCAGGTTATGACAACTGCTACAGCTTATGACTAGCCATATATTTGGCAGCTTTAGAAGAAATTACTGGAAAGAAATTTAAGAGGAACATCTGACAGCTAATATGCATGCTTCCTGTTAAGCAATGGGAAGGTTTGTAAGAAAAGTTTGAACTAAAGGCAGGATTCAGTTTAATGTGAATTGCTACAGGGAAGGAGCTGCAAGGGAGATACCCCAGCTCAAGGATAGAAACGCCGTCCGAGAAAGGGCAGAGCTGATGTAAAAGAGGAATCATTAAGGAGACTTTGATTTAGTTGCACAGATCTTGTGTTTGGTATGTTAAATAAATTGCCTGCCTCGGCCGTAAGTCTGTACCCAGGACTCCCAGTGGGGAAGGTATAACAGAGTGCTG